>NC_081193.1:7273593-7873593 GCF_902713425.1 Acipenser ruthenus
CCCTTTAGGGGTGGGGATAACCACGGATAGGTGGGTGATGCTACTGTATCTACTGCAGGGTGGTTCCCAAGTGCTGTAAAATGTGCCAACCATATGTGGCAACAGTAAAGGCAACTGCATCCATCTGTTTTGTTTTTATCGTTTCATGTGCTGCAATGCAGTTTTCATTTTGAAGAATTATGTTTTAAATAAAATTACCAAAATTGGGAAATACATACCATTGTGTAGGAGATGGTGTGCAGTACAGTAAACTGTGTTTTTCTTGATTGCTATCATTATTCAGAGAATGGTAATTTCACACACTAAAATCATATCATAGAATAGAGGTGTATGAAAATCAATACCATCACACGCACACACACACACACAGCGGTCCAGATAAGCTGCGTACCTGCTGTTTTTATGCATTTTACGCACTAAATTTAATGTGTAAAAATATGCATAGCAATTTTGCTGCACAGTTTGTCTTCCTCCCCTTCTGCCTCCCCTAAAACTTCCACTCACAACTACATCTCCCAGAAGACAATGTCTTCAGTTACTAGGAAACTGTACAGAAGCATTATTCAATCTCTGGCTAGCCCTGTTGTCGTGGTAGCCAATCACAGCAAGAATAAGAAAAATTCGAAGCTACACAGGTTGAAGTGTAAAAACCCCAGTCCAGCTACAAATCCATCTGGAACCATCGTCAGAGGCAACTGCTACAAAAGGTGCCTAATATTAAACTAACTGTTTTATAACTTATTAATTAAACTTATTTTATTTATCGGCATGGCTTTATATTGAAGCTTCAACATGTTCGCTGAGTTTTAAGAATTTAATGTTTTCTATTTAAAGGGTCACAATTTGTAGTCAGTATGGCACCTTGAAAAAAAATTTGCTGAGCTGATAAAGAACCTCGTGAACACACACGTGGTTGTACAGGAGTTCAGAGTAACATTGCACTTAAAATGGAAGGCTCTTTTTTAATGCCTACCCCATTACCATTAAAGATTGTACAGTATTTATCTAGATTACTCATGACTTTAGGGTAATGTTGCATTTTACCCCCTGAAAACACATTTTTACTCTCTGTGTTAAATTTAGAGGGTAAGTTACTCCCAGACCCAAAACCTTATCTGGAGCGTTGTGTGTGTGTGTATATACAGTTGTAGTCAAAAGTTTACATACCCCAGTGGAAATTTATAATTTCTAGAAATTTTTCAAAAACAGAATTTTAGGAAAAATCTTTTGTAACTTGAAAAAGTTACAATATATGTCTACAATTACTTATTTCAGCATTTTTTTGCAATACTCAGAAAATGCCAATTCAAAAAGTAAAGAGCTATCTGAAGACCTTAGGCAGATAATAATGTATTGTCATAAAGCTGGCGAAGGATACAAGAATATTTCCAACCATCTGAGTATCCCAATTTCAACTATTGTTTCTATTCTCAAGAAGTACAAGACTCATGGTACTTTCACAACACTCAATAACAATCTGAGATTGACTGCCAAAGATATTCAAGGTGAATTGGCTGCAAGTGGGACTGGAGTTTCCATTTCAACCATAGGTCTAGTATTGCATGGTGAAGGTCTCAATGGTAGCAGGCCAAGGAAAAAGCCACTCCTAGGAAACTGTTACAAGGACAAAATCACTTAAAGTTTGCAAAACGGCATTCGGATGATGGATATGAGTTCTGGTCAAAGGTTTTGTGGAGTGATGAAACAAAAATCGAGCTATTTGGTCATGCTGATAGTTGTTATATTTGGAGAAAGTCTAGTGAGGCATACAAAGGAAAGAACTTCATACCTACTGTCAAGCATGGAGGTGGTAATATCCTTCTATGGGGCTGTTTTTCCTCTAATGGCACAGGAAATTTAGTTACAATACATGGTAAAATGGATTCCATAGCGTACCAAAAGATATCGGTCAATCATCTGAAACCCTCCGCTACAGAACTTGGTTTAAAGAGCAACTGGACGTTCCAACACAACAACGATTAAAAGCACACATCAAAATCTACTTCAGAATGGTTAAAGAGAATCTTTGGTATGAGTTGAAGGTGGCTGTGCACAAGAGAAGTCCTCGGAACTGGACTTGAATTAACTGGAACAATTTTGCATTGAAGAACGGTGTGGCAAAGCGCCCCGCTCCTGTGTGCATTTGTGTTATGTGTTGTATGTTGCGTGCGTGTGTGTGTTAATGTTGGTGTATAGTCATTGGTACACGGGATATAAACGGGTCTGTGTTTCACGTGTATTTAAAAAGTGTATATTTGTATTTAGGCACGAGGATGGCACATCACTTCACGTGCAGATAAAATGTGTATAATGTGTGGCACGGGGTTGCACGTAATGAATTCACGTGCTGGGATTCAAGTGAGTAATTAATTAGTAATTGAATCCCAGCACAACAGTATATATAGATGCACAGTTTCACTCAGTCGGGGTTGGTGTTCGGTGAGTGGAGAACGGGAGAGAGAGAAGGAGAAAAGTAAAGTAAAGTAATTAGTGTTATCTGCTCACCGTGTTTGTCCGTTTGTCTGTTCACTGTTTAGTCCATTTTGTTTATATGTTTCTTTTGGCGTCAAGTGCCGTGTCCTGTTTTGTATTCCATTGTTCAAACCTTTTATTTGTTAATAAACGCTGAGTGCAGCCATTGCACTCAGCTCATCACATCACCGTCTCTGTGTTCCTTTTCTGGTCTGACGCCACCCACTCTGGCCGTCTTTGTGACACGTGGTGTCATCGTGGGATAACCGCGCCTCCAAGCGTCAGACCAGGAGGGGTTTTGTTTAGAAAAAAAAAAAAAAAAAAAAAAAAAAAAAGAGGCAATGGCAGAAGACGCCATCAAACTGCGGGGCTGGTTCCTGGAGAATGCTGGGCTGGAGGCCCAGTCTCTGCCCATGGTCGTCCGGGCTCTGTGGATGATGGACTGTGAGAGATGGGAGGCATATCAGGAGGAACACACCCCAAACACCTTGGAGGAAGGTGTGGAGTTTGTCCTCAGCTACCTGGAGGCAACCATCAACGGAACAGCAGCCCAGGTAGCAGGACCACCAGCAGAGGAGTACCTGCTGTCCCCATCTCCACCAGCAGAGGGTGAGTACCTGCTGTCCCCATCCCCACCAGCAGAGGGTGAATGCCTGCTGGTTTTGCCTCCACAGCCCAAGTGGGAGGAGCCTGAGCGTCCACAGCCCGAGCGGGAGGAGCCTGAGCGTCCACAGCCCAAATGGGAGGAGCCTGAGCGTCCACAGCCCAAACGGGAGGAGCCTGAGCGTCCACAGCCCAAGCGGGAGGAGCCCGAGTGTCCTACGCCTGAGTGGGAGGAGCCCGAACGTCCTACGCCTGAGTGGGAGGAGCCCGAACGTCCTACGCCTGAGTGGGGGGAGCCCGAACGTCCACAGCCCAAAAGGGAGGAGTCGGTGCGTCCACGGCCCAAGAGGGGGGAGTCGGTGCGTCCACAGCCCAAAAGGGAGGAGACGGTGCGTCCACAGCCCAAAAGGGAGGAGTCGGTGCGTCCACAGCCCAAAAGGGAGGAGTCGGTGCGTCCACAGCCCAAAGGGAGGCAAGTCGGGGCTTCCACAGCTCTGGGACCCAAGCCACCAGCAGAGGGAAAATGCCTGCTGGTTCAGTCCCAAGAGCCGGAAGGGGAGGAGTTACAGGCCCAACCCCCTGGAAATTTTTGGGGGGGAGAGGGGCAGGAGGCTGGTGTCCCCCAGCAGCCTCTATTCATGCTGCTGAAGGCAGCACGGCGCGCACCAGCCCAGCCGCCACAGCGGAGGGAGCCAGCGCCGCCAGGAGCAGAGGAGCTGCCTCTGCCTCCGCCACCTCCACCGCTTCCTCCACTAGGAGCAGAGGAGCAGGAGCTGCCTCTGCCTCCACCACCACCAGGAGCAGAGGAGCAGGAGCTGCCTCTGCCTCCGCCACCTCCACCGCTTCCTCCACTAGGAGCAGAGGAGCAGGAGCTGCCTCTGCCTCCACCACCGCCAGGAGCAGAGGAGCAGGAGCTGCCTCTGCCTCCACCACTTCCAGGAGCAGAGGAGCAGGAGCTGCCTCTGCCTCCACCACCTCCAGGAGCAGAGGAGCAGGAGCTGCCTCTGCCTCCACCACCTCCAGGAGCAGAGGAGCAGGAGCTGCCTCTGCCTCCACCACCGCCAGGAGCAGAGGAGCTGAAGCTGCCTCTGCCTCCACCACCGCCAGGAGCAGAGGAGCTGGAGCTGCCTCTGCCTCCGCCACCGCCCGGAGCAGAGGAGCAGGAGCTGCCTCTGCTGCCCGTACCTCCGCAGGGAGTACGGTGGCCGGAGCCCCAGAAAGGGGAGCTGCCGGCCACGAAGAAGGGGGAGGAGGTCTGGAGACCACTTTCCCCAGCAGCAGTTTCGCTGCAGGAGTTCTTGTGGCCGGAGCCCCACAGGAGGGAGCTGCCGGCTACGAAGAAGGGGGAGGTCGGGGGACCACCTGCCCCCGCAGCTTTTTCGCTGCAGGATGGGACCAACAGGCTGTCAGCCGTGCCACTACCGGCAGGGGTGCTGACAGCATTGCCAGCCAAGGGCCCACTGAAGCCTCCCTTCCCAGCCCGAGACTTTGTTCTGGACTGCTGGGTTTTTAAGGGGGGAGGTGGCCGTTGAGGCCATGTGTGCTGCGCACAAGGGGGGGTATATGTGGCAAAGCGCCCCGCTCCTGTGTGCATTTGTGTTATGTGTTGTATGTTGCGTGCGTGTGTGTGTTAATGTTGGTGTATAGTCATTGGTACACGGGATATAAACGGGTCTGTGTTTCACGTGTATTTAAAAAGTGTATATTTGTATTTAGGCACGAGGATGGCACATCACTTCACGTGCAGATAAAATGTGTATAATGTGTGGCACGGGGTTGCACGTAATGAATTCACGTGCTGGGATTCAAGTGAGTAATTAATTAGTAATTGAATCCCAGCACAACAGTATATATAGATGCACAGTTTCACTCAGTCGGGGTTGGTGTTCGGTGAGTGGAGAACGGGAGAGAGAGAAGGAGAAAAGTAAAGTAAAGTAATTAGTGTTATCTGCTCACCGTGTTTGTCCGTTTGTCTGTTCACTGTTTAGTCCATTTTGTTTATATGTTTCTTTTGGCGTCAAGTGCCGTGTCCTGTTTTGTATTCCATTGTTCAAACCTTTTATTTGTTAATAAACGCTGAGTGCAGCCATTGCACTCAGCTCATCACATCACCGTCTCTGTGTTCCTTTTCTGGTCTGACGCCACCCACTCTGGCCGTCTTTGTGACAAACGGTCAAAAAGAATCATGCCAAAAGCTCATTGACAAATATCCTCATTTATCCTAGTTTAAAATAGGTTATTATTGCTAAAGGTGCCTCAACTAGCTATTCATTTCATTTTTAGGGTATGAATACTTTTGAATTAGCATTTTTGGGGTTTTGCAAAAAAAAAAAAAAAAGCTGAAATAATTGTACAAGAAATAATTTATTTCTTGTAACTTTTTTCCTCATCCACAAAAGCAAAACTTTTGCTACAAAAGATTTCTTTGTTTGATAAATTTCTAGAAATTATAAATTTCCATTGGGGTATGTAAACTTCTGACTACAACTGATATATACAGTGGTTTGCAGAAGTATTCACTCCCCTGCAAAGTTCACATTTTGTTGGCACCTGAGCGTACTCCACGACGCTTTCAAATCAGACTTTACATGTAGAATCTACACAAACTACTCCACATTGATAAAGTTAAAAAATTCATATAGAATATAAAAAGGTAAGATTTACAGAGAAAAACAGATTAATCTCAGTTGCATAAGTATTCAGCCCCTTTGCTACTGCAGCCCTAAATCACCTCAGGTGCAAATGATTTGTTTGAAAGGTCATAAAATTAGTGAAATGGTTTCAGCCTGTATGTACTCAAAGTGGTTTAACTTGTAGATAATTTCTCTCGGGAATTTAAAGACTTTCAAGCTGCAACTCACATAGTGATCCAACAAAGCAACCATGAAGACCAAGGAGCTTTCGAAACAAGTCAGGGATAAAGTGGTAGAGAGGCACAGAGCAGGAGAAGGGTACAAGAAAATTTCAAAAGGTGCAGATTATCCGTCTCAGCACAGTGAAGTCCATCATTAAGTGGAATATGCATCATACCACCCAGACACTACCCAGATCAGGTCACCCTCCCAACCTGCGCAGGCGGGCAAGCAGGAAACTGGTTTGGGGATGCCACTCTGAAGTCAACGATGACCTTGAGAGATCTGCAAAGTTCTGTGATGGGAGTCAGTGTTCACACATCAAAAATAAGCCGGTCCCTACACAAAGTTGGCCTGTATGGACGGGTGGCAAGAAAGAAGCCATTACTTAAAAAGCCTCATCTTAAAGCACGTATGGAGTTTGCGAAAAAGCATGTAGATGCAGGGCTGCCGAGAGCCATCATGGACTCCGGTGAAGGATTGGTATGTCCCGCTGCCCCCCCCATGGTACTACATTCATCCGACTTTGTAGTATACTGTAGTCTAAACCAAGCAATGATACTTGCAATCTTAGCAGTGTCTGAGGAAGATCATTTCAACCGATACAGTATTTTGATAATGGGTTTGAAGGAAACTGTCAACAACGCATAGAAGTTTTAATATCTCAATTAAAATCTGCAGCAGGATAGTTTACTCTTTCTCAAAGTAGTTATGTTTTAAGTTATTTACAGTATTCAAATTTTGTTTTTTAGGTAAGTTAATACATTTTTTTTTGTACAAACTCCACGTGTAATAGTCATTAATCGGAAGCTTACTTATCAAATAGGCCTAACATACGTTTTTAGCGTAAACTACATTTTAATGGTGTTGATATACACTATTTTAATTTATCCCGTGCCAAAAATAAACCTTTCATCTCTGCTCTTAACTAATAGCCTATATTGGTAAATATATTTGTATTTTAAGCAATATAACCGATAATACTCTAATTGTGTTTACCACCAGCTGAAGAAAGTACTTTATTTATTTTACACAATACAATTTTTCTAACAAACTGCTGCACCATGTTGTTTTGAGCAAATTATAGATCTTAATAATAGAGTAATTCATACTGTGGTATATATTGTGCAACTTTAGGGTTCTTTTAAAGTTTTTGAAAGTCTTTAAAAAAATACATAAAATTGCTATGCCTTTTTTTCTGCTTTTTGGTGTAGTAAAATATGAAATGCGAAAGTTCAAATCATTGTGTGAAAGGAAGTGTTTGACAGCGCCTGGATACACAATCATTACACAACAGAAGCACATCGGCTCGGTGTGCAGTACGGGAGTTTCTTTTTAATGCGGTGGTGGGAATGCAAAGAGTCTTGTGCAGGGCTAGTTGTTTTAAAATATTTTATATATATTAAAAGAAAATAATAAATAAATTACCCCCTTCATCAGGGGCCCCCTTCGAGGTGTTGGGCCCCGGGGAAATTTCCCCGTCTTCCTCATCCTCTCGGTGGGCCTGTGTAGATGATACTGCAGAGATGTGGAAAAAGGTTTCGTGGTCAGACGAGACAAAAATTTCAGCAGGACAATGAACCGAAGCACAAAGCCACACTGGAGTGGTTGAACAAGAAGACAATTAATGTTCTTGAGTGGCCCAGTCAATTGAAAATTTATGGCGAGACTTGAAGATTGCAGTCCATCGACAATCCCCAACAAACTTGATCAGAACTGGAGCAATTTTCCTGTGAAGAATGGGCAAAAATGTCAGCATCCTACTGTGCAAAGCTAGTAGAGACCTATCCAAAAAGACTCATAGCAGTAATTGCTGCAAAATGTGTTTCTACCAAGTACTGACTTAAGGGGTTGAATACTTATGCAACCAGTACATTTCATTTTATACATTTTCTTTGCAAGTTTTGCTGACATTTAACCTCCTCCTCATATAACAGTGTTCAGTTTAACCACTACAGCTTTGAATAAAAAAAGTTTGTTTGAAAAACTGCATAAATGATTTGTAATGCAACAAAATGTGACATTATTTGTAGGGGGTGAATACTTCTGCAAACCACTGTGTATATACACACACACAAACACACACACACACAAAAATTGTACTAGCATTGTCAAGTAATTAGCTCTCTATTTTAAAATCAGTGCCTATTTTAAATTTTTTGCACACTGATACTGCCATAGGATGGATGCAATGTAAAAAAAGTAGCTCCAGGTTTAACAGTTTGTTTAATGGAATTACACTTGATTTAGCCTACAGTAGATATCTCCAAATGTTTTCATTATTTTTTCTGTGGTTGATGTAGGGGAATATTTCCCTTCAAATAAGGAGATAGCTTATTTTGTGTACTCTACAGTTTACAAAGGTTCTTCAGTTACAGTAATTGCTTTGCCGGCACTGTTTATTCAAAATGTCACATTACAGTACATACAATAATATGGTTTATTCAAAGTTACGGAGAGTCCTCTTTTCATGACAGAGTAAGGATGGTTACATGAAAATATTTTCAAATCCTTTTATTATATTAATGTAAAAATAATAATTGAGACATACTGTACTTGCTTTAAACTTTTAAAGGAGCTAATTGTAAAGAGAGTGAGGCCTCATGTAAAGATAAAATAAACTGCGAGACTGACTAGGTTTATGGTAAAATCTGTGAAATACATTAATTTATCTTGTACAATCCATTGATCAAATGCATTCTGAATGGGGTACCCTGTTGCTATTAAAAATACCCCAGACGTTTTTCTGTAATTTAAACATTATATCCGCGACCAATTCTTCAAAAACATTTCAATCAAAGGTGTGCTATACCTGTGTCAGATACTGTATTGTTTACATAGTCTTGGTGTACAGTGTACCTTCCAGCCATTTTTTTGATGCCCATGCACTACTGTATATCTGTTTTATTTTTGTATGATCTTTGTAGAAGTGTACTGAGGTCTATACAATTTACCTTAACCGAAGTACACCTACTGTATTGTACTATAAATACAGTCACAGACTAGTGCATTTTGATGTCTAGTGTTTTAAATGCTGTATTTTCCTATGTGAGATTCCTTTGAAAATGTCTTTCAAAATTGTTTATTAAAGAAATAAATTTATACAGTGCATAAAATATTTCATGGTAATTTAGCCTAAACACTGCCGTAAAATTTACAAAAGGTTTTAGTTGCGCGTAGGATACAGATAATAGGATGGAGCCTTGTTTAGATACATATCATTATCAAAAAAATATCATATTGACCAAATCTGAAGGGAATCTTGAAGGCAGAAAATGCACTTTTAAAGTTGTAAAGTGGCATGAAGTGTACCTTACAAACTACAGTATGATTGCAAATTGATAGTCCGCCTTACCAACAACTATTTAAATATCTAAACAGCTCAATAAAACCGCCTCCCAAGCATGAGCAAGTCAGTGAGCTTCTATAAAACAGTGGTGTGACAGAATGTGATAGTCTGCAAAGCATGTGGTAATAAATGTAATAAGTGTATTTATTTTGTTTTTGTAATTCTCTTGGGAGAGAAACAGGTCTGTCTAAATATTTCAAAGCAAGAAATAGTGGCAGAACATCAGTCTGATGAATTAAAAACTTCTGACCAAAATACAATGAATGAGGGGGATGTTGTGGGATGTGTGGTCAAGTAAAAGAATAAGAGAAATTAAATAATAACTTAATTACGATTAGTTTGCTTACTCAATTTGGCCTTCTGGAAGTCTTCAGTTTTATCATTGTACAACATTTACCATCTCAATTGGCACTTCTATGGTTTATTTCACTGGAGTTTACCCTCTTGTTACAGTTATAGTATATTAACAGTTCTGACCACAACAGCTTCACAGATTCTACAGAATATTACCACAAACTTGAGTTTTGACTTTTGTGCCATCATCAGGCATATTGTCCAAATCCAGAGATGCTACTGATGCTTATGCTGATAAGCGTTTCAGTTTACACCAAATTATACCGTAGCTAGTAAAAAATAACACATCCCCCACCACAGCTACAGTAAATAGTGTGATTTAAAAATTAGATCACTGCGATATGAATTGAATCCACTGCATAAGAGGTGTGACACACGGACAGATTCTACAGCAATGCTCTCAATTACGTCGCTGTGCAGGCTTCTCCTAATGTCCACAAATTCTGATAACTAGTATTCTTACCAAGAATGTCGGTTCCCTGCTGAGATTAGCTCTCCTAGCATTCAGTAATTGAATCCTTTAAACCATGTCCACAAAACCTTGCCAATCAAAGTGGAATGCTGGGGGCATTTCTGTCTTTGCCGGAGCTACTGTACTGTATATCTTCTGTGGCCCAATATTTTATGTCCAATACAGGAGTACTATATGCATTGTGTTCTAGGCCATTATCCCATACTACAGTAAGGTGAAGATGTAAATGGGGATTTGCCTTAAAATATTTGCCTATTTTGTGATGGCCCTGTTTTTGTCCAGTCGCTATTATGAAATGGTTTACATTAGCACATGCACTCAAACTTGGGCAAGAACACTAGCATGTCCCAGATCTATTTTCAATTATTGGCATGATTTCTGGAGACAAGAAGAGTTTCTAGCATAACATACTGCATCATTTTGAGATGGCAGAAAGTCATGAAGCCAAACAACATGCAGCTTTCCTTCAAGAACACTTGTTTGCACCATTTAAAAAAAATAAAATTAAAGACATTTGCACAATTTTTGGTGAAAACAAAAATCATTTAATATTGCTGATCTAGCCAGAAAAAAAATGCTTGCAGAAGCTCTTAAATTAACCGTCTTTATATATTACAGTATTCTCCTAATATGCCAGTAAGTGTACACTAACATACTCAAGATATGTTGCCCAAAAGGCATGTCATATGCAGACAGGCTAAAATAATTGAATCTATTTAGCCTTGAACAAAGAAGACTATGCGGTGATCTGATTTCATTCAAAATTCTAAAAGGTATTGACAATGTCTACCCAAGGGACTTTTTCGACCTGAAAAAAGAAACAAGGACCAGGGGTCACAAATGGAGATTGGATAAAAGGGCATTCAGAACAGAATAGGAGGCACTTTTTTTTTTTTTTTAGACAGAGAATTGTGGTTGTCTGGAACCAATTCCCCAGTAATGTTGTTGAAGCTGACAACCTGGGGTCATTCAAGAAGCTGCTTGATGAGATTCTGGGATCAATAAGCTACTGACAACCAAACGAGCAAGATGGGCTGAATGGCCTCCTCTCGTTTTGTAAACTTTCTTATGTTCTTAAGATATAAAAGTGGTCATGGGTAGATTACAGTAATTTATAGTAACAGGATACTGTATGAGCAATGTACTTGAACAGTAACTTTTCTGAATGCCTGGTTCCAACCTATAGTTTATATTAACAAAGACAACAGGATATTGCCAGAGAACCTGTATACTGCACACAAGGCTTGAGTGGCTGTACTGTAATGTAATATGAGAGGGGGCCTATTCTGGATTGTAAGAATTCCCCTTTGTTTTCACGTCAACATATCCATGAATTAAATAGTTTGGCAGGAGCAGCAAATATTTTTTATGTAGGAAAAATACACAAGGTTTGTGAAAATCAACTGCTGGTTTGCATGTTGCTTCGGATTTAGAAGGTAAATTACTGTATTGGTTCCTTTCTTACCTGCCTACTGTACCTGGCTGAATTCAGTGAAACCAGTGTAACCTGCTCCTTAAGCATAATTGCAGAATTTGCAATTAGAATTAGAAAACACTGATCTGCACCCATACAATATATATTAACAGTACTGTGCAAACACATATTTTGCCATTTGGTTTTATTTCTTTTACTGACATATTTGTACACTTCACTAATGCAGACCAACTATTACACACATGGGTTCCTGGGGAGACGCCACCCTTTTCTTTGTCTATGCTGCAATGTCTAGTTTAGGTAAAAACATGTCTCAATTAGATTGCTGTTTTGTAAAAATGTAACCCCAATTTCCCTAGTTTTGTGGGTTTGTGTCTGTCACAAAGACGGCCGGAGTGGGTGGCGTCAGACCAGAAACAGGAACACAAACGACAGAGAGATGGGGTTTTGGTGAGGCTGAACGCGTGATTGCGTTCAGCATTTAATAAACAGAACAGAAAATAAAAGGTTGGAACAGACAAAAACACTGGACACGGCACTATAGCCAAAATAAATAGACATACAAAACGACTAAACACTAAACAGACGGTGCAGGACAGACAGACGAACAAACACGGTGAGTGAAAACACTTAACTATTCTTCTTCTTATTATTATTACCTCCGTCTCCAATCCCGTTCTCCACTCACTGAACACCAACCACCAGTGAGTGAAAATGTGTCTCTATATATACTGTTGTGCTGGGATTCAATTACTAATTAATTATTCACTTGAATCCCAGCACGTGAATTAATTCTGTGCAACCCCGTGCTCGCATATTATATTTTAAATGCACGTGCGTGATGTGCAATCCCGTGCCTAAATACAAATCTATACTTTTTAAATACACGTGAAACACAGACCCGTTTATATCCCGTGTACCAATCTATACACCAACATTTACACACGCAACACGCAACACATAAATGCACACAGGGGCGGGGCGCATTGCCATATATACCCCACCTTGTGCGCAGCACACATGGCCTCAACGGCCACCTCCCCCCTTAAAAATCCAGCAGTCCAGGACAAAGTCTCGGGCTGGGAAGGGAGGCTTCAGTGGGCCCATGCCTGGCCATGCTGTCAGCACCCCTGCCGGTAGTGGCACGGCTGACAGCCTGTTGGTTTGCTCCTGCAGCGAAACTGCTGCTGGGGAAAGTGGTCTCCTGACCTCTCCCCCTGTCTTTGTAGCCGGTAGCTCCCTTTGGTGGGGCTCCGACCACAGTACTGCCGGCAGCGAAGAAGCTGCAGTGGGAGCAGGTCTCCGGACCTCCCCCACGATCTCCGGCAGCGAAACTGCTGCAGTGGGAGTAGGTCTCCAGACCTCCCCCACGATCTCCGGCAGCGAAACTGCTGCAGTGGGAGCAGGTCTCCTGACCTCCCCCACGATCTCCGGCAGCGAAACTGCTGCTGGGGTTGGTGGTCTCCAGACCTCCTCCCCCTTCTTCGTGGCCGACAGCTCCCCTTTCTGGGGCTCCGGCCACCGTACTCCCCGTGGTGGAGGTATGGGAAGCAGAGACAGCTCCTGCTGTTCTGCTTCTGGCAGTGGCAGAGGCAGAGGCAGCTCCTCTGCTCCTTGAAGTGGCAGAGGCAGCTCCTGCTCCTCTGCTCCTGGAAGTGGCAGAGGCAGCTCCTGCTCCTTTGCTCCTGCCTGTGTAGGTGGCGGAGGCAGAGGCAGCTCCGGCTGCTCTGCTCCTGCCGATGTAGGTGGCGGAGGCAGAGGCAGCTCCGGCTGCTCTGCTCCTTCCGGTGGAGGTGGCGGAGGCAGAGGCAGCTCCGGCTGCTCTGCTCCTGCCGGTGAAGGTGGGAGCAGCGTGTAGTCTCCTGCCGATGGAGGTGGGAGCAGCGTGTAGTCTCCCCCTTTTTCAGGGGACTGGTGCTGCTCTGCCTCTCTTGCAGCGGACTGGTGCGGCTCTGCCTCTGAAGGGGAAACCAGCAGGCATTCTTCCTCTGCTGGTTGTGCTGGGGAAACCAGCAGGCATTCTTCCTCTGCTGGTTGTGCTGGGGAAACCAGCAGGCATTCTTCCTCTGCTGGTTGTGCTGGGGAAACCAGCAGGCATTCTACCGCTGCTGGTTGTGCTGGGGAAACCAGCAGGCATTCTACCTCTGCTGGTTGTGATGGGGAAACCAGCAGGCATTCTTGCTCTGCTGGTGAAGGTGGGAACAGCTGCCTCTCAGGCTTCGGATTCCCGCGGTCCCCCCGTCTGGGCGCTGGACGCTCGCGGTCCCCCCGTCTGGGCGCTAGTTCCTCCTCTTCATACTGGGTGGGGCATATGGCTAACGTGTGCCCATAAGCCCCACAGCCAGGGCATAACTCTGCTGCGAGGTTCTTTAAAAAAACCTCCCAGCCATCATCCTCGACCTCCTCCCTTTTGGGCTGTGGACGCCCCGACTCCTCCCTTTTGGGCTGTGGACACTCGGGTTCCCCCCACTCAGGCGTAGGACGTTCGGGTTCCTCCCACTCAGGCGTAGGACGTTCGGGTTCCTCCCACTCAGGCGTAGGACGCTCAGGCTCCTCCCACTCGGGCTGTGGACGCTCAGGCTCCTCCCACTCGGGCTGTGGACGCTCAGGCTCCTCCCACTCGGGCTGTGGACGCTCAGGCTCCTCCCGCTCAGGTACTGGAGAGGGCAGCGACTGCTCCTCTCCCTCTTGCTCACTGGAAGGCATCCCTCCCATGTCTGCAGCTAGGTAACCCAGCACCACAATGGTGAGGTCACGAACGGATGCCGGGTTGTGCTGTTGCTCCCAGTCCTCCCATCGTTTCCCATCTCGCATCTGCAGTGCGTGAATAACCATGGGGAGGTCACTGGCGAAGTTCCCCTCGGGGTGCACCAGCCAGTCCCATATTTCCCGGGACGGTGGGGAACCCGGTGGCAGTGGGGGTAGAGGGGTGGCTACTGCCCCGTTGTGGCTGTCCTCCTCCCAGCCCGGCATGCAGGATGAGGGCTGCAGCTGTTGTTGTTGCTGCTGCTGCTTCTGCTGCTTCCTGCAGCTCTTTCTTCCCATCCTCGCTTTACTATTTTTTTTTTTTTTTTTTTTTCACAAAACCCCCTCTCCTGGTCTGACGCTTGGAGGCGCTATTATCCCACTTCTGACACCACGTGTCACAAAGACGGCCGGAGTGGGTGGCGTCAGACCAGAAACAGGAACACAAACGACAGAGAGATGGGGTTTTGGTGAGGCTGAACGCGTGATTGCGTTCAGCATTTAATAAACAGAACAGAAAATAAAAGGTTGGAACAGACAAAAACACTGGACACGGCACTATAGCCAAAATAAATAGACATACAAAACGACTAAACACTAAACAGACGGTGCAGGACAGACAGACGAACAAACACGGTGAGTGAAAACACTTAACTATTCTTCTTCTTCTTATTATTACCTCCGTCTCCAATCCCGTTCTCCACTCACTGAACACCAACCACCAGTGAGTGAAAATGTGTCTCTATATATACTGTTGTGCTGGGATTCAATTACTAATTAATTATTCACTTGAATCCCAGCACGTGAATTAATTCTGTGCAACCCCGTGCTCGCATATTATATTTTAAATGCACGTGCGTGATGTGCAATCCCGTGCCTAAATACAAATCTATACTTTTTAAATACACGTGAAACACAGACCCGTTTATATCCCGTGTACCAATCTATACACCAACATTTACACACGCAACACGCAACACATAAATGCACACAGGGGCGGGGCGCATTGCCACAGTGTCACAAACTTAACATTACCTTAACATAGTTGTTTGCAATGAATTTGCATTGTTTTTGAATGGTAGTTCACCCAGTGGGTTTAATTCATCTACAATGTAACCTTTGGAAAGTTGGCCTTATGACCCATGCAGTTTACTAGCATAGTTCTGCTTAAATCTTGTAAATAGATAATAAAAATACAGTAACAACAACATTTAAATAATATTCTTTACAGTTTCCATTACTTGGCCCCTTTGTTACTGAAATTAAGTTTCATGCACTGTGGTAGAGTGGCTGATGGTCAAGGCAGACAACAGCAGGAAAGCACACACGCATGCTGGAGGGTGCAGTTTAAATGCTTTTTGCACACTTATTATACACAAAACCAAAACAAAACAAAATCCTAGCTCCCCCTTGTACAGGACCGATAAGCGGTTTGCCCATTTCCAAAACAGTCAAATTGTACAACACACAGTTGTTTAAATGCACACAGTACTTACAGTTCCCAACAGCCTACTTCACCCACCACCAATACAGACAATGACAGGCTTTTATACACAAACATATGACACTAATTACAAACATTTAATCAATAGCTAAATTAAACGATCCCCAAGTGCACCCAGGTGTTTCCCATTCAGGCTTCTGGGACCTGTAGTCTTTTAGCCTATGGCCATGACACCTATCCCGTGCACTACAAAATGATAATGCACACCATGAATACCCAGTAATTATGCAGGCAGTGCTCTCTCCCTGCTGCAACACATACTAGTACACTCTTTAACATTTCATAAATATCAGCCTTCCTGCAAATAAACATTTATAATATCCCCCAAATATAATTTCTGTAAATCTCTTTCTGTTCTTGAGCATAGCTCAGTTTTATTTGCTGAGTTCACGCTGTAGGATGAGGACTGTGGGCGTTGTCCTCCATTCATTTTGTTGTTCAATGCTCCTTTGTTGGTCATTCTTTCCACACCACAGCAATTGCCTACACAGCTCAGGAGACCTGAAGGTTCAATGGGTGTCTGATCCCATGACCGAGCCAGCTTCCTTTTACACCAGGAACTCGAGAGAAGATGTCAGCAAGTTACTGACCTCTGGGAGACAAAAGCCAGTCCTGCAGGTGTCTGATTTTAAGCTCAGTAGTGTTTGCTGCAGCGCAGTGAGGAGAAACAATCCCTGATGGTTTTGCCTCCCTTACCCACAGGAGCGCCAGAGCCAGTGCAACGCTCCCTTCAGAATTCCCAGCGAAGACCAGCAACTTCGCACAGCCAGGACGCAAAGATGTTGTTACTTTAAGTCCTTTTAAACAACATTTAGGTCGTCTTCCCCATTTATTAAATTACTGGGTGTTTTAGCTAGAGGTTACTGGAGCTGGTGTTTTCAAGTTCTTCTCCTTTTGATCTCCTTTCTCTGTCTGACCAGCTATCTCACTAAAACAAAGACTGCTCTTTTCTGTGACCTTGGGGGTTTGTTACAAACCTACACGCATGTCAGTATCTCATTGCTTCAATAACAAATGGGGCACAAACCAACGTGAGAATTCTAAGGAGTTACCTTAGCCCTAAAGTTCTTATTCACAGCTCTTATGGTCCTGCATGAATCTGGGGATAAGGATGTGCAGTGTATGTTGATAGCTTGTATCTAGAGAAAAGCTTATCCTATTGGTTTGGATATTCTTTAGCAAAAGTTATTGGGTATATCAGTTAATGAGATTTTCTTTAGCTGCATTGATCTGATCTGCTAGTTAACTGATGAAACTTTATCCTTAGCTTATTACTGATAACGATACTTTAAGCAAACAGTCACCGAAATCTCTTTATGCTGATGATGCCACTTTACCTTGCCTAATCTTTAATGTGGATCTGTGTATAATAATGTCTTGCTGACACGTGAACTTGCAGCAACGACCAAACTGTCAGGATAAATGATTCTTTCAAAGCTGAACTATGTATTCACTTCTGCCATTAGCTACATGTGACATTTAGATAGCGAGGAGTACAATAGGACTGTGACATTCTAGAGATTCTGTACAACTTCTAATTTCCTCCCAGAAGCATGTATGATACGATAAATTACCTGTCCAGTTCATTTTTCTTTCTAGCAATACCCTGATATAGATTAGATCGCAATTACTGTATACAACTGTGGCCACAAGTGTTGCAATAACTAATTTTGCTTCATAAAGTCGAATTAAACCTACTGAATAATGTTACATTAACATATTGAATTACATACCACTTTGTAGTTTTCCATATACTTAACAAAAAACTAACAAATTGAAAAATGTTACATTTCGAAATCTAACATGAAATACTGTACTACTATTATGGCTTCTGGCAGACTTTTGCAATATCATTTTGTTGATTTACATGATGGTAAATACATGTTTTTATACAGTTTTTTTTTTTCTTCCTTCAATTATGTCTCAATCCTCAAATTCTTGGTTATGCAAAACTTTTGGCCATATCTGTACAGGTATATTCAGGTAATGATACCTGAAGTAGTAAAAAAATAAATAAACACGGAGCATCTGTGAGTATTGGTTTAGATGTCGCAGTGAGGATCGGATCATTTCTGTTTGCTTGTCTGTTTGGCATTTCCAGTTATTGACAGTATGTCGAGAGTGGGAGTGTGTTTGAGTTGTTGGATTTTTCTTAGCAAGGATAGATACTGGCTCCCTTCTGCACTTAGTACTGTTGCATTTGTGTTTATTAAGTCAGATGTGGTACATATAATAAAAGTACAAACCAACTGCGCTAAATGTATGATCGACATACAGTAGAGTACAGTGCTTAATAGGGATCAACCAACACAGTCCCTTTCATCACAGTGTACGCTTTAATAACTATTATGTTTAATCGTGAAGTATCTTGAAATATATATTTTTAGACTGTGAAATAAACTGCTCTAAGATAAAGTAAACCATGCCACGTTCTAGGACATTGTATTGCAATATACTGTAAAGTAGCACATGTTCTGTACAATCCAAAATTGAAATTGAAGAGTTTTTCAGTTTTTTTTTTTTTCATATTTAATAATGGGCATTAACCTAGAAAGGCTTGAAATTAAGTCAGATTTTGTGGAAGGGATGCTGTCGATTTTTCATTATACATAGCGATTTAAGCTTTTTGACAGCTTTGTAGCTACAGTAGTAAAAAGCATTTTAAAATTCATGAAATAAACAGCACACGCTGATTTATTTATTTATTTATTTATTTATGTTTATGTTTTGTGTATCTCATACCGTGTTCAGAAAGGGGAAGTGATTGTAAATGCTGCAGTAAATGTCTGACTTGATTTGAAAGAATGCAAATTATCTGTCCTGGTCAGTAATAAATAGGCATTAGTCTACCCTTGTGTCTGTACTGTACAGTAACTCCTATAGGTGTTGCGAAGTTAAAGAATACACAGTGCACTCCATTTATAAGAATCACTGATATAAGTATCAACCGCATATAGTGATAAAAACCACTGGGACAAAATCATTCCTATACTAACCATGCTAAAATACTCTGCTTGTAAGAATCAAGCAATCTGCTTATAAGAATAATTTCGGGGCAAACTGACTACATCAATGACGTATACAACCAATAAAGCTGTATTTGAATTTGATCACATCTCGCGTGATTGGCATGTATGCAGCGTGTATACAGTATAATCTCTGCTCAGCAGCAACTCCCAGTAGAAAAAAAGCAAGTCGTGCAGTTTATGTGTGTGGAAATGGCAAGAAAAAGAAAGACGTGCAACTGCATCATACAGGTATTTTGTGTGTTCTCTGTTAGTGAAAATGTGTTTTAATAAAGTGAATACACATTCATTGAATACATACTTGTACAGCACTGTTATTGTGTGATATGCATGTAGAGGAAGGGGGATTGCGTAGCAGCGCGGTGAGTGGGGTGTGGGGGGTGGGGGGTGGGGGTCGTGGGGATTGCAGAGCTTTGCATCTCCGCTTACTGAAAAACTGTGAGATTTGCATCGCAACTGAAAAAAAGCAAGCCACAGATGCTTAAATGCAGTGGTAGTCCTGACAGTAAAATACTGTATTGTAATGTCATTTTAATTCAAAGGTCATTATATGTAATACCACATGGCAGTTAAAACTAGGCACCCTCACGAGATGATTGCTTCTCAAGTATACTGTAGTAAAATAGGATTCTGCAGCCTTGAGTAAACATAATCGTAATCATATAACAAGTTGCTTACCCACGAGGACTTGTTTTGATTGTTTTGATGTATTGTCCTCAGTGATTGAGCACCATTGACATTTGTATACTGTATTTAAACTGCTGATGTGCGGAGGCACGCATTTGCTAATTGTAATCATATTGCTAGTCCGCTTTTAAGAATCAGCCGCTTATAAGAATCAAATCACCTGGGACAGATGTGATTCTTATAAAGGGAGTGCACTGTACTATTAAAGAATGTTTTGACACAGGGTTGCTTTTTTGTTTATAAAAACACAATTTTTTTCCTTGGAAATGTTGTGTCATTTTATTTATATATATGCTCTGAGCATTTCATTTGAAGTTTTAACGAATCAGAGCAGTACAAGTGCTCTTTTCGGTTTATTAAATGCTTTAAAAATTGATCATGTGGTTGCAAGCCACTTTGGATCCCTGCTAATAGGCAGCCTGGGTGTTTCCAGTGCTTTTATAGGTTTAACACCATTAGTACTTCAATACAGTAATACAAATGGTTATCATATACTTAGCCTTCAGGCTATAAAATGCAAAAAGCTAAAGCGCCCACCACTACGTTCTAGAACATTCAGTATATCACTCTCTACAGCTAAAATATAAATCCTGTACCTTACAGCAATGTATCAATATAAAGAGGTTTTAAATTCAAATATACGCTTACCTTCCAGAATATGGAAGTGTAGTGTAGGATATATTGTAAAATAATAACTGGCTTCAAAAGGCAGAGACTAATTTCGACCAAACAGCAATCAGTTTTTCAGAGACCCTCAGAGCATGGACCACGTCAGCTTGCAAGATCAAGATGAATGGTATCAAATGGGGTCTTGCTCTGGGCTTATATAGGATTTTCGCTCCATTGAATACATCAGAAGTCCCAAGTAAATCTAATCATCACTCTGCCTTGACATTTCTTATCTTTAAGTTAATTATACATTCTGGAAGGATCTGGTCAACTCAAAACTGATTGGATATAACTTCTTGCCCAAAAATATTGGAACATGATTTCAAGGCTCTCTTTTTCCAACTCCTCCTTTTTCTAAAAAGTCAGGTGGACCAAAGTTCACAGAATCCTTGCTATAATATAATACAAGTATATGTGTATATATGAGAGATGTTCTTAATATGTAACACCAGCTCTATTTAATTATATTTATCTGAGTCAAAAATATATGTCCCTCCTAGCCGCATATTATGTTACCTTTTCAGTGTGCTGTCAATGGGCCAGTTTAACGTCATATGTGTGTTAACAAAGTATGGGACAAAGACTGCCTTTGAATAAGCATACAGTGGTCAGTTCAGTTATTTTCATTTAAATTTTAAACTAATGAACATGTTAAGTATAATAGCCTTATTTAACTGTGCCATTCTTGGACTATGTCTGACTTTTTCTAAAAGTTGCCAGCTCAAGCAAGATTCAGACACCCTATTTTCTTGCCAAAACTATTGTTTTGATTAATATGAAAGACCATTGTAAGCACTTCTCTAAATTCACCGCATGAAGTCAGTTTTCTCCCAAAGAAAGTCGCTACTTATTTGATAAGAACTGATACTGGACACAACTCCCCTAATTTATGAAATGTTCGCTACGGCTGCCAGGTTTTCTTATCATAGAAAGACCTTGGATTCAAAACTGCGGACTACAAGTAAATCTCACTTTGACTGACAAAAAGAACCTTCCATATCTAGCACCACTCTGCTTGCAAGCAGATAAGGGCAAGGCTATTTTTCTGTAGATTTATTGTGTACTAAAATTATTGAATACAGTTTACACTTTATTTGTCTAATATTCCAACCTAACAGTTCCTTATTTTTTATTGCAGTAAAACCTTTATATAAACTAAACATTTATATTCTTTAATTTAATGGATATTGTAATGTCTAAAATATGTTTTGTTTAGTTGGAGAAATAAAATGAACTAATTCTTAAATTGATTAAATTAAATGCTCACTCCTGCTTTTACAGTCCATTTGTATTACAGTGGAGCCTTAAACAAGCAAAATCACTTGTTAGTTTAAATAGTATGTTTCTTATTAGATCAAAATACTATTATTTAATAACATATTATTTCTCTTCAGAGAGTTTTGCCACTCTATTATTAGATCAGAATACTTTATTTAAAACCTATACAGTATAGTAATACTGTATACATTCCAGAGGTGTGGGCAACCAGGGCCTTTACTTGATACCTGCAAAAACTTAAATCTTGTTAGCTGGGCTCCCATCCCTACATTCCCATTCCCATCATTAGTGGGAAGACTTCAAATAAATTAAACTGTTTCTATCAAAGAGTCAGACATCTCGGCCGCATATACTCTTCACTCAAAAAAGGTGCTCGCACTTGTACAAGGGAAGATGGGTTTTAGGGTAACTCCGTGACAGTTGGCTGTCTTCCATTATATATCCAGTCACTTTATGACACACTATACAGTACCTTTGCCATCCTATAACTGCTACAATTAAAAAGGTGACCATGGCATGTACATGATAAATGGTTATTCATTATACTGTAGCACATTGCATTTGATGAGCTATCACCACTCTGAATGAGCACAGCTTTGTTTGTCTTGTAAATATACACAGGGACCCCACTGACAAATGTTTTAGTCAACAAAAATGTTGCACTGGGAAATACGTCTTCCTAATAGAGGGGGGCTGAACATTTTCAAAGTCCTGACTAGATGAGTGATTACTACTTTGCCAGGGAACTGGTAGCCTAATTGTTGGTTTGAATACTTTTTTTTTCCTGCCTGAAATTCTTAAAAGGGCAGTGTTCAGAAAATGTTGTCAGTTGGCATGAAGTGGAGGATGGTTTTCCCTGATAGAGTAGGACTCTGCATAGATGATAAAGATCATATGTTTTTTTCTTTTTTTGAATCAGTGGTTCAGTCCAAGAGGAGATGTACAGGTCTGGCAATCACAGTCTTGCTGCGTCTGGTATTTTCTTCCTGTAATTATTTCTAGTTGCCTGTATCAACCTACTGTAATCAGAAAAGACTTGCCAGTCCCTTCAGGCACTCTGAAACTCTGAAAGACCTTCTCCTATCAACTATTTGACCAGTCATATAACAGCATTTTAAAAGCTTTTGGGAATATAGAATGTGAAGCTTGAAATAACTTCCACTTGCAAAAAGGAGACATGAGCCATGATATACCATAGAAATAGTATTTGTGTGTGTACTGTTTTAAATCTTTATGCAGCAGCAACTTCAGTCATGTAGTGGCACCTCACTGCACTTCATAAATGTTATTGGCACTCATACTTAGTACAGTAGTTCTATTCAGGTTAGTGGCTCATATCTTTAGACATGATATAAATGCCTTCAGTACTAAAATTGCATCACAGGCATGCCACACGGTTGGTGCAAGACGACTAAAACAGTGACCACCTGAAGAAGCACTCTTGTTGTTCCCATGCTGGCCTACAGTAGTTTTCATCTTAAAAACACACTCCTGTAATTGATTTGATTGATGATGATTTCCATTACATGAGAGTAGATGTTAGAACTTCATTTTGATTGAACTCGGCTCTTGCCAAGATAAGCACCAACTAAGATGTAGCTTTACAGTAAATTAATGTGCATCTCCATCCATTTGACATCCATCTGCATCTCCATCCATTTGCGTTTCTTTCCATCTGATGATGTAGATATCCTTCTGCCTGGTGTTGATGGCTGAAATGTAATGTGTAGTATTTTGTATTTAATCATATCCTGATGTAACTATCACTGACACTGTTATCTGCTGTATTATTGAATTGTATTTGGTCACACTTGTACTGGCTTGAACCAAAGTCATTGTATTTATCTTGCTCTTAATTGTATTATTACTTGTACTGTGATACTTGAAATGGATTTGCTTACGATTGTAAGTCGCCCTGGATAAGGGTGTCTGCTAAGAAATAAATAATAATAATAATAATAATAATAATAATAATAATAATAATAATAATAATAATAATAATAATAATAATAACTCAAGGCGTGCTGATCCAGACCACAAGACAATGTCTGGTCGAAGGTTAGTGGTGGCAATCTCGGGAAAAATAAGCCATTGACCAACATCTGCCAGCATTACATCCTGTCAAAATGTGCCTTAATGTTGCAGGTGATGAACACAAAGGACATGAGGGATCCTCACCCACCCAGAGGTTTAGGTTCTGCGGTGATGGGAGAACATCATATGTTAATCTGATGAGTAAACTGATCCTGCTCTGTTCCATTGTCCATAGGTCTTGCTAGCAAATCTTGCGTTGTTCCACACTTGTGTTGTTCCCATTTCATCCATTCTCCCTGCTTGGCCTGAGAAATGGCCTTTACACACCTTATCCTCTCCTCCTGCTTTTGCACCTCGTTGACTACCAGCTTCATCCATTGAGGGTGGGGTTGTCTTGTGCCATGTAGGAGGAGCTGAACTGAGACAAAGACCCCCTCTTCCATGCTGAACTTGTGCCATGATTTTACCGATTCGAAGGGCAGCCTTTGCATCTTCCACAGCTTTCTTTGCCGCCCACTTTCTTCCAGTTTTCAACACGGATGCTGCCTCCCTTATGCATTTGTCACGTGAGTCTACTAATATCATTTCCAGTTGGACCTTGGCGTACTTAAACTACTCGGTTAGAGCAGAGACTGATAGCTGCAGTATTACTTTACCATAAAGTCCCACTCTGCTGAGGCAGTGTGGAACTCCCAACTATTCCCTGACGTATGAATTGACGTTCCCTGACGTATGTATTGCCTCACCATTAAAGTAGAACCTTTTATCTACAACTTTACCTTTAATTATAGAGATGCTCCTTGATTTAGTGGGCTTGAATTGCATTCGTACCCATTCGATGTTATTGGTTAATTTGCCCAATAAGTGATTAGTGCAGGCTACTGTTGTAGTCATGGTTGTCTTGTCATCCATGTATGCTCGAATTGGTGGTAGTCGCATTCCAGAAGCCAAGCACTCTCCTCTCACTACCCATTTTGATGCCCTAATAATTACTTCCATTGCCATGGTAAAAGCCAGTGGAGAAATGGTGCATCCTGCCACTATTCCAACTTCTAGGCATTGCCATGTAGTGTTGAATTCTGAAGTTGAAAACACACTGCTGTGCGTACGTGACATGCTGCTGTCACACAGCCAACCGATATCTGTAAATAATACTGCTGTCACACAGCCAACTGATGTCCTATAAATACTGCTGTCACATAGCCAACTGATGTCTGTAAATAATACTGCTGTCACACAGCCAACTGATGTCCTATAAATACTGCTGTCACATAGCCAACTGATGTCTGTAAATAATACTGCTGTCACACAGCCAACCGATATCTGTAAATAATACTGCTGTCACACAGCCAACTGATGTCTGTAAATAATACTGCTGTCACACAGCCAACTGATGTCTGTAAATAATACTGCTGTCACACAGCCAACTGATGTCTGTAAATAATACTGCTGTCACACAGCCAACTGATGTCTGTAAATAATACTGCTGTCACACAGCCAACTGATGTCTGTAAATAATACTGCTGTCACACAGCCAACTGATGTCTGTGAATAATACTGCTGTCACACAGCCAACTGATGTCTGTAAATAATACTGCTGTCACACAGCCAACTGATGTCTGTAAATAATACTGCTGTCACACAGCCAACTGATGTCCTATAAATACTGATGTCACACAGCTAATAGAATTAATCATTTTCATTTAATTTTAGATGTGTTTATTCCTGGGTGCTGGTACTGTAAGAACATAAGAACATAAGAAAGTTTACAAATGAGCGGAGGCCATTCAGCCAGTCTTGCTCGTTTGGTTGTTAGTAGCTTATTGATCTCAGAATCTCATCAAGCAGCTTCTTGAAGGATCCCAGGATGTCAGCTTCAACAACATTACTGGGGAGTTGGTTCCAGACCCTCACAATTCTCTGTGTAAAAAAGTGCTCAGATTTTCTGATCTGAATGCCCCTTTATCTAATCTCCATTTGTGACCCCTGGTCCTTGTTTCTTTTTTCAGGTCAAAAAAGTCCCCCTGAAACAGCTTCCAAGTGGCGCATCCAGTAAAGGCGCTCCACGTGAGTGCAGGATGCGCTCTATAGCCTGCAAGTCGCGAGTTCGAATCCAGGCTATTCCTTTGCCGATCGAGGACTGGAGCTTCCAAGGGGCGGCGCACAATTGGCCGAGCGTCGCCCGGGGGGAGGGAGGGTTAGGTCGGTCAGGGTGTCCTCGGCTCACCGCGCACCAGCGACTCCTGTAGTCTGGCCGGGCGCCTGCAGGCTTGCCTGTAAGCTGCCCGAGAGCTGCGTTGTCCTCCGACGCTGTAGCTCTTGGGTGGCTGCATGGTGAGTCTGCAGTGTGAAAAAAAGCGGTCGGCTTGACGGCACACGCTTCGGAGGACAGCGTGTGTTCATCTTCGCCCTCCCGAGTCAGCGCAGGGGTGGTAGTGGTGAGCCGACTGTAATAAAATAATTGGCAATTCCAAATTGGGAGAAAATAATAAAAAATAATTGGCAACGACTAAATTTATATATAAAAAAAAAGTCCCCTGGGTCGACATTGTGTAGTTTGGATGCTTGAATCAGATCCCTGCGTAGTCTTCTTTGTTCAAGACTGAATAGATTCAATTCTTTTAGCCTGTCTGCATACGACATGCCTTTTAAACCCGGGATAATTCTGGTTGTTCTTCTTTGCACTCTTTCTAGAGCAGCAATATCCTTTTTGTAACAAGGTGACCAGAACTGAACACAATATTCTAGGTGAGGTCTTACTAATGCATTGTAAAGTTTTAACATTACTTCCCTTGATTTAAATTCAACACTTCTCACAATATATCAGAGCATCTTGTTGGCCTTTTTTATAGCTTCCCCACATTGTCTAGATGAAGACATTTCTGAGTCAACATAAACTCCTAGGTCTTTTTCATAGATTCCTTCTTCAATTTCAGTGTCTCCCATATGATATTTGTAATGCACATTTTTATTGCCTGCGTGCAGTACTTTACACTTTTCTCTATTAAATGTAATTTGCCATGTTTCTGCCAAGTTCTGAATGCTGTCTAGATAATTTTGAATGACCTTTGCTGCTGCAACAGTGTTGGCTGCAGTAGTCACCACCACATCAAATGATCTGGATGTGCTCATAGTGTTAACATGTGCTGTCAAGTTGCAAATACTGTACTATAGCTGTCCTTTGCAGGTTTTGGGCTTAATGGATTAGTATTTCTCCAAAAAAGATGTGTGTACCGGTCATAAACCGCTTTTAACTACAGTATGAAACTTTGATGCCTCCGATGTGTCCCTCTGCATCAAAAGCAAATACATTTAATTTACACTATAACTAAAACTTGACACTAATGCATCCCCACTAGAGAGAAAAGAATACTGAATTTCATCTCTGAATTTTAATTACTTCTGTAAGCAAATTAGCTATTTTTTATTACTACTATATTGCAGGAATTGCACACTATTGACAATAACCGGTAAAAAACTGCATTAAAAGGCAAATATATGCAGTATTATCTGTAATCCTTGAACACAATTGAATGCTAGTTTTTATGTACTGTATGATGTTGTAATCAGATACTATTAAATGTTAGTTTGTTATAATTATGTACAAGATTGAATGTAAGAACGCAAAAGCATTAGTCACATTAGCTACGGTAAACTTGACAAACATGAGCCCAGACTGAGGGGAGCCAAGCTCTGTAGGATTTTGACCAATCGGAGAGTTTGAATAACGATGCCTTACTTTCTATAGGTTGCCTGCTACAGGGACTAGGGGCGGAACAAGGGCTATTTAACCCTGGGAAATGTGAATGAAAAGTTGTAATGAGCTTGCTGCCTGGAGTCAGACCCAGGGATCTTTTGATTAATGTATTGAAGATTATTATTCCTGAGTCAGAGATGGAGCGGTGCTGTGAGGAGCAGCAGCAGATCCAGCGTGGAAGCAGAGTGAGCAGCCAGCGATTCCTGAGTCAGAGACGGAACAGGCGGTGACACGACTCATCGGCAGCAGCGGATCCAGCGTGGAAGCAGAGTGAGCAGCCAGCGATTCCTGAGTCAGAGACGGAACAGGCGGCGACGCGTCTCATCGGCAGCAGCAGATCCAGCGTGGAAGCAGAGTGAGCAGCCAGCGATTCCTGAGTCAGAGACGGAACAGGTGGCGACGCGTCTTATCGGCAGCAGCAGATCCAGCGTGGAAGCAGAGTGAGCAGCCAGCGATTCCTGAGTCAGAGACGGAACAGGTGGCGACGCGTCTCATCGGCAGCAGCGGATCTATCGTGGAAGCAGAGTGAGCAGCCAGCGATTCCTGAGTCAGAGACGGAACAGGTGGCGACGCGTCTCATCGGCAGCAGCGGATCTATCGTGGAAGCAGAGTGAGCAGCCAGCGATTCCTGAGACAGAGACGGAACAGGCGGCGACGCGTCTCATCGGCAGCAGCGGATCCAGCGTGGAAGCAGAGTGAGCAGCCAGCGATTCCTGAGACAGAGACGGAACAGGTGGCGACGCGTCTCATTGGCAGCAGCGGATCCAGCGTGGAAGCAGAGTGAGCAGCCAGCGATTCCTGAGTCAGAGACGGAACAGGTGGCGACGCGTCTCATCGGCAGCAGCGGATCCAGCGTGGAAGCAGAGTGAGCAGCCAGCGATTCCTGAGACAGAGACGGAACAGGTGGCGACACGTCTCATCGGCAGCAGCGGATCCAGCGTGGAAGCAGAGTGAGCAGCCAGCGATTCCTGAGTCAGAGACGGAACAGGTGGCGACGCGTCTCATCGGCAGCAGCGGATCCAGCGTGGAAGCAGAGTGAGCAGCCAGCGATTCCTGAGTCAGAGACGGAACAGGTGGCGACGCGTCTCATTGGCAGCAGCGGATCCAGCGTGGAAGCAGAGTGAGCAGCCAGCGATTCCTGAGTCAGAGACGGAACAGGCGGTGACACGACTCATCGGCAGCAGTTTAGTTGCTTTACGAAAAATGTAATTGGGTGTCTTATCAGCGCTTTCACATTGAAAAAAAAAAATCCTATTTGCTCATACAAAGAGGCTGGTTAGGTTATTTACCAATTAGAAATAGTTATTAAGTGTGTGTACTGTATATTTCTAGATTTGGAGCAACTGCTTGCACGTAGAAAAACATTCCTAATCTCCTACCTTCTAGGTGCATTTCATTTTCTATCATTATATACGCTGCTTAAATTTTTTTTGTAGCCTATTTTAGGTTTTTTAAAGTGTCTGATTTGGGTTAAACACACTTTTCCTGCTGTTCTTTCTTATAAAATGTCAGCAGTCTCCCAATTATTTCTGCTGAGGTGGCAGAGAGAATCTGATAAAAGTGTGAAATCCTTAATTACAGTATAGCTCCATTTCCTTGAGTCAAAGATACAAGTGGATGTTCTGTAACCACTGTTCTGGTTGTACATATACAGTATATGTAACTTTAAATGCTGAAAAACTCAATTCACCCTCAGGTATGTTTTTCTTGCTCAAAATGTTCAATGTGGAGTACTCTAATTACAGTATTACCCTGAACGTTTAAGCTACACCATCTGGATGCACTTAAGATAATCAAGTCATTTTTGTCAAATTAGTTCAAGATTTGCTATAAAAAAGAATAAATAAACCTGTTTAGAATTATGTTGTTTTTTTGTCGTGAGTGGAGTAAAATACAACTCACTTTCAGGGTGGAAAGACTGCATTGCCTTTATATGGGGATTTATTACTACCCTGCAATCCTCAAACTCCAATGTTGAGTTGTCTAACAGTATTTATTATTTCATTAGCATTTAATTTCCTACTTGATTGCAAATTGTGCAGGGTGTAATGAGCCATGAAGGCTGTCTGTACTGGCCTATTCAGTTCCCTTGAGTACAATAGGCTGATCCTTTTTGCATTCAAGATCCTGGCATGGTGTCATAATTCAGTGTTTAGCAGTTGTATCGGTGCACCAAAAGAGTAATTAATTCTCAATCTCAGTGCTTTTAGAGGTAGCTTTCAGTTTTTTCCGAGCATGAGCGAAAAGATCTGAAGATTTGGTCACACGGGGGGCTGGTGCTTGTGTTGTCTTTGTAAGGAGGCTCAGTTGTTCAGGCAGGGGGTTGTGTGCTGAATGCTAATGCTACTGTGCAGTCCAGTGACGGTAGGTGTTTGGAATGATTATTAATATAACCCAACCCCCAATGAATAGTTGTGTACAATAACTGCAGATACTAAATTAAATGCTGTTGGTTTATTTGTTATTTAAATTAATATAGTTTTGTTCATTGGGATACTTGTTTAGATTCAGCAATGCAATATAAGCTGAACAAAACAATGCAATTAACAACCCTGGCAGTAATGTAGTGGAAATAACTACTGCCAAGTGCAGGCTTCACTGTGTTATGAAGGCATGTTGATCAATCTAAATGAATGTAAATAATCATAAAACTCCTCCTTGTTTTTTTTTGTTATCATGAAAAACATGCAGCATGTATCATCCTCCTATAAACACAGTATGCCTGACTTTTTAGAAGAATTTATTCTATGTGATTATCCAAACATCATGTATTAAGGATGCTACATCTTGGGTTTCGGGGTTTTGAGGATGAAAATGTTGCATGATGTAAAAAAAAAAAAAAAAAAAAAAAACACATGGATTTTGACATGCAAATATTTAACCAAGAGTTTCAGTGCAGATTGTGTACAGGCCCAGGGTATGTCTTTTCATATGCTATGAAGTCATTTATAGGGAGTTTAGCTTTAAGTTCAACCAATAGTGATGACTGTGAACTGTGAAGGACCTCTTCTTGGTGCTCTTCACCATCTCCTTTATACACAGCCTGCTGTTAAAGCATCCACAGAACTCCCAGGAGATGCCTAGAATTCTAGAATGATTCCCTCCTGTACCGTACAATAGCTTCACCTCTGGGCAAGTCCATTTTTTCAGCTTTAAAGAGCATGAAGAACATGATTCATTAATTTGTTGCTAGAATTTCTATCCAATTATCTTGTTTGACTTACTGTACACATGATAGGATTTTTGGCTGAATGATTTGCTTTTCAAATAAATATGCAGCTCATTTCCAACAGCTCATTGTGCCAACTGCTATATTATTATTATTATTATTAGTAGTAGTAGTAGTATCGTCATCATCAGCGGTCCAGATAAGCTGCGTACCTGCTGTTTTTACACATAAAAAAATTATAAATACGCACTCAATTAAATTTCATGTGTAAAAATATGCATAGCAATTTTGCTGCACAACTTGTTTGCTTCCCCTCCCGCCTCCCCTAAAACTTCCACTAACAACTGCATCTCCCAGAATACAATGTCTTCAGTTACTGGGAAACTGTACACAAGAAAAACATATATTTTGTGATTCTCTAGGTGAGGTTCGTTGTGTGTTTTTTGCAACGCTGCTGTCACCAAAGATTCAAGACCTCAAATCTCAATGAATTTAAGCCACTGACGTAATATTTTCAGGGTTATGTAAACCCAGCATGCTACATGAGTTGCTGACTATAACATTTTCTTGATTATGAAGGTACCTATTTTTGTTCTATAGGTCAGACTTAAAACGCTGCATGTGTGTAAGATATGTGTTAAAGACACTGATACTGTTAATATCTTGAAAATAAAGGCTGAGATGTATTGTTCATCATTTAATGGGCAAAAAAGGTCTACGTTGTAATTTAATTTAAGAAAAGCTACATTCCATAATTGGGTGGAGGATGGATTTCTATGTACTAAAGCAATGTTTTGCATACTGTAATTCTAAAGAGAGATAGATACTGTACATTCCTATTTAACAAGTACACTATTGGAACACCATGTACAGTGTATACAGTATAGAGAAAGGGCTGTCATTAAACTTGTTGGGCTGTTTTGCAGTGCTTTGGTCATTGAGTAATTTATTCTCCAATGTAGACACTATGTGAGTAAAATGTATTTTGGGTGATTAAAATGCAACATTACCTTAAAAGTATTTTAATAAATACTGTGCTTACTTTAATGCTAACTTACAGTATGGGGTATGTATTAACTACAGCCTTACATTTTAACTGTAATGTTACTTTGAACTACTGTACAAAAACTCGGTCTTACAATAAAAACAAAAAACAACAAGTATTCTTAATTGCTTTATTGACCACAAGCAATATGGCTATAAAGCAAAAGAACACAGAAACCATGTTTTTTACAGTTTGTTTTATTTTTATTCCAATGCTGCAGATGGAATATACTTAACAAAAGGCCTGCATGCACATACTATATATTTCTATTTAAAAAAACCCCAAAAAACTATACCAATACTGCTCTAATGCAAATAAAGAGACGATAATATTGTATTCCTTATTGATTGCTTTGCTATAGCAATATAAAGCATCCCGACTCTCTTCAGACACAGAATATTATATTTATTATAGAAATTTACCTTCCAGAAATTCAGTTGACAGACAAGTAAATTGGTATTGAGACTATTGAGACGCCAGGGACCAACAAAGTACAAGAAGCTTGATAAATGCAAACTCAAGCAAAATTGTTATGCGTATTCTTTATGCGTTCAATTTAAATATCATACATAATTCATATTTTTTCAATGCGTAAAACACCCAGTACGTAGCTTATCTGGAGCACTGGAAATGGGTAAATGTTTTAGATAAAACACATTACAGGTTGTGTGATGTGAATGTCTGTTCTGTGAGTTTTCCAATGATCCCCTGCCATAGCAGTCCTGAGTTTCCTTTCCTGTGATTCATAACATAAAGAGACTGGGGAGACTTTGAATTTGCCCACAAGATGTGGGGCTTACTATATACAAATAGATTCATAAGCTTACCATGTTCTAATCTGAAGACAAGTGCCAGGTTTAGAATGGCAAGCGTGACAACACCCAAGGAACTTCAACACTGTATTGCCAGGTGAGGGCAGTTCATAATTGATACCATTAAGAGAGACTGTGGCAGGATGACAGAGGTTTGAGGCTCAGAGACAGTGGAAGGGGCAAAATAATGATCTTTATTCAACAAAAAATAATCAAATAAACAGGCACAAGGGCCAACAAAAAGGTTCAAACAAAATACAGAAATGTAGGCTGGGCATTAGCCTTCACTACAGTTTCTTTCTCCAAAACTAAACAGCACAGCACACCAACAAACAACCTCACCCAAAAACTCCTCTCCCTAACAAAGGGTTTCAGCTGTCTTTTATAGTCTGTGGCTATAGCCCAATTAACTAATAATTAACAATTAAACACTTAAGGCTCCAGCCACATTCTCACATGTATTTTACTGGGAGGAATTTAACCCCCTCCCTGCCAATCCAAAACAAGAATCACAAAAACATAATGAAAACAGTAAAAATAACAACAATAACAAAACACAAATTATTGGAGCGAGCTGGCACCCCATCACATTTCCCCCCCCTTGTGCGCAGCACACTTGGCCCCAACGGCCACCTCCCCCCTTTGTCCCAAAGTCCCGGACGAGGGGATGCAAGTGGCCCATGGGGGCGGCCATGGTGGGAGGTCTTCCTTCTCCCATTGCTGAGGGAGGGTCAGTCCATAGCCCGGCGCCCTCTTGGCGGGACCGAGACCTGGCGAAAGGGGACCCAGGTGCATTGGATGGGGCGTCGGGAGCACAGGCAGGCGACCAGCCGGCTGCAGCCCCAGGCAGAGGTGTGAGCCCAGGCGACAGTGCAGTGACGTCTGGGCAACCAGGGGGAGTGGAGCAGGAGACCAGGCGACCTCCTGTGCCTGGTGGTGCTGCGACCTGGGAGTCAGGCCCAGCGACCAAAGGTCCAGACATGGAGCCTGGGTGTCCGGGAGCCCAGGCCGAGGGATCCAACCCCCAGGCGCCGGGCTGTGGCACAGGGGTGGTCGGGGCTGTGGTGGAGGTGGTCTTCTCACCTCCCCTCCCTTCTTCGTGGCCGGCAGCTCCCCTTTGTGAGGCTCCGGCCACAGTACTTCCTGCTGCCATTCAGGACTGGCAGCGACTCCAGGCGAAGCAGGACCTTCGGCGACCCTAGGAGGAACAAAAGCAGAGCAGCAGGCAACCCCAGGCGATGCGAGACAGGCATCCTTGGGCGTGGCCAACATTGCAGGAACCTCCGGCCAGGGTGGCAGTGGCCAGAGTTCCTCTTCTCTGTTGGCAGCAGGAGGTAGAGCCCGCTCCAGCTCCTCTGGTGGCGGATGCAGGAACAGCAGCTCGTCTCCCTCTAATGGCAGAGGCGGGAACAGCAGCTCGTCTCCCTCTGATGGCGGAGGCGAGAACAGCAGCTCGTCTCCCTCTGGTGGCGGAGGCGGGAACGGCGACGCTGGTCCTTCCGGCGACGCTGGACCCCCTGGCCCCTCTGGCGACGCGGGACCCTCTGGACCCCCTGGCGAAGCAGGACCCTCTGGACCCCCTGGCGGCGCAGGACCCTCTGGCCCCTCTGGCGCTCGGGACAGTAGCTCCACCCCAGGCGACGGCGGACCAGCAGCGACCCCAGGTGACGGCGGACCAGCATCCCTAGGAGAAAGCACACAGAGTTTCTCTAGACGATGCGGGCAGGCAGGCAACCCCAGGCGATGCGGACAGGCAGGCAACCCCAGGCGATGCGGACAGGCAGGCATCCTTGGGCGGTGCTGTGCCTCTTAGCCGCCGGGCAGTTTGTCCCCGCGCTCCCTTCAGCAGCCGGTACAGAGGCTGGGAGGGACCTCCAGCATCTTCTGCTGGCGGTGGAGGGAGAGACAGCCCCGGCTGTTCCCCCTCTGCTGGCGGTGGAGGGAGAGACAGCTCCGGCTGTTCCCCCTCTGCTGGCGGTGGAGGAAGAGACAGCTCTGGCTGTTCCCCCTCTGCTGGCGGTGGAGGGAGAGACAGCTCCAGCTGTTTCCCCTCTGCTGGCGGGAGAGACAGCTCCGGCTCCTCCCGCTCAGGCCGTGGACGCACCGACTCCTCCCGCTCGGGCCGTGGACGCACCGACTCCTCCCGCTCGGGCTCCTCCCCCTCGGGCTGTGGACGTTCGGGCTCCTCCCTCTTGGGCTGTGGACGTTCGGGCTCCTCCCTCTCGGGCTGCGTTCGTTCGGGCTCCTCCCTCTCGGGCTGCGGACGTTCGGGCTCCTCCCTCTTGGGCTGTGGACGTTCGGGCTCCTCCCTCTCGGGCTGCGGACGTTCGGGCTCCTCCCTCTCGGGCTGCGGACATTCTGGCTCCTCCCTCTCGGGCTGCGGACATTCTGGCTCCTCCCTCTCGGGCTGCGGACGTTCTGGCTCCTCCCTCTCGGTCGACGGCAGCGGCTCCCCCTCTCTGGGCGACGGCAGCGGCTCCCCCACTCTGGGCGAAGGCAGCGGCTCCACCACCTTTTCTTCAAGGAGGGGGATCTCCCCCATGTCTATCGCCAGGTATGCCAGGACCATGACGGCTATCTCCTGGAGGGACCCCGGGTGGTGCTCTCTCTCCCACTCCTCCCACCTCTCCCCATCTCGATGCCACAGCATGCTGAGGGCTGTGGGGAGGTCGTGGAAGAGGTCTGCTTCGGGGTGCACCAACCATTCCCAGATCTCCCGTGATGGTGGTGAAGGCGGTGTTGGTGGGGTGGCTGCCGAGAACGGGGTTGGTAGCTGCTGCTTTCTTCGCTGCCTTTGTTTATTTCCCATTCTGCGCACCGCCAAAAAAAAAAAAAAACCTCAAAAAATTCAAAAAAATTCAAAATTCAAAAAAAAATACTGCTCTGAGCCTCTAGGTGGCGCTATCCCACTTCTAACACCACATGTGGCAGGATGACAGAGGTTTGAGGCTCAGAGACAGTGGAAGGGGCAAAATAATGATCTTTATTAAACAAAAAATAATCAAATAAACAGGCACAAGGGCCAACAAAAAGGTTCAAACAAAATACAGAAATGTAGGCTGGGCATTAGCCTTCACTACAGTTTCTTTCTCCAAAACTAAACAGCACAGCACACCAACAAACAACCTCACCCAAAAACTCCTCTCCCTAACAAAGGGTTTCAGCTGTCTTTTATAGTCTGTGGCTATTAACTAATAATTAACAATTAAACGCTTAAGGCTCCAGCCACATTCTCACATGTATTTTACTGGGAGGAATTTAACCCCCTCCCTGCCAATCCAAAACAAGAATCACAAAAACATAATGAAAACAGTAAAAATAACAACAATAACAAAACACAAATTATTGGAGCGAGCTGGCACCCCATCACAGAGACTCAAAGAAAGTGTGACTGTGATCTGTTACTCAAATACATTTCTAAAAATTAATGTAGACTTTCCATGTGTTGTTCCTTTGTATAAGGGGGCAAGGTGTCCAGTGTTTATGCTGGACATGTTTTGAGCAGACTTCAAAAATGAGTGGAGGAAAATGCTTAATCAGTACTTACTTGGTACTGTTTTAAAATGCATTTGACGGGAGAAAAGGGATGCTGACACAGCATTACTACTGTAAAAACAGGAAGGTTATTCATCGGTCAGTATCTTGGCTTGGGCACAGACAGTAGCATCACAGTGAAATGTGCACAAGCCAATCATATTCCCAAAGGTCTGTGTTACTGCTTTCAGGCTGGCAGCCTGGCACTTTATTGTGAAATACACTGACCATTATTTATATATTTTTAAATAAAGTTGTACTTAATATACAGAGCAGTAGATCAAAGTTATGGGACATGTTTGTGTGTGTTTTTTTAATTATTATTTATTTATTTATTTATTTATTTATTTATTTATTTATTTATACATATTTATTTGTATCCTGAAACAATCTGTGACAGAGAGTGAATGAATCCTAGTCAATAATCTCCCTCCTGACCTGTGAGGGCACGGTGTCACAGGAACAGTGTGCCCCGGACTGGGTGGTTTGACAGTTCATTCCCGGGTCAGTTGGAAGTCAGCCATCCAGAAAGGGGGCAGAGCCACAATACCAGCAGTCATCACCTTAATGTGGTAGGCGATGTGTCAGTCACAGATTGGAGGATACTTGATTGGACTCGCCACCGAAGGAGGTGTGACTAAGGGTATTTCAGGGGATGTGGCCAAGCAATCTGTTCCTTTGTTATGGTTACGGACGGACCTGTAGAAGGAGTACAGAGATCAGATAACTGTGAATGCTGTATTTTCTTTGTGTTTATAACTGTTTATTTGTAATTATTAGGCGGCTAAACACCCGGGAGCTGTCACTGTCAAGCCAACATTAAAACCTGGATTATAACTACTGCACCAAGTCATTAATCACTGTGTATTCACCACCAGCATGGGAGCACCGTGAAAGGACGCAGAGCTGTGCCTGGACATTGACATTGTTTGTTTATTATTGTTTCGGGACTGAAACCCAGTATTATTTCACTGTGCAAACTACACATTGCTGTGTAGTTGCCAGCGCTATTATTGAACGGTGAAAAGAAAAAACGGGAAAAATAAAATTAAAAGAAGTGTTTGCACCGTGAACTCTGTCTGTGTGTTGTTGTTGGAACACTGCATCACCACTGCACCTGCGCACTACAAACCACTTTGCCACACAATCATAAAGGCCATTTTAGCTGTATTCTCTTCTGCTTGCTTCTCCACTTCAATTCTTTCAAATTCCAAACAAGTTCAAGTACGGTGACTTTCCAGATAAGGAGTTGTTCTACTGTATATACTGTACTTCTTTCAGACTGTGAATTCTGGTGACTTTGGCCTGGCAAAATAGGAACCAAATGTCTCCTGCCTCATGACTTTTTTAACACTGTTCGGGCATGCATAAGCATCATATTTTCAATGCATGAACTTTATACTTACCATATTGAAGGTAAAATAATGCAGTAATACAATACATTCAATTAAAATGTTAGCATTTTAACAGCTCTGGGGGTGGGGGTGCAAAACAATTTAACAGCTTTCGAAACAAGTGAACTGCTTTTTTGGTGATCGCTCCCTTGTTTGGTTGTCTTTTTCCAATTTGAAAAGCCTTTCATACAAAATGTTTCCTTTGCACCTACTGCCACCCAGCACTGATTGGTCAGCAGTGATAACCTACTCGCAATGATGATAACAAAACTCTTATAATTTAATGAGGTATCTACACATTGCTGTATTTTGAAACAATCATTATACCACTTTGGGAGTAAAACTGATGAGGGGAGTCTGGCTTGAACGTACAATACTTAATACATGAAGCTCTAATAAAAATAATGCTTACAATGTGTCTCTATGGTTACACAAATTTATTTTATTACTGTTGGAAAACTGAATGGCTGCCTTGCTTTTGCAATATGGAGAGAGGCTAGAGAACTTTTTTTTTTTTTTTTTTAAATCAGGAAATTGAGCAAAAACTTTTCTTTTATTCTACCACCACGAGGAATAATAACCAAATTGTGGCCAGTGAAAGTAGCAAGATTTTTTTCTAATGATGTTTCTGATCAGCTTGCTACAGTAATAGTATGACCCATCGCATTTGTGGTTGAGTCCATTGCATAGGAGATTGAGGCATTGATAAACAAATGTATTTATAAAAAGAAAAATCTAATGGTAGTTTTGTGTTTTTTCTTTAGTTAAAAATGAAAAAAATGTATTGCTGTCCTTTTACCTTGATGTAGAAATTGTATATGTTAACTATACCCTGTTCAGAGACCCACCTAGGGACCTTTTGCAACCCGTAGAACCACTGAGCTACATCACTTCTTTGGGAGACATCACTGGCACTATCAGTAGTGATTCTAGTGTGTATTATAAAATGATTACTATCACATGAAAACACTGTTTAAAAGAATATTAATACAGGAATGAGTAGTTAAACTGATACAGCAGCTTTGACCTGTTTAACACATCTTTATTATTTTTATTACTGTAGGTAGAACAGAAATCAAACTGGGGCGGGTCTTGTGCATACAAAATAAGGAGCATATAGCTAATGCATGTACTGTAATGGGATTATTAAGCCTAAACAATACTTTAATCACCAGATGACAAGGAGTTGAACTGTGTTTTATATTTGTAGTATACTACAGGAGCAAAATGGCATACAGCTAAACGAAAAAAGATCAGTGTTTTCATAGTTTTGTTTCTCTTTCTAGGTGTCCTGGCCTTTAGCTTGACCCAAGAATGCCACTAGTGAAGAGGAACATCGAGCCCAGGCACCTGTGTCATACAGTGCTGCCTAGAGGCATCAAGAATGAACTGGAATGCGTGACAAACGTTTCACTGGCAAATATAATACGGCAGCTCAGCAGCCTGAGTAAGTGTGTGCATGTTCATGTCTTTCCTGTTTGTCTTCTGCTCCTACAACAAACCTATTCCCCTTGAATATGTACACTGAGGATTTCCTGACCTGAATGGATATTTCTACAGTATATGGAGTGATGTACAGTAATCCGTCGTGTGTCCGCCTGTCACATATCTGTGACAGTGAGTGAGTGAGTGAGTGAGTGACAGACCCAGAACCAGGGTTGGATACCGATGAGTGAGTAAGCAAGTCAGAACCACCGACAGCCGGGCGAGTAACTGAAGTTTGTTTGTTATTGTTGATAAAATGTAGATCCCACTAAAGTTTTTGTACACTGTTTTGTATGTACTGTGTGCTACCATTGCTGGTAGTGTCGCGTGAGCTGTTCAGTGTGTTGATATGTAAATAAATCCTGTTCGCCTGAGGGGCGTATCCACTTCAGCCATCTCGAGCTCCTGCCTGTCACTCAGCAGCAAATGCACGCACCCACATGGCAGACGGCAACCCTGTCACAAGCATTAATACCCTGTATCTTTCTGAACAAGGGATTAAGAGGAGCTCCCCAATAAAAAACTGAATCGCAAAACAATAATTGTATGAATAAAGTAATTGTTACAGCGGTGTATATTGGTATGTAAAACAGGATTCATTTATCCACCTTTTTACATATCTGCCCTTACGTGACGGACTACAGTACTCAGTGTTATCCCAGTGGAGGTTGTTCAGAATCTCTTCATGGAGTATTAATGTTTTATTTTCCTTTGACAAACATGGTGCAAATTCTACATTGACTTACATCATAGTAGCACTATGATTATTACCACTTGTCATCCTTTTTTTCTATTAAAGCTCTTTTTGGGTCTTTGCTTGTGTTTTATACTTCGGGTTGGAATAATCTGCAGGTCTTTCAAAGATAACTCTAGTCTGTAGATGAAAGGCTGGGATGTGATCCAGATTTAAAAAAAAACACAATTGTTTCCTCTCCTACATCTGTAGACACAAGAGTCTATAAATCAGATAATTCTTCAAATAAATAAAGTGAAAGCAACAGGAACCTGGCTCATACTGATTGAACAGTCTTCACAGAGATATTTCACATAATCAATCACTAGATAACAGCCTTGTGAAGGTCTCTCTAGGTTTTCCTCATACTTCATCTTACTCACTCTCAGTACAGCACTGTTTCCCGGTAGAAGGACGCATGCATGCATCATTATTGTAAGATCATTAATACCTTCCTGACAGACGTGTTTGTGCTAATTACAGTAGTGACTTTCAGCCTGTCCTGTACTGGGGACTGTTTCTGTAAACTTTATGAAATTGGGTCAATGAAGAGTAAACCTCTTTTGGCAAATATTTCAATCCTTAAACTATGGGAAAGGTACAACAGTCATATGTTAGGGTTAGGGTTCACTGTATTAGAACTGCACTGTACTTTTGAAAATAAATATAGCCATTAAATAATAACAATTACAATTTCCCTACAACATTGTTTAAATAGCAATATAGGTCACTTTGAGATGCTTTGAGATAGTGGGATCAGCATTAGCACATCTAAATAAACGAACCTGGCATTGTATTTTCTTTTAAAGATATACACTGTACATAGTAGTTTTTATAATAATGTTGCTAGTTTTAAGATGTATTTGCTGTACTCTGCATAACCCAGCTGAGAACAGCATCACAATCCTAGCAGGATTTTCCTTATCAGTTTTTGCAGCTGGTTGGAAGTCGGGATTGTGGTTGCATGGTTAGCCCAAGGCGCCTCGTTGAATCACTGGCTGAGCTGGTCCAGCAACTTGCGGAATCTTGACTCCAGATGGCAGAATGGTCCTTATCTCACCAGAGAGACATGTCTGTCAATATAGTACACACCATTTCTAATCTGTAGCAGGCATACACTATAACAGTAGGCCAAAGCACTAGGGGGACAGAGGGGCAGTTAAAACTGACTTCATAAGGTGTACTTGACAGTGAGAATACAGTCGGCGCCACATAATCTGGACACTGATAATCAGGATTTCTGCTTAAATGGGACAGAACTCTGGGAAACGGTTCTTCCCAATGCTATCTATGTCATTTTAACTGGGACGTCACTTCTTTAATTAGGATACAGTATTTTTAAATGATGAACGGAGATCGCTTTTCAGAGCAAGACAGGTTCATGTAGCACAGTGCAGTGATTTAAGGGCTTGCGTGATTATGCAGTGACTTCCATAAACCAGGTTGAACTCTTGGAGTTGCCTGTGCTTTTTTTCCAAAAATTTGTCATGTCAATATCACAGGTGTTTTGCCTTGTGATGATATGCAGCAGTGTGGAGTAGTGGTTAGGGCACTGGACTCTTGACCGGAGGGTTGTGGGTTCAATCCCCAGTGGGGGACACTGCTGTTGTACCCTTGAGCAAGGTACTTTACCTAGATTGCTCCACTAAAAACCCAACTGTATAAATGGGCAATTGTATTATTATTATTATTATTATTTATTTCTTAGCAGACGCCCTTATCCAGGGCGACTTACAATATATCACATTATACATTATTTCACATTATACAGATATCACATTATTTTTACATACAATTACCCATTTATACAGTTGGGTTTTTACTGGAGCAATCTAGGTAAAGTACCTTGCTCAAGGGTACAACAGCAGTGTCCCCCACTGGGGATTGAACCCACAACCCTCCGGTCCAGAGTCCAGAGCCCTAACCACTACTCCACACTGCTGCCCTGTATGTAAAAATAATGTGATAACTGTATAATGTGATATCTTGTAACAATTGTAAGTCGCCCTGGATAAGGGCGTCTGCTAAGAAATGAATAATAATGATATGATTTTATTATTTTTCATTTCATTTAAAAATAAAAATAAATGATTAATTTTGTTTAGGGATAAAAAAACAATTGACTTGTATTTTAAATTGCGCATTTAACATTTATAATGTGATGTGATTTCATGATTTTTTTTCATTTAGAAATAAATAAAACAGTATAAAAAAATACTTCTTGTGCAGGTCGTACATTATGAATCTAAGTGTGACAAAGGTCCTGTCTGCAAAATTTCAGAACTATTCTCTCACTGTCTTGTCTTATTTCGCTCATCCCAGATAAAGATGTTCCAAATGCAATTCCTTTTCCATGCAGTATATCGCTGCAGTTGCACAGACTCAATGTGATTTGTCTTGCTTCCAGGTAAATATGCAGAAGACGTGTTTGGCGAGCTGTTTAATGAGGCCCACGCATTCTCATTCCGGGTGAACTCTCTACAGGAGCGCGTGGACAGCCTCTCCATCAGTGTGACACAGCTGGACCCCAAGGAGGAAGAACGTAAGTGTGTCAAACAGCTGTTCACGTGCTTCACTCAAGAAAGAGATCACCTCTAAGATGCCTTCTATTGGGTTTACTTACAGTGGATTTTAAAAAAATGTAAAAAGTAAAACTGAGTTTTTGAGTGGTGTATGTATGTGTGCTCCTTTAGTCTTGCACAGGATTTATTCTCCACTTTCACCTAGGCTTTGGTTAGCAGCCTAGTCTTCATCAATCAGTTGTCATCTTTACCCCTGAGATCACTTACCAGTGTCACTCCTGGATTCACTTAAACACTGTTATCTCCGGGTTACCCTTCGCATGACCGGGCCATAATTCACAGTACAGTCTCACTCCTGCACTCATACACTATATTCTCTATATTATGTTCCTTGATTTCCCTTTCCATACTGTCAAGACATGGTACAATGAGAGCTAGTAAAATGCAGGGCAATAATGCCAGTTTCACTTCCTGGCATGGCAACTGCTGCTTTTTGAAGAAGAATAAATAGCCATGGTGAGATCCAACTGAAGGTTAATGGTTTGATGTTTTTTGAAGGAGTTGGGGGCTTTGGGCTACTGGGCCCAGCTAATTCTGAACCTAGCAGCATGATTTATAAATCATAGTAGTTCCATTTTCGCATGTCATTGTCAGAGTGAACATCATTTCTATTCTATTTATATGGAAATGATATTTTATTATAGTACTCAACGTGAAATATTTACTCCAGTTGATTGTTGACTCTCTGCCAATTTCGGAAAATGTTTCTGATTTTTAACAGAAGAATAATTGTTCTTTCAGCCGTTGTTTTCCCCTGCTGCTCTGCTTCCTCTCAGTTTAAACCGTGTTTCTGTAAAATCAGGATACTGCAGCTGCACTTGGTTGTGCAAGAGATATTATAATATTGATCTGGAACAAATTGCATTCAGTATTGTTTATTGATCGTAGAAAACAAAAGTCTGGACTTAAAAAAACTGCTAATCAGTATTAAGTAGTTAACTAAATAGTTTACTGAATAAAACAGGCTAATCTTGCTATTGTGTAGTACAAATAGTTGTTTCATACAATTTAAGACCCATCAAAGCCCGCTCCTCAATCCTGCAAATGAAGATTGTGTCCCTGGTTCAAAGTACAGCCCTATATATATTAAAATGTAGTTGAAGATTGAGTGTCTGGTTACTGCTTGGCTCTGGCATTTGTCTGAGTGGCGTTGGCAAACAGGACAAGGTCTTTATTGTTGTCCCTGGTGTCCTTGGGTAACAAGAGGAGCAACCTGGACTAAAAAGCTGTCCCTGTTTCTCTCACAGTACAACAGCTGCTGCTGTTCACCACACAGTCGTAATACTGAAGTCAAAAGGCTGCAGTGGTACCTAATGATAGACGGATAATGTTGCCCTCAAAAGAATATTTTTTTTTACAATTTTTCATTACTCCAAGCAAAGGACAACATGTGTATATGATAGTGTACCAGAAAATCTGCAACATAGTAAGTTAAACCAGACAAGTGTCTTCTTGAATTGATACTGGGTAAATAAAACTAACTGATATACCTTAATGCATTAAAGAAATAGCATAGAGATACTGATTTAAATATATACTATCTTGAACCACTAAACTAGGTCAATTTATTCACTTTTCCAATGTAATTCAAATAAAGTTATTTAACCTAACCTAGAGTATACTTAACAGTAGAAAAGCTACCATATTCAATGTCTTTAATTTCATTTGATTTATTCCTTTTGGAAATTAAATTACAAGATTCAACTTTTTTTCTTACAATGTAAACTGCTGTACAATGATCTAATTATGGGGAACCAAATGAGTTGGTAAATGTACTTTTATTTCTCTGCCTGTGACGTGTCTTTGGAGGAGGGGGGGGGGGCATAGGGCAATCAAAAAGATCTTGCATCCAACAGGGCAATTGCAGTTTATAGATTCTGAGATCTTTTGAGATCAGACTTTCATAAGACCTGCATAGTTTACAATCAGATCTCCTGTGATTCTCTTCAATATAGTACTGTCTGTAGCGCTTCCTAAGGTGTTTGTTATTAGCCACTACAGGCTAAAGGCTAATGATCTCAAGTTGATATCCTGGCCAGATGCATTGTATTACATTTTTTTCACTAAACCAGTTCCACTTTCATATATTCTGATCTAGCTATTGAAAATTAGGTTGATAACTTTTGCTATATCTATATCTACATACATACATACATACATAGGAGGCAGTGTGGTCCAGTGGTTAAAGTCCGCCTCTGCCACTGACGGTCACCGGTTCAAATCCCGCCTCTGCCACTGACTGACTCACTGTGTGACCCTGAGTAAGTCACTTAACCTCCACTTAATCTCTCCTACAGATGAGATGTTAAATCAATGTCCTATTGTAAGTGATGCTACATATAATGCACAGTTCACAGTCTACCTCTGTAAAGCACTTTGTGAACGTGGTTCTCTGTTCCCAAGCACATTATCACCTGTTTTATGTTGGCCAATCAAAGTGTGATTATTGTGGCAATTGCTGGGCGTGGTAAATGCTAGCTTGATAAAAAACTAAATTGAAATACTTTCACGAAAATATAATATTTTTAGTGAGTATTGGGGAGAAAACGTAAATCAGTTTATGAATACAGAAAGAAAATGAATATTTCGAAGTATACAAAAAGCAGAAATATCAGACGTGGGTCAGATGAGGCAGAGGAACATACTGCAAAAGAACATACTGAAAAATAAGCAACACATTAAATTAAAACAAGAAAGTGAACTGAGAGACAAGCAATCCATTTATACGGCTTTTACACACGCTTTAATAAAAGCGCAGAATGATTGTGTTAATGAGTTTGTCAGAGCTCTGTGCTTTGCTGGACAGCCTCTGTTTATTGCAGAGAGGTGTGTATTGGTGACTTCGTGTGACAGTACTGTCTGTCCATCAGCTAAAACACTGCCTAAAGCCGACAATCTTAATCGTAAATATTTGACAGAAAATGGGGATGATTTAGTTGGTAAACTTATGGAACGCATTGAAATATCCAGTGTGATTTGACGCGTCTCCCGATGGCTTGCACTGTCCAGTTCTGTCCATTTTATGATTTCAAGGTGAATAAACCTGGCTTGTTTTGTGCTGATGTCATGTTCATACCTTCTGCAGATATTATTTCTGTCAGCACAGCGATTGCCCAAATGTTTGCAAAGAACCGGCTAACTTGGGAAAATGTGGCTGTGACGTGCACAGGTTCTGCTTCATCATACATGCTAGGGACGTTAAACATAATGAGAAACCAGAACTGCTTCACATTATATTCCACATGTATATGTGTGTATACTGAGATTTTTCCCCCCAATTTTCACAGATGTTTCAATTAATTTTTTTTTTTTTTACCGATTTTATCCCTAATTTAATATGTGTAAAATAAACTCTGAATTTTTTTTTAAAGCTAAAAACTGAAAATGCAGAACACTAATTATACACCCACGAGATTACAGTGATGGTGTTTTCAAAGGTCACCCATTTACTCTAAAGAACCAAGCATAGAACAGTTATGAAAGGAAGGGCTAATCATTCTAGTTGTCATGGCACCTGCTCATAAATGGAGCAGCCTGGTAGGGATATGCAAATATTCAATTGTGTAACCCGTGGTGCAGACCAGTTTTGGTGGTATTTTCTGTTAACATTTTGCTTTGCTTCCCTGAGCTACAGTACATCAGAGCTACTAGCTTTAGGGAATGTAAACAAACAGAAAAATGAACAAGAAACATCTTGTGTAAATGGTTATTATTATTATTATTATTATTATTTATTTCTTAGCAGACGCCCTTATCCAGGGCGACTTACAATTGTTACAAGATATCACATTATACATTATTTCACATTATACAGATATCACATTATTTTTACATACAATTACCCATTTATACAGTTGGGTTTTTACTGGAGCAATCTAGGTAAAGTACCTTGCTCAAGGGTACAACAGCAGTGTCCTCCACTGGGGATTGAACCCACAACCCTCCGGTCAAGAGTCCAGAGCCCTAACCACTACTCCACACTGCTGCCCCGGAGTCATATATTGGTATGTCATTGAAAATCATTGTGAAAAAAGCAAATAAATCCTATGTTACACAAGCATATGGGACAGTTCCACTTTAAACCAAAAAAACAAATGGGAAAAATAATGTGCTACTGTGAACACAGCCATTGTGATTGCTACAAAAGATCAAGAGAGCTGTTGACAGTACACCACAGTTGAGTACTGTGTCTCTTTGGTATGTCTATATTTAGGCAGCATTAGAGCTGTTTGATGAATTAGATATGAAGTGGTAATTGGCCACCCCCACTGATTTTATCTCATTCCATGGAAGTTTTTCCCTAAAAAACTAGAACTTCTTTAAAAGTCTTCTTCTACAAAGTACATATTTTGTCTTTCTTACAATAGGCAAAATAAAGTTCTGATTTACAGAACAGTTGCTACTGCCTTTTTAGTGAGATAACCACAATGCATTGGGTTCTTGCATCTATGTGGAGAAAAAAATGCACCAATTAAGCCTTAAGTGTAAGGCAGGAGAAAAAGCAGTAGTGTCTTCAATACTTCCCTCAGCTTATGGGTATACCAACTGCTCATATGAAAAATAGTTTTGCCTTTGATGTAATTTACATGATCAATTTGTACATCAATAATGTATAAGTGTTTTAAATTTTTCAAAGTATTAAATTCCCATTAAAGAGCTATCCAGCTCACCTACAAGTCATTAGTGTTGGTATACATTCACTGAAGTATTTCTTCATACCACAGGGTCTCCAGTGCAAATGAACTTTCAGCAGCTCTTTAGGGTAGACATTGCCGCTTATAATTATAATCAAATATGCGATTAAACCAAGTCTGAAACTATCTTAAAAACTGAATTGCAAAGTTAAGTTGCTGAGTCCGGTGATGGCTGTAAAATATATATATATATATATATATATATATATATATATATATATATATATATATATATATATATATATATATATATATGAAATAGATCAATCCACAACAAATGGACCAATGGGCCTCACCTTACTGATTCTTTTGATATTGCACACGATGGAAGTGTTTTAGTCAGAATCCCAAAATATTAGCACTCAACAATTTTTTAAGTTGAAGTATTTTAACAGAGGAAAATGAGCACTGAAAAGGGGCTGTGTTTGAGAAGTCTTCCTGATACTCATTCCACACACAGAACTGATCTTGCAGTTTAAGTGTGTTAACATTTTACCCGTTGGTGACCTTAGATGTTCATGGGATGGCAGCAAATGTAGAAAAAAGTGCTATGATGGCAATAAAAATGACATTGTACCTGCTAGACATCCTGAACCACTGTAATTCTCGCCACCACTGTAGTTTTTCCAAGATATCTAACAACAAAGACTATTCATGCGTTGTCAGTGTCACAGGGTAATTGGCTACTGTAACAGTGGGAAGTGTTACGTGTGTGGGTCGTCACTGCATAATAATGGCGCAGACATAGAGCAGTGGGTGTTGACACGCTGCACAGGCATGCAGATTTTATTCAACACAAGTGCTGACACCTTCTAAATTAGAAAGAATACTGTGTATATCTAATAGATTATGTTGGGTTGCTCAAGTTAATAATGAGTTGTAAGTGTGTTGTTATTACATTTCTTATGACTGTAGAAGAGATGAAATATAAGATAATATGACTGTGGAGCTGCAGGCAAGGATGTTTTTGCTCTCAAACAATGAACAGCAAAGCAAATCATGGATACAGTAAGGATGGTCATGTGAGGAAACTTGCTACAGCCTTCTTGAGCAAAGGGTCTGGATTTTAAAACCACTCAATCACTCCTCTGAGAAGAAAACAATGTCCTTTGGGCTTTTAGGTATTCTTGCAGGGCGTGACTGATTAGATTTATTTTTCACTCTGACTGAAAACCATTTTTGCTCAGCCAATATGCAATATCTTTATTTTCTGAAAAACGAATGACCCATTACTAAGGCTACAATGTTGTCATGGAGGTCAATGTGATCGTGAAAATTGTGAATTTGAATAGTCAGTGAAATCTAGGAAATGGATGTAAAAACACATTTAATTAGGCTCTTCCTTTATTTCCTTTAAAAAATGCAATGAAAATACAAATCTGCAAATATCTGTAAATTGTTTGATTGCGTATGAACGCAGCATTTACGTGTAGCTATGTAGGACAGCAAATGAGATAGCTGTGTGACAGCTAAAATACAAAAAAAAATGTGAGTGAGCTGTTTTCTGTAAAGACAGTAGAACAAATGCATCAGAGAACAGAAGTTAACCGACTTACAGAGGCTTTCTTTACAACATGCTGTTTCAGAAACTCTAATGCCTGGTTTATACTTCTGTCACAGATTAATGCAGTACATCAGACGAAGACAGCTATAAAAGCTGTGCAGCTTCAATATTTGCTGAATGAAGGACTGTGGCAAAGTGGTTAACAGTGTGCAGGTGCAGGAGTGCTGCAGTGATCAATAAACAGACAGACAACGATAATCCAGGTGCAATGATGTTTTATTTTTAAGTCTGATGACACAAATTATGACAAACACAATAAATAATAATGATAACAGGCAATTCAGCGCTGTATTTTGCTTTGTTTAATCCTCACTTCTAATATATACAGTGCCTTGCGAAAGTATTCGGCCCCCTTGAACTTTGCGACCTTTTGCCACATTTCAGGCTTCAAACATAAAGATATGAAACTGTAATTTTTTGTGAAGAATCAACAACAAGTGGGACACAATCATGAAGTGGAACGAAATTTATTGGATATTTCAAACTTTTTTAACAAATAAAAAACTGAAAAATTGGGCGTGCAAAATTATTCAGCCCCCTTAAGTTAATACTTTGTAGCGCCACCTTTTGCTGCGATTACAGCTGTAAGTCGCTTGGGGTATGTCTCTATCAGTTTTGCACATCGAGAGACTGAAATTTTTGCCCATTCCTCCTTGCAAAACAGCTCGAGCTCAGTGAGGTTGGATGGAGAGCATTTGTGAACAGCAGTTTTCAGTTCTTTCCACAGATTCTCGATTGGATTCAGGTCTGGACTTTGACTTGGCCATTCTAACACCTGGATATGTTTATTTGTGAACCATTCCATTGTAGATTTTGCTTTATGTTTTGGATCATTGTCTTGTTGGAAGACAAATCTCCGTCCCAGTCTCAGGTCTTTTGCAGACTCCATCAGGTTTTCTTCCGGAATGGTCCTGTATTTGGCTCCATCCATCTTCCCATCAATTTTAACCATCTTCCCTGTCCCTGCTGAAGAAAAGCAGGCCCAAACCATGATGCTGCCACCACCATGTTTGACAGTGGGGATGGTGTGTTCAGGGTGATGAGCTGTGTTGCTTTTACGCCAAACATAACGTTTTGCATTGTTGCCAAAAAGTTCGATTTTGGTTTCATCTGACCAGAGCACCTTCTTCCACATGTTTGGTGTGTCTCCCAGGTGGCTTGTGGCAAACTGTAAACGACACTTTTTATGGATATCTTTAAGAAATGGCTTTCTTCTTGCCACTCTTCCATAAAGGCCAGATTTGTGCAGTATACGACTGATTGTTGTGTTGAGTCTCCCACCTCAGCTGTAGATCTCTGCAGTTCATCCAGAGTGATCATGGGCCTCTTGGCTGCATCTCTGATCAGTCTTCTCCTTGTATGATCTGAAAGTTTAGAGGGACGGCCAGGTCTTGGTAGATTTGCAGTGGTCTGATACTCCTTCCATTTCAATATTATCGCTTGCACAGTGCTCCTTGGGATGTTTAAAGCTTGGGAAATCTTTTTGTATCCAAATCCGGCTTTAAACTTCTCCACAACAGTATTTCGGACCTGCCTGGTGTGTTCCTTGTTCTTCATGATGCTCTCTGCGCTTTAAACGGACCTCTGAGACTATCACAGTGCAGGTGCATTTATACGGAGACTTGATTACACACAGGTGGATTCTATTTATCATCATTAGTCATTCTGCTAAGAAATAAATAATAATAATAATCATTAGTCATTTAGGTCAACATTGGATCATTCAGAGATCCTCACTGAACTTCTGGAGAGAGTTTGCTGCACTGAAAGTAAAGGGGCTGAATAATTTTGCACGCCCAATTTTTCAGTTTTTTATTTGTTAAAAAAGTTTGAAATATCCAATAAATTTTGTTCCACTTCATGATTGTGTCCCACTTGTTGTTGATTCTTCACAAAAAATTACAGTTTCATATCTTTATGTTTGAAGCCTGAAATGTGGCAAAAGGTCGCAAAGTTCAAGGGGGCCGAATACTTTCGCAAGGCACTGTATGTGCATTTAGCCACGGGGATTGCACAATCACTTCACGTGCAGATAAAATGTGTATTGGTATGTGGGCACAGGGATTGCACAAATTAGTTCATGTGCTGGGATAGTTCAAGTGAATGGATTAATTAGTAATTGAATCCTGGCACAGCTGTGTGTATATATAGATGCACGAATCACTCTCTCTGGGTTGGTGTTCAGAGTGGAGAATGGGAGTGAGAAGGAGGTAGAATTTACAAAACTCCAGCGCTCATGAGGGAGGAGCACGAGTGTCCAGCACCCATCAGGGGGAAGCATGAGCGTTCAATGCCCTCAAGGGGGATCTTGGACTGGCTGATGGACCCTAAGGGAAACTTTGAGGAGGCCCTCCCAATGGTGGTCAACCTGCTATGGGCCAGAGATGGGGAGCAATGGGAAGCCTGGAAACAGCAACACCACCCAGCGTCCCCAGTAGGTAATCAACTACTTGGCCACACCAGTCTCCAGTGACCGAGGGAGAGCTGCACCAGTCTCCGGTGACCAAGGGAGAGCCACACCAGTTTTCAGAGATAGGAGACTGCCTGATGCTCCCGCCTCCACCGCTAGAGGGAGACTAGCTGCTGCTCCCACCTCCACCGCTAGAGGTAGACTACCTGCTGCTCCTGCCTCCACCACCAGTGGAGCTGTAGCTACCTCCCAAGGATCAACTCCTACCCAAGCCTGCACCACCTAGGGCTGCCAAGCCTGCATCGCCTGGGGAGGCCTGCTCGCCGTCGCCTGGGGAGGCCAGCTTGCCGTCGCATGGGGAGGCTAGCTCGCCGTCGTTTGGGGATGCCACCCGGCTGCAACTCCTGCTGTTTCCCGGTCGATGGACACCCTATATAAGGTGAATGATGCGGAGAAGCTGGGCCTGGCCCAATTTCCGCTGGTGGAGACTTCAATTGCCGCTTTGGTACAGGTGCCTAATTTAGCGCTCCTGTCTAAGGACGCTATCTGCACCAACAAGCAGTGCCAGGTGTCGAAGTGATCCTCAAGCATGCATGGCTGGGCAACTATAATAGTATTCTGGTAGCCTACCAGTCCTATTTGCTGAGGTCCCTCTCTGACAACCTCAGGCCCTCACCACAACAGCTGATAAAAAGCACCCGGGTCAATAAGAACCTGTTCCGTGTGTCAAAGCTCAGTGGGCAGGCTGTAGGTAGAAACCTGGCTGCGCTGATAGCTGCACGCAGGCAGCTTTGGCTTTCCCAGGCACGCGTGCCTGACGGAGACAAAGCACCGCTGCTGGATGCCCCTATTACACCCGGGCATACTGTTGGTCCTGCGGTGGATGAGATGCTGCAGCGCTCTCACCGCGTGCGGGAATAAACAAAGGAGCTGGTTCTCTTGCTTCCCAAGCGACCACCCCCAGTGTGCAAACCAGTGACAAACTGGCGCCTAGGCCCCAGCAGCCTCAAAGAGCAGCACAGCCGGCTGTGCCTGCTGTCAGAGGTAGTGTTCAGAACAAGCCAAGCCACAAGCCTTGCAGCAGCCCTGGGAGTTTGCTGCCAGGCCCAGGGCCCCTTTTTAGGGCACCATCTGGAGTATTGGTGTCAGTGCACCACGGACATCTGGGTGCTTCTACCGTTCAGACCGGCTACTCACTGCAGTTCAAGCATGGTCCCCCTCCCTTTTGGGACATGAATGTAACATCAGTCACGGACCCACAGGACGATGCGATGGTGTCTCAGGAGGTAGCAGCTCTGCTGGCAAAAATTGGCTATGTGCATATACCCCCTCCAGTTGGAAGCAGGGTTCTACTCCAGGTACTTCCTAGTGCCCAAGCGGGATGGCGGCCTCAGACCGATCCTCGACCTCAGACAGGTCAACCTGTATGTGAGCCAAAGAAGGTTAAAAATGTTGACGATGCAACAGCGCGTAGACCTTTTACACCCTCGGCGGCGGGCCACAGACTCGGCCGAGCAGCTTTGGTATGTAATATTCAGGTTTCATGGTCTTTAGGAGCTAAACACCCATTAGGTAATGGTTACATTTCTATTTCAGGGAACCAGGAGTATGATAATAACCTAATGATTTAATTGATGATCTTCACTATGAACTTGTTGCAGAGCGTTCAGATTTCTCAGGACACCTTTCTGATATAATGGTACATACAAAACATGTCCAGGGCTGCTTTCTTTTCAGGTTTCTATAACGGGTTGTTGATGAAAGGTGCTGTTGCTACTACTAGCTTGCATACCCTAACTTAAACCTTTGTTAAGAAAAAATGCATCCTAAGAAATGAAAAACTAAGTCTGGATGGTTTTTGAGTTAAAAAAAGAAGAAAAAAGTTGCTGATTCTGTTGTGTCTATTAAATTACTCTGTGTAAACCTAATTTAGACCAAATAAAAAATAAATAAAAATGATGCTAAACAGACTAAAACAACCAAATGCAAAAGTATGGCAAGAAAATAAAATAAACCATTGTGAAACGAAAAGGCAGTAACTGGGCAAAGCTGCAAAACAAGCAAGAGGGACACTGTGTGGACTAACTTGATAGTAATTTGAGGAAGACCGTGCTGACTAAGCACCTGGATTCAAAGGGACCCACAGCTTTGAGTCTTGGTGCAAATATCTGGAAGATGCTTTAAATTTAGATGCTTCTATGAGCAGGTCAGTTTTTTTTTATTACGGTAGCTTAATTTACTCAGCATGTATTAAAATTATCCATAGAGTCATATGTAAGTAACAGGCTACAATAAACCAGCACACCAAACTATCACTGTGCATATGTTTTTTGGGGGCTGACAGTGGACTGAGTTCTAACTTTAGTTTTTAGCTGACATAAATCTAGATGACATTTTAAATTAGAAGGGTGTCCTCAGCAGAAACTATTTAAAATGCTGCCAAACATCTCAGTCGCTTTGTAGCCAACATGTTGATTATCTACTTCTTTTGTGAGAAAAGACAGAAAACAAATGTTTCACTAATGCTTAAAGACTAAAGAGACAATGAGGCTATATATATATCATTTAAATAGTTATTTCCCTGAAATCACATGTATCATAATACATATTGTATCGTGGTCTGATACATTAGAGCAGTGGTTCACAACCTTTTTCAATGTAGGGACAACCTTGGTGTTTGGATTTTTCCCATGGCAAAAAAAAAAAGTCTGTAATTTTGACAAGACAAATGTGTCTTCATAATGTGTAAGTAATTTAGTTAGTATTTGTTTCACATTGGAAGCTGTTTCAGTTAATGGTGGCTTTTGAAGGTGATGCTTGGTATTGCATCAAAGGGAGCTGTAATATATATTAATTTAGAAACACACCCATAATAAAAGAAAACAGATAAATACTTAGGAGTAGCACGGTGTGTGATTGTGTAGAAATTGGTTTTTGGGAGAATTTAAATCATTATTTATTTATTTATTTATTTATTTATTTATTTATTTATTTCCTAGCAGACGCCCTTACCCAGGGCGACTTAAAGCTGTATACAAAAAATCCAAATCAAGAATTACAGTACAATTAAAAGCAAGATACAAAATACAATGACTTCAGTCCTAATAAGAGCAAAAAAATAAGAGTTAGATGCCAGTTAATATGCTGCAAAAAATGACAAAGTAGCATGTCCTCAAATGTGTCTAAAAAGGTGGTTACTAAATACTAGCAATGTTTTCCTGCTATCCATACTTGCCAACATTTGAAAACTGTTCAGCGGGACACTCGTCTCCGGGGGGTTGTGGGTAATACACATCATACACATGGGAGGAGTCATATGCAAAAAAACACTCATTATCATATAATAGATGTATCCCCCCCCCAACTCAACACGACACAAACACCATGACAGTAAAAACAGACATAATGAAGCGTTCTTACCTTTGTATAAGTTAGTGATCAGCAGATGTGTCAGCCGCACGAAGAGCACAGTGTGGGGTTTTCACTAACAGTACTGTGCGGAATAAATTATTTTTTTTCTATGGGTAAATATTAGGGCTTTCTTCCTATGCATTGGGACACGGGACTTTTGCCAGCAAATTGGTACTGTCCTGACCATATAGGGACTGTTGGCATGTATGTGCTATCTAGTTAGTAAACTCTCAACAACATATCATTTTGTGTTCATTTTGTTTGGTTGTGAAGCATTAAATTACATTTTGCATTTTTTTTTTTTTTTTTTTAAGTTTCCCTGCAGGATATCACCATGAGAAAAGCCTTCAAAAGCTCCACTATCCAAGACCAGCAGCTCTTTGACCGCAGGACATTGCCTATTCCACTGCAAGAAACATACGACCTGTGTGAGCAGCCCCCACCACTCAACATACTAACTCCTTACAGGTTAGCAGGAAATATAAACCTATGTTTGTGTGTCATTTAGAAATGTATCTTGATGTGTACAGTGGATGGATGAATTAGGGGGTGAGGAGGGTAGCATCTGTGTACTCAGTTATTCTTGATCAAGTGTAATTAGAAGTCTTTTTGTGAGTATGGCTAGGATTGAAGATTAAGGCCTATATTTTCCCCGATGGGCAAATTGCCCTCACCATAATAAATGTATTACATGGGCAATTTTCCTACGGTGGAAAATCAGGCCCTAAGTGTTCAATTTTAGTCGCCACAATATTATTGACAGTATACATTTATAGATTTTAATTTTGCCTACGGCAAGCAAAATTGTCTGTATGTAGTACACAGTTTTTAGGTTTTTCTATATCTGAGCACAGCCCAGCTAATAATCTCAGCCGTAACCTGGAGGTACAACACATAATTGTGTGAGAAGTTGTTCACCCTCGGCCTAGTCAACTGAGAGGATACCGGTGACTCTGTTCATTATTGTAATCCCATTAGTGCCAAGGGAGCTGCCATGATCTATTGAGTAAAGTCAAGCACTTTTTCAAGTTTGTATTTTTTCTAAAGAAGTTTATTTTCCTAATCCCTTCAGTTTCTTGATGAATAAGTGCTGCTTAGTGTGGAGAAATATAATTGAGTCAATTGTCACAGTGACTCTGAAGTGGTAATTGTTTACGGCAGGGGTTTTCAACTTTTTTTTGAAACTGTACCCTTTCTGTCTGGAGGTTTCAGCTCAAGTACCCCTTTACAATTTTCGCTTTACTGAATGGCACAACAGTTGTAATAAAATGGACAATAATCTGATGAACACATTTCTTTTTCTTCCCGTTTTATTTAATAAATAATTTATGTCACAACAGTTTGGGTGACAAACTGCAGGATTAGGACAGAATAACAAACATTAGGCTTAATTCTTAAAACATTTAATTACAAGTATTTGGATGCACAGAATTAAAAGACAAGTATTTAGTAATCTCTTTGGAAACAGTCATATTTGCTTTCTATTCGGCAAAGTTAGTATAAATAATACAAAATAGTGTGCACTGTAAATATCCGCATAATTATGTGCCATTCAAAATATTTACCTCAAGATAACTATAATAACTACTAACAATGATACACGTTTTTATTAAAGCCAACATAAAAATGATCCAAAGGGATTCAATATAACTTTCTGTCGCTTTGCATTCTCTGTAGACTCCTGTGCTTTCTTCCTTTGTTTTGCAAGTAAGCAAGGTATCCATTTCATCAAACACCGAAAACAAATTCAACCAGACGCTATTGCTGTTACTAAAATGCAGCAGCGCCTAATAAATAAAACAAAAAACGTCAAAGTATGAGTATTATGATTAATAATTATATTTACCAGAGCATTTATACTGTACTTATAAAAATTCTGAAATATTGCGCTTCACTGATTAGGAGGGTTGGTGGTCCAGTGGTTAAAGAAAGAGGCTTATTACCCCCAAGTCTCTGTTCACCCCCAAGTCTCTGTAAGTCGCTTTGGATAAAAGCGTCTGCTAAATGACTAAATAATATTGATAATAATTAGTTTTCAATTATACAACAAATTGAAAACAGCAAAGTTCATGAGCAGCACAGAGCGCTCTCCATAGGCACAATCGCCAGATGCCTGCTACACCCACCCTAATGGAAATCCTGTCCACTCAATCGAAATCATGCATGCGTAAGTACTGACATGATATATTCTGTGTTTTTTTAATTTATCTGCACCTCGCTTTGAGCTGTAAACACAAATGTAATATTTATGCACAGTGATTTAGGGATACTATATAATACTATATATTATATTTCTAATATTATTATATTTTATTATTATTATTATTTATTTCTTAGCAGACGCCCTTATCCAGGGCGACTTACAATCGTATATTTGTGTATTTCTGCGTACCCCCTATGACCCTTAGAAGTACCCCCAGGGGTACGTGTACCCCCGGTTGAAAACCCCTGGTTTATGGTATCAGCTTGTTAATGACGTTGCATGTTCACAGGGTCATGCCAGGTGTTTTAAGCATACAGACCCCCACGCTGTGCACTTCTCCTTGACCATTGGAGGCATGTCTTATACACTAATGACATTTAAGTCAAGTTGTTTGTATTGAAATCAGTCAGTGAATTTCTGTAAGTGTTATGTAAGGCCTTAGTAGACTGTTTGTGTATTTAACCTATTGGGTAGTAAATGGACTGTCTGATCATTTATGTTTAAAATAACAGTCTTTCTATTTTGTGCATTGTGAATTTTATACCTAAACCATGTGTTTACCAGGCTGGTAGGAACGTTTCCAAATTTAGCTGCAGTATAACTATAACCCCATCAAAAAATAATTTAGATTCATCGCTGTATAGACTTTCATTTTGCTTTGAATGTGATGCATTTCAAAATATCATACTTATGGCAAATCATTGCATATGAAAAAAACAATATTTGCACCATTATCAAGGAAATGTCTAAGATTAGCTCTAAATAGCTGAAAAGTTTGTTATATTGACTGCTCCCATAGACTACCTGCAAATAATAAGTACATTTGTGAATGGTTGTGTGGCAGGACAGCGTCACTGGCAATGCTTTTTCGACAAGGAAGGGAGACTTAGACACAGAAGTTGCAGTGAAGCACTAGTACGCATATTTAATAATAACAAACAAAACACTGGACATTAAACAGAACAAAACACATTACAAAAATAAAACGACACAAGGGGCAAAATAAAAGGTCTACGAAACACACGCGGCAATGTAAACAAACAGATGGGATGGGACAGCACGGAAGACAAAACACCTCCTCCTCTCACCAACATCAACTCGAATCACTCCTTCCAACTCCCATGATCACCCTATTTACACACTTGTGGCTGGAGCCATAATTAATCATTTAATCACTTATTCAATTCAAGGCTACAGCCACATTACCATGTGTTTTGACAGGGAGAAATTGAACCCCTTTCCTGCCAACCCATTATCCCCCACACCAACACATACACAAGTGCACTGACAGGGCTTTCCCTGCCACACTGCCACAGGCTGTCAAAAAAGGGACAGCTTACAGGTATGTCAGTGAGCATTTCATTGATGCCCTTTATATACTTCTAAATGTTGTTCATCTTCAGGGATGATGGCAAGGAGGGTTTGAAGTTCTACACAAACCCTTCTTATTTCTTCGATCTGTGGAGGGAGAAGATGTTGCAAGATACAGAGGACAAGAGGAAAGAGAAACGAAAGCAGAAGGTAATGTGTCTTTCTCTGTGAGTGGGTGTGCATGTGTGTGTCTGCGTCAGTGTGTGCACGTGGAGATCCTCCATCATGCCTAATCTTATTTCTTTGAAATAAATTAAGGAGAAAGTAAACATGCAATTTGTTATTTGAAGTGATTTTTTTTCAATACATTTTTAGATTTGATTTCTGTATTTGCTCCTGTTTGAAGCAAAATATCAATTAGTGTATGTTGTACAGTGCACGCATGCCAAACCTGTATTTGCTTTGTATGAAAATTAGGTGTTCATGAACTCCAATATTCAGGATTCAGTTTGGGTTTGGAGATAGTGTGATTCTGTCAAATACAGTACTTCAGATTTGGTATGGTGCGTAATTCGGCTTTGCGCACACTGGTAATAGAAAGTCTGCATGGTTAAGAATAGTACAGCCACTTAAGGCCCATATTGTGGGGTGGAATTTTTCCCCACAGCCTTATTCAGATGGTGATTAACAGTTAACTGTTTTACAGAACATGTACTCTGCTTTTTAAACGTTTATTTGACTGCTGGTCCTCTATGAAACCAGTTAAAGACAGGACTTCAGTCAGTCCTACAGAATTATATCTTTCTAGATTTGTTTTTGATTGCCCTAGCAGATTAATGTAAAGCTTATTGACAGCTGTGCACAACTGGTAGATAATAATAAAGAGAGCAGAGACGTCTCACAGTACAAAAATGCATTATTTGTTTGAAAGTAAACCTTGAACGCTCGCAGAAATAAAAACAGCAAACTACCAAGCTCAGAATGAATCCTCTCCCTTAGATTCTGACTCTGCACATAAAATAGTGCTACATGGATACTACGATATATTTTGTAAATACACTTTAAGAATTCTTATTTAATAATAATACAACATGATCTTGAAAAAGCTTAGAAGCACAGGTTTCTGAATGAACTCACAACCGTAGAGTATGTTGTGTGATAGTTATGTGGAAAATATGGTTGGCAGGCAGAATATGGTTTGCAGTCTAAACAGCCCCTTTGGACTTTTTGATTTAGAAATAGTTTCACTTTTCACTTATGGGGTTCTTCAAACCTGCTTAAACATACTCACAGAGTTCATTAGTTTTGATGTATTTTGAAAATAATGAATTTGTTTGGGAAATACTGCGGTATCACACTTGCCAGCAGTCATTTCTCTGTCTGGGAATATCTGTCTACAGTTTTTATTTTATTGTGAATACAGTTATATTTCAATGATAAAAGTCTTTTTTACCCGGCACTCAACGTCACGATGACAAACACAAAAAAGTAATAGTTTTTTTGCTACATTTTATTAAATGAAAATGACAAAATACCAGATGTGTATAATACTTATTGCAGCACAAGTGATAGATTCACTAGTCACATCCGAATAAAAGTGGCATTTGCCAGGAAGATGCATTGTTATCTGTAGCTGCCTCTACATTGCACTGCAGAGAATGTGCCAAGAGTCAGTCTGCCTTGGGTGCCTTTGATTCAGATGACTTGCTGTTCGTAATAAATGAGATGGGGCAAACAAAGATTTGATTCATATTAGAAAACAGTGTCATTCTGGAACAGCTGGTGTCATTATGTTCTTTATTAGAAAACACAATTTGCACATTCATAGGGTGATGCCCCGTGTGTGCTCTGTTTATAGATATTCTACAGCAGACGCGCTCAGTTTAAACAGCAAGCAGACGCTCTCATTTGATATCTACATAGATTATTTTCCCCTCTCTGGCTTTTGTTAAAATTAGCCAGTGTAGTTGGTGACCATGAGATGTAGGCAGTATTATTAGTTTCTGAGAGAAATAAAATAGATGGTCCAGTTATTTTTTTAGTAATGAGAATTGTGTGTGATTATGACTAATCAGGGCTCCTATTATTGGCTTCTGTAGTTACAGTAGCCCACTGGGAAAGACAGAGCATGATGTGCGGAGAGTATTTCAAGGAAGATATGTTAATTGCATGAAATCTATATAAATATGCTTATACATTAAAGATGGAGGGAAATGGAAACATTAAAAAATAATTTTTAAAGTCTATAATTTGGTGGGGGGGGGGGGTTTGAAGGGGGGTTAAATGTTTTATTTATTTATTTATTTATTTATTTATTTATTTATTTATTTAGGCACGTCACATGGTTAATCTACTGTATGGTAGACTGTTAGTAAGATTTGAATCTTGGATTTCTAAGCCTTCTTACAAGAACCAGCTTTTTCCTTCATTTTAGCAATAAACCCCTCTACAGCAGACACTGCCTTCCGGATAATTCACCTCTCCTTTGACTTGGAGTCACTATAGTCAGTTATCATAACCCTGTAACCATGGTAGCTACTGTAGCAGTGCACTCACCAGCTGCAAAAGGCTTCCATAAAAGAAGCGGATAGACGTTGAAGAGGGTTCAGGGAGAGGCTCAGTGTGAAATAAAACTGAAACAGACATGAAAGAGGATCAATAAATAAGAAGAAAACCAGGTGTGACATAGGAGTAGAAATAAAGCAATGAGACATAATGTAGTGTGGCAATAACTAGATTGAGAGCGAGACGGGAATAAAAATAGAGTAGAGGAACACGTGACTTGTAGGTTCTTTCTCCAATTGGAAGAATGTGTTTAAGGTTACAGAACACGTTTCAGTGTTTACAAGAAACCTATTCAATATGTGTATTCACACATTCTGGGTCAAAAATTAGCTGTGGAATGAAATTAAAAAAACATTCTTCAATCTATCTTTGGAGCACTCCTCCAGGATTTGTTGTATCGAAATTATTTGCATATCCAGATCGGTACCTCCTACAAAAAAAAATAACAAAAAAAAAACAAGATGCTTAGAAATGTGTGGCTATTTTGGGAACCACCAGCACTGCTGCTGGAGGGTGCATTGGTCAATGTTCTAATGATTTTCATACGATAAATCCAGGTAGAGATAACACAATCAAACATATTGCTACATATAATGCATTATATATATATATATATATATATATATATATATATATATATATATATATATATATATATATATATAATGTATATATATTTATTATGCATTACCCAAAGATCAAGTGTGTTATCATTTGGGTGAATTTGCCTGGGCACCACAGGCTCTCCTTTTGAGTTCTATAATATCTTTGACTTTTAAGCAGCTGGAACCTCCGTTTCATGTCTCACCTGAAGGCTTTCTCTGTGTCACCACAGAGCTCACACACACCGTGCTGGAGGTAGGTAGCACATGGTGCTTTCAGCTTGCAGCCCATAGACAAGTTTGCTCCTGGTTGATTTACACTACAGTGTTTATACAAACTAACACCAGCTAATCCTCAATTTGAATTTGAAAAGTGTGTGCGGCTTCCTCTAGGGTTTTAATAATGAAAAATGGAAACCAAAGACAACTTTGTTATTATGCAGTCTTTAAACCGGTTCTGTTTTTGACCCCACCAACTTGTTTTTTTACCAGCCAGATTGCTGTGCTTGAAGAGTGCTTGTGCTAATCCAGCCATCAAATCCAGCAAATGTGCTTGGTGTGCTCAATAGCCCCAGGCGTGAATTGTATAATTGAATACAATATGTTACTGTTGCATAAATTAAACAAACATACAGAGCAGCAGCCAAAAAAGAACAAACTTTACCTTGGCACACACTTTCTAAGAAAATTGATAAATATCATCTTGGGAGGCATTTAAATTGACTTCCTGTATTTTTTAACTTTGAGGTTTAAAAACTAAAAACATAAAATCAATATTATGTATGCATAAAATAAATATTAGTGCCTGGTTTAGTTTTTAACTACAACGTCAAAGAGGTCAGATTTAATCATAGTAATAGTGCATGGAGTGATTTTGGTACATGAGCACCACAAGGCACTCACCATTCCTGCATTACTGGATTTATGGGTGTTGAACCAGCTTGTTGTTCACATCTCGTTTGGGAATATGCAACCAATACCTGACACACCAATCAAATCAATTTTTTGCACACACATACATCAGTCATCTGACCTAGAACCCCGATGTTATCTGTTATACCAAGTACTAAGATGGGATCTTTCCCACTGCCTCTAAACTGAAGGCCCTTAAAATGCCACTTTAAGGACATTGTTTGCTTACTAAAGTTTGATTTAAAAAAATAATAATAATAATAATGTTGGTCTAATGGACATTTGAAATATAGATAATAGCCATTTTATAAAACAGTCTTCAACCATTTACAGTAGTTTTTTAATGTGCTCTTAGTGAACGTTACTTGGCGGAGTGGGGGGAAATCAGTTTAGTGGTATGAAGAATGTAATTTGCCAGTGCTCTTACCAGATAAAAAGCTGTTTCTTAACATTTTATAATGGTTGTGGAGTAGAAAAGAAATCCAATTATCACTCTGAGAAGGTAACAGCTGTATTTTCTCACTGAGGAGATGGCTGAGTCATAATTTCTAACATTACAGCACAGACGGCATTAACACAGGAAATAGCCCCATGAATTTAATGGTATACATTTAAATTAACACCATGGCTTAATTGTAATTGATTTCTTTTTGTGTTTTATATTTTTATCATTAGAAAGTCCATTTTTTATATGTAGTCCATTTTCTATTCAGTAAAAGTACTGTATTTTCTCCATTCATTCAACTTTTGCATGCAAACAATATAAAGTCAGGGTGCAAGCATTTATCATATACAATGTACTGTACAATATTAAAATAAGTTGTGGTTACTATAATTACTGCACCTTACAGGAAGAGGATTTTCACACACACACACACACACACACACACACACACACACACACACACACACACACACACACAATATGTCAATATACAGCTATGGCCAAAGGTTTTACATCACCTAAAATTTTAGGATTGAGACATAATTAATTAATATATATATATATATATATATATATATATATATATATATATATATATATATATATATATATATATATATATTTATGAACATAATTTAGATCTTTTGTCAAATCAAATAAACTACAAAATAACATGACAGAAGTCTACCGGAAGCCATAATAGTAGTACAGTATTTCATGTCCAGTTTTCCTTTTTTTTTTCTGTTTTTCGTTAACTAGCCTATATGAAAAACTACAAAAAGCAGTATGTGATTCAATATGTTAACTTAACATTATTCAGCAGGTTTCATTCAACGTTATGAAGCAAAATGTGTTAATTCTATAGGGTAATGCAAAACCTTTGGCAGCCAGAGCTGTACATGTATTTATTTTCAATTAAATTAAACAGTGTTATGGAGTTTGTTTCTGTTGTTGTTTTTTTGCAGTTATTTGCAATTTTTGTTTCTTTTGCAGTGCTATTTTAAGCCTCTCAGCACCCCTTCAGCTAAAAATCAATTGAAATACTGTGAACAGTATCTTCTTTCCTTTTACTGTATCATGTACTGTTTGTGCCATTTGATGTTCAGTGTTCTGTGTTGTTTTTTGTATGTTTTGGTATGTTGAAATAAGTGTTGATGTTGAGGATGACAATGATGTTGATGATGACGATGATTGTAGTAAATTGCAGGTATTTTAACTACATGGAATGGGAACGCATTTAAAGAAGCTGTATTATTAAGTTTCTATATAGCGCATGAGTATGTGATGAATTCTTATTGAAATTCCAAACCTAACATTAAGTCATCCCATACATTATCATGAAGACACAGGATTATTTATAGGAATACATGTTTAATGTATTTAATCGTTCACTTGTATTTTATATTGCATCTTATTAGTTTATGACTGGTTCATGCATCCAGTGAAACCATGCTTAATTAATTAGAATTATTTTAACACATTTCCCATGTTCCGAATGTACCTGTATTTTGAAGTGCATTCAATAGTAATAATAATATTTATAATAATAAATAATTGGTACATTTTTGAAACTATAAGATTTTTGTATAATGTATAGAAATATTCCAAACACTGTAAATGATAATCTCATACATGATGCTTATTACTTTAGAATAATTACAATGATAAATCAGGTCTCAGATTTGGGACACTGGCCCTTGTAATAAGAGATGCTGTTTGTGTCATGACAAGCCCATTTGTTTTGTAGTTACAGGATTCCAGCAGATTATCTCAGACCTGTAGGTTTTTAGGCCATCCTGGTCAGGTATGTTTGATGCAGTAAACTGGGTTAATAAAACTATAGAAACTCCTTAATGTTTATAAAAACACAAAAGTGGTGAAACAGGAGAACGTTCATTTGTCTTATTACATTTTCTTGCTAATATTGCCAGATAATCTGAATTCTACAAGTAGATGTGCAAAAAAACAGATACAGTTTTATGGCTAAAATCGCTTTCCCTTTTAAAGTATATGGCACTAACAAAATATTTCCAGTAAATCGTACCTAATGCATTGCCATCATTGCATAGGTCTCAGATTTTCCTAAATGAAAAACCACACATTAAGGTAAAGGTTCATTTGATTTATTGAACACTTCGTAAAGTTGCACAAAGGAACAAAGTCGACATTGAAAACACATCTGACCTGGAAAAAGTGGTGCTTGGTACTCAAATTTGAGCCAATGCATCTAGCTTCTAGGAGTTCTTTTGACAATTAACTAAAATACAATGAAAACATTTAGTATGTGTGTTTGATTTTTTTGTTTAGTTTTTTTTTTTTCTGGAGAAATATATATATATTTTTAAATGTGCTCAGGAAGAGTTGTTGTATAAGTTTTCAGAATTGTTTTTCCCCCACAAGGACTCCTAAACTCCCAGAAGCAAAAAAAAAAAAAATCAAATGCACTTTTTACATAATGAGTGCCTCTTTCCAATAGGAAAATGTGATATTTACGATGTGATGGTAACACAGATTAAATTTACTGGAATTATTTTGTTAGTTTAGCTATATGTATTTTAATGTGTGTTTTACTATGATTTTTTAGAATGTCACCAGGTGACAAATATTGAAATTTATGGGGAAAAAAATAAATAAAATGAAATGATACAAGCAAAATCCCACAGGAAACTAGATACTCATATTGCCTTCTCAATCCTGAACTTAATTAATATCTTTTCATGTAACAATAAATATCTGTTTTGTCTTGTTAAAGTATCCTTCATTGGTATTTATTGTCTATTAGTGTTTCACCATTATATACCAGAAATGTTTAGTGATAGGCAATAGGCATGATGAATGGAATGAAAATGAACTGACATGAATAGAAATGGCATCCGATTAACACAGTGTCCTTATACAATGGTGTCACGGTGTCTTTATACAATATACATTACATTAATAAATCAAATCCAAAGAATCATGTTGTCTATACACGGGGCTTATTTGAGTGAGGTCATAAGCCTCTCAAAAAATAAATGTGCAAACACAGTCAATACAACACACCAACCAAAATTCCATGGACATGAATTACTTGTGCTTAACCTGTCTCCTGACATCTAATCACGTTAGCGCTTAGTCCAGAGAAGACAACCGGTTTCAATAAAAAGCATATTAAGCTGTAGTGCCTGTAGTAAACAAAATATCAGTTGTCTTCTTGCATTTTCTTCCTTAGCTGAAAAACATAGATCGTCCTCAGGAGCCTGAGAAAGTGCCCAGGGCTCCTCATGACAGGCGTAAGGAGTGGCAGAAGCTGGCCCTCGGACCCGAGCTGGCAGAGGACGAGTCGGACGACCCCCACAAACAGAGAGACCTCGCCAACGGCGCAGCAACTTACTGCGACGCAAGGTTTGTTTTGAGAGCAGCTATAAAACCGATCAGCACTCACAATGCAGCGGGTCAGTCTTAGCCATTTAACGAGACTAAAGGTTTTCCTGGCATCCCTCTCTTGTGAAATGTTCACAAGGGCTCTTTGGTTCATTACCTGTCAGTTAACAGTATTCCAAAGCAGCGTTTGGTATCTGGAGGGGGTGGTTTATCTTTTTAATACTGTTGCTTTGTATAGCAGTGATGGTTTTCTTAGGCAAGATTTTAGCTTTTACAGTTTGTTTTTACTACAAGATACATTTCGCATTTTGGTTTTCAATCGTTTTTATTAATGTTTTACCATTTATGATTTCTTGAAGAATAATGTGGTGGTTTTTTTTTTTGGTTTACAGTGAACTGTTAGTTAATTGTTCTGAAAGGTTGTTAATGTTCTTTGAATTACTTTAAGAAAAAAAAAAAAAACTCTTGCTTCATACTGCACCATTTACTTATAGCCTTGGATTCTTATCACGCTATCGATTCACTTTACAGTAATAACATAAACTTAATGCACCCAGCATTGCGTATGTGCTATTGCTGGGAATACAGAGATCTAATTGATCGATTTAACACAGATTACATATAGACAGCTAAGAGAATTCTTGAGTTTCTCCAACACAACTGTGTTTGAAATGTTTTACATTTACAGGATCGTCATGTTCTTAGCTGGTTTTGTTAGTCTGTGCTGTTTTGGACAGTTTTAAGTAAATGCGTGGCTTTAGAATAAGCTTCAAATTAGAGAGTCTTGTGTACAGTTTAGACAAGACTGAAAGGAAATCTAAAAACATACTATCATGCCACTGATGTGGGTATAAGCATTACAGGGAGATTACTGTATGTAAATCTGCAGTGAGCAGGGAAGTAAACATTTTTACTGCTTCTTGAAACAGCATTCCTTGTGCTCCACTAAGTGCTGGTGGTGAAACTGATGATTCACCAAAAAAGCATTGCTGTTATAAAAAACAAGGCCATCATAAAGCATACAGATGTCAGAGTAGCATTAAGGTTAATAACCCAGGTATTCTGTAAATTCACTGCCAGGTAATAGTAGCCCACCTGAGCCTTACACTTGCAATCTGTGCTTCACATATTATTATTTATTAATTTCTTAGCAGACGCCCTTATCCAGGGTGACTTACAATTGTTACAAGCTATCACATTATTTTTACATACAGTTACCCATTTATACAGTTGGGTTTTTACTGGAGCAATCTAGGTAAAGTACCTTGCTCAAGGGTACAGCAGCAGTGTCCCCCTCCTGGGATTGAACCCGCGACCCTCCGGTCAAGAGTCCAGAGCCCTAACCACTACTCCACACTGCTGCCACTTAGGAACACATGTAAGATATCTGGAACGCAGTAGTTCCATGGAACTTACTGTATTATTTCAAACCCAAATCACAGGTTTTTTTGTCCGTAATAAATGTTTTTTGCACGTAATAAATTTGGGGGTGGGGGGGGGGGGGGGGGTGACATGTATTCAGGGGTTTTTCAGTTAGGGAACCGATTTACATTTGCACATGTCAATTAATTCTGGGCACAGTAAGAGTGCTGTATATTCAAATGCTATGTACGCAGAGTTGTGTCACAATCAATGGGCTTCAACCGAGTGTAAATTTAATCATTTGTTTAAAAAAAACAAAAAACAAAAACAGGATACAAAAGATAAGCCGCAAAACAAAATCGTTCATCATCTAGGCAAACTGGGTGAAACAACGCCCCTGCTTGGTTTGGAAGTGCTGGTCTGCTGTCAGATATCATTCTGTTCTTGTTATTTTCTAGCACCTTTTCCAGGTTAATGTGCACTGGTAAATCCTGCTTATTTAATGTGCGTAACATCAAATGCAACATAACAGAATGCATTAATATTAAGTATATGGAGGGATTTATAACACCATATGCAGAGGGAGAACAGTAGTTCCTTAACATATTGTAATGAAAAAGCAAAACAGCTAAGCAAGGGGCTTTAAATCAGATCAAGTGGGTGTGCATGAATCCTGCATATCAGCTTGAGCTTCTGTATGTCGTCCTCTTTAATTTAATTAAAATATACAACAGGCTAGCAGCCTGTATCTGCTGTGACTGATGTCAGAGGCAGCACTGTAACTGACATTATTATACATAGTCAACTGCTGAATTTGTACACCAACCTAGACTCTTCAACATATTTTCATTTGAACATGTTTATACACCATATACAGTATGTTGAGGTGCAGGATGTCCAAACCCATTTATTGGTGTTGGGGGAAGGGTGACTTTCTTTAAATAAAATTAGCCAAGTATTAATTAAGCCAGAGCAACCAATGATTGCAGGAAAAACAGCAATAACCGAGACTTTTAACAACAACTTTGATTTATATAGTGCCTTATCATGTGCAGACCTTAGCGCCTTTCACATCATTCATCAGAGAAAGATAATAAACTCCATGGTGGTGAAGGCCTTTCTAATATGAAGTTTGCACCATTTGTTTGTAAAATGAAAAGCAAAAAACTTAATATTAGAGAACCAGCAAGAAGTATTTGAGCTCCTGGTTTGATTGGCGCTAATCTTGGACTACTCTGTGTTAATTTAGGTAAGAGTAGAGCTGGTCCGGGTTTATTAAACCATCTGTAAATGTAACCGCTTGAGTTATTTATTTCCAAATAGAAACGGAGGAATTTAATTTTACCAAAGCCTTTTTTCCCAATTAAAAAAAAACAAAAAAACAACAGAAAAGGAAAAGGAAATGAGATTTTTTTTTGTTCTTTTTTGTTAAGGCAACCTGTTTACATGGATCCTATAGACGGACCCTTTTCACTAGCAGCGTTACCTTACAGTCAGATGAATGAGCTCCTGAACAGAACCGGGGACAGGATGTACGTCAGACCGCATGAGCCTCCCCCTCCTCCACCAATGCACGGAGGAGGAGACCTCAAAGCACCCTCCATTATCAGGTACAGTACAATTGATAAGACTTTCTGGTACACCCTGTGCGCTATATTGTCTTTCTTGATGTTTCACCCAGCATGAAACAGACCTATAGAAATGCTATGGTTGCACCCTCTGTGTACACAGTACCACACTCCGCTGCTGCTACTTAAGATCCATTGCTCATTCTCCCATAATCGTGCCATTCTTGTGCTTGCTTTTCCTTTTATAAATCTCACACTCAGCAGCTGTGCCTTCCTTCTCATCAGACCAGTCCACCATGCAGGAGGGTATGGACTGTATGAGATGGTAATAATAAAGTGAGATGCCAGTCTGTGAGGATTTTCATGGCCTCTGTTAACTTTTTCCATTGTTAGATAGTCCTTAAATCTTACAGTAAGATCTGTCTTTAATGGCAAAAAGTGTTTTGCTTAATGTTAATTGTGTCTTTTTGCATAGTAGAGGGCTAATTATCTGTGTATCGGCAATTAAATGATTTGCCATTAAGTGGGTGTTTCATTGTGAACTGCTGCAGTTTACAAGCCTCTATTTGATTTAATGTTTATAGTCACACTGTATTCCTCTTGCTTTCATCACAAAAATATTCACTGTATTATTTTCTCATTATATACTCCCACTTATCACTGCAAATTGTAACTGTTGCATTGCATCATCAGTGAGGAAACAACAAAGGACAGTCTATTGCAATTTTCCCACACACCCCTAGTATGCTCGCCACTCTGCCTCTTTTCTCTATATGAAAGATGTTGATGATCCATTAAGTTTTGCATGCCCGTTATTGCTACATTGTTTTCTTTTTATTGTGCATTCCAGCTCTAGTTCCGGACTGACAGACAGTCGCCCCCAGTCTCCAGCGAGAACACCAGTGTTCTTAAACCCCTCTGCACACCCTCCTCCCCCACCACCCTTACCCCCTCCACCACCCCCACTTCCACTAAACCTACCCTCCTCCTCAGAGATGCGGGGAACCCCTCCTCCCCCTGTCCCGCTTCCTCCTCCCATGCATCCACCTGCCATCCCCCCTCCACCTGCCCCTCTCCAGATTGCCCATGGTGTCCTCCACCCTGCCCCTCCGCCCATTGCCCCACCTCTGGCCCAGCCGGCCTCCCCGGCACGGCTCCCACAAGCTCCAGAGAAGGGGCCCCTTCACCCCCCGACAGAGAGCCAGGTCCTCCCTCCCCCACCCCCGCCCCCACCACTGCCCTTACCGGGGCTCAGGTCTGCTTCTCCTTGCCTCGCTCCTCCTCCCCCCGGGCCGCCCCCTGTGCCTTCCTTCTTGTTAGCCGCCAACCTTTCCTCCGAATCCAAGCGTCACCCCTCCAACCTTCCCGTCATCACCGATGCCAGGAGCGTGCTTCTGGAAGCAATTCGCACAGGTAAGAAACAGACTTTCAACTAGGAATGAACCGGCTAAACGTGTTTTATGAACCCTGGTCGCATAATGAGCATTCCAAGCTGCCCGGTATGTATACCAGGTGAAAGTATTATATAGTGCTATATAATACAACACTACACCGTATTTCAAAGTAGCAATTTAAATCCACGTTTAACAGAGGTATTTGTTTGCAATGTGAAGCCTGCCAGAGATTCAAACTTCCTAGTAGTCTGTGGTAGAAACGCTAATGTAAGTAAGGGGCTCTGTAGCTGAAAGCCCAGCCATCTAGTTTTCAGACCAACTTTGGGAAGCGTCAAAAGACCTGCACCAGTGGAACGTAGTGCTAGTACAGACACCAGATAAACACATATCTGGATGGGTCTCCGTTGGTAATTGTTAACGTTGTCTTTCAAAATCATAAATCCTATTGGAGTCCAGTGAAGCCTGGGGCAGCAGAGTTCACAGCTTGCTGTAGTTCTGCTGTAGCAGACTGAGGTTGACCAGCAAGAAGAGGTTGTGTGATAGAACCCAGTTAGTATATTATGGAAATGTGTGTTAATCAGCAAACCAGCAGGTCCTGTTATTCCCTGTGTTTTCAGAAGAAGGGGTGTATAATCGCTAACTAGTTTTCTTTGACTTGAATCAGGTATTCAGCTTCGAAAAGTGGAGGAGCAGCGGGAACAAGAGGCAAAGCACGATCGCGTGGGTAACGACGTGGCCACCATCCTGTCACGCCGCATTGCTGTGGAGTACAGCGATTCGGAGGATGACTCTGAATTTGATGAGGTTGACTGGCTGGAGTAAAACCTGGACTTTGTTTCTCTGATAAGTGCTGTCATCCATATGTGGGTCTTGTTTTGGGGAGAAAAAAAAAAAAAAGATTTGACAGTCATTTGTTTTTGCAGCTGTTTTGTACTCATTTTCTACACTACATCTTAAAAGTTTCTTATTTTTTTTTCAATGATAAGAATCTTCCTGATTTACATATTTAAAAAATAATAGTGAATACAATTACATTTTTACTGTGACTTTTGTGGGAGGGAATAAATAAATAAATAAATAAATAAATAAATAAATAAATAAATATGTTGCCGTTAAGTATTAGTGGGTGTTGGTACGCATTGTCTTTGAAGTCGGTTCTTTTACCACAGCGCCCTCTCCTGGAACAACACTGAACTACTGCTTTTTTATTCCATTTTCTGATGGCCAGTAGTTTGTGGCGCAAGCTGAATCGAGGATTTACTAGACCCAAATATGTTGCATGAGCAGCTCACATACATAATGTATTGACTGGTTGTTTAATTGTATGCGCACTTTGTGAATACTGACTTGAAGAATCCATATAAGACTACAAGCCTTGAGGCAGCTTTTAATAACATTACCACTCAGCATCTGCTAAGCATTGTGAGTCTTATGCCCTCTTAGACCATATGTCTCCTGAGATTACAAACTGAAACAGATACACTGCCTAGATTTTAAACCTGGGAAGGACGCCCTTACCCTAGACTGCCTGTATTAAAAAAAAAAAAGAAAAAAGATTTTCGTATATATTATGCCTTATTATTGTTGTTTTTATTTGATTTTGTCGTTATTTTCATTTTTGTTTATGAATGTCCTGTGCTGTACTACTTTGCCTGCACTCTTTAAGTACCAGCTGTTTCTACGTCAAAACAACTGATTTGAATATACTGTGTAACTTATGTAACTGTTTACCATTTGCTTGATTTAATAAAAGCTAAGCTTATGTTTAAAAAAAAAAATGTTATGACTTACTATTGGTGAGCTGAAATCTGAAGGTAATTTCTCACTGCTGTAAAGCTCCAAGTTCACTTCCTGTGTTCTAGGTACTGCAATAGGACACAGGGGTCTTACACTCATTTTCTGTGCTGCACACTGTGGAGACTTATTACTTGCAACACAATATGATACTCTGTAGCATTGTGGCAGGAATAAAACTGACCACCTATAAATAAAAAGGAAAACCCAGCTGAAAGTCTGGAAAATAAACAGCGAATATAGTAAGTCTTTGAAATCTCTTCTTGGAGATGCAACATTTGCAGTGCAGAGAGGACCTTGGGTGATACCTAATGAATGTTTGAAACCTTAATATACAACAGTAGAAGACCTCCGGCCCTCACACACCATGCTGGGGAGTTGCTAGTTGAAAGATGTATGTATTTATTTATTCTAAATGCACTTGAATAGAAATGCACAGTATTTTGAATTAAGATGTCAATTTTAGTACATGCCAGCACAGACAGCACTGTCCTTCGTGGAGCATTGGCTTGTTTTGTGTTCAAAGACAGCACAGTCCTTCGTGGAGCATTGGCTTGTTTTGTGTTCACAGACAGCACAGTTGTTAACCCTTGTAGCACTCAAGCATTATTTTTTAAGTAATTTATCTTTGAACTTCCACTGCACACCAAGACAATGTAGCTTTAACTAATTACATTGGGTCTCCAACCTTATCAGTGTTATTAATGTGCCCAGAAACCAGAAACTAGGCATGCTGCTTTATAATTCAGCAATGGAGCGCAGCACATTGGAGATTCTTAAGGATACCCGTGAGAAGCTTAACTTTACAAATGCTCCACCCTTTCATTGGTGCATTGTTCATGTCAGTGATACAGGCCACCCACTTTGACACAGTGTCTTTAGGGTTGGTAAACTGCTGTATTCTATTCTGTCAATAAAGTTCCATTACAGATGCTGTCCAGTAGATATTTACCATTTCGGGTTGCTTCAACCTCTTTTTCACATATCCATTTTACTTCATGTAAAAAAAAAAAAAAACATCCAAGCTGATATGGATTAATCACCATGGCATAATGTTTCGCTCTCAGCTTCCCCTCCAAAGCCTTTAAAAGCTTTGATCAAAAACTTTCTAACTCAGCCTAAAACACATAAACGTTTTATTTGTTTGCTTCTGAGGTGTGCCCACCATCCTCTTTCTAATGCATCCTATTTTCTGTGTCTGTATCACTGGTAACTAAAGATCTTGGTTTGCCCCTTACAGCAGTACCCATAAGTATTAACAGTCTGCATTAATTTCAATGTTATTCCCCTTCGTAGCATGCAATGAATGCTGCACCTCCCCACAGCGGCTCAGGGGTGTTGAAGTTCAGAGGGTGTCTTCCTATCCCCTCTTTTGTTTACTGTTCTTATTTTCGAAATTTGGAGGAAGTGGCATTTGCTCCTGTGCCGAAAAAAAAGATTATATCAATGATCTCTGGGTAAGAGATCAGTTTATTCCTCCTGACTGAGCAACATGGAGACCAGGAGTTAACACTCTGTGAAGTTCATCATCTTATGAAGAAACCATATTACAGGTAATCTTCATTTTTCTTTTGTTATGCCAAGAAAGTCAGATTTATCAATTCCCTCATACATATCCCTGTACCATTAGAACTCCTTACACATTCTCCGTACATAAACACTACAACACATAAGTACTGTAATCAATGGAATTGCAATTTTCACCTTAATGCTGTATAATCTGTAATCGTGCTGCTGATTAAAAGCAATAAAACACAAACATTGCATTGCGTTATCACATGATAATAAACCATTTTCTGCTTTATCTTGGCTCTTTACCCCAAGTGGGTAAGCAGCATGTCTCAAACCAATTAAAACAGCCCCCTGCTAATCTCTGCGCAAAGTGCTATTGAAACTCTTAAACTGGCTAGCTGCTTCTTATAGCTTTCTTTGCTTTATACATTTGTAAACTGTTTTTATTGCTCCGAACAATATGCTTCTTTAAGCATGCAAGCTGAAGTCTTCAGATCAGCCCATGTGAGACTCTGCAAGGTAGTGCCTCCAGGCTCGGTACCGGACAGTGGCGTAGCTAGGGGGTGGTTTTAGGGGTTTGCCTCCCCCTCCCCCAAGCCCCCAAATTAATTATTCAACGACGTGGGAGAATAAAAAATGTAAGCCATCTGCGACACTGTAAACCCCCCCCCCCCCCGTAAGGTCTGACCCGTGAGCTGTTTGCTTCGCTGCCCGCACTTAACAAAAAAACAGTCAAACATATGTAGTTGTGATTGTGAGGCAGAGTCCTGTCGTTTTTACACCAGATTCACCCTTCGACTACTTTGATTGGACAACTTACACGTACTTTTCAAACCGACGTGCGATGAGATGTCGAAGTGAAGATTAATTTTGAAATTATGGCCTCAGCTGATACTGGCATTAAAATTAGTGATTCAAATCTAATTTAAATCTAACAACAATAAAAAATAAAAAAATGGCGGAAATAGCTCGGACCCTAACTAAAGATGATGATAATGGCTTTTACTAGCCAGCGACTTTAACTATCCCTAATATGTTATTGGATAGTAATGTGTTAAGACACGTAACATATATTTATATATCGGTTTTTATATAAAAGTATCGCAAAGCACTGTACATTACATAGCAGAAAAAAAAGAACAAACCGCAATTTGTATAGCATGTCACACATACAACTGCCACAATCAGACAATTTAAGTAACATTTAAACAAAAGTATACACAATACAAAATCAGCATTTTTAAAATTACATTAAAACCCACTAAGATAATCAAGCCATTTTATAAAAGTGCGGTTTTAGTCTTGGCTTGAAAACTGTAACAGTCCCAGCTTCCCTGACAAACGAAGGCAGAGCATTCCATAATTTAGGAGCTCTAGAAGAAAAAAGCCCTACCTCCCGTGTTGCTTTTGTTGACCCTAGGAATAACCAGCAGCCCCACATCCTGTGATCTCAGAGTGCGGTTTGGAAGATATGTGTAAGACATGTATGTGTGACATAAACGTAATGCAATCCAGAGTTGTATTTTAACAGTAATTTTAGTGACCACTAACAAATAATATGCATGAAACACTTTGTGGATCATCTGTTTAACTACTGGAGCATAACTACAGATTGCTCCAGTAAATCCAACTGTATAAATGGGGACCAGAATGTGTATGTAAAACAAACCAAAAAAAATGTTTGGATGAAAGTATCAGCCAAATACATTATGATGATGATGATGATGATGATGATGATGAAGTCATCCAAACACAGGTCATACACGATTCACAATAACTCAGTTTCAAATACTCTCGAGGACCCCTCTCTCTATTCACCTCACCACTACTCCAGACCGTAATTACCTGAGGCAGTGCTCTCTCAGCATAGGCAGGTTAGCTGCTCTGCATTCCGCATGGTGATTTCACTAAGTGAAGCCACCTGGAGGCACTACCTACACTTAAATCACTTTAGAAATACCACCATATTTTGAGACAGAACATTTTGTATGTTCATGCATTTGGATTATGTCAAGACACACACGCATGTAAAAACATTTTGTATTTATTTATTGTACATTTTTTTGCACATATATGTAACTCCACTATTTTCCAGTTCTTCAGCAGAGTGGTCTGTGCAATCAACATGTGCCCATCTGTAGCAGACATCACCCTGCACCGGTACTGTATGTTAAAATACTTGTATTGTCAAAGATATGCAGTACAATGTAATACACTATATATGTATATTAACCACGTTGACGACGCCTCTGTCTGATTGCTCATCTGTTCTGTTTGCAGATAACACAGTAGACATCAATGTTACCTGTGAAAAGACAAAACAAATAATAATAATCAAAATGAAATCCCAACAGAAAAAGATTACACCATAGCCTTAAAGTTGTTTAAAATACATCGTATAGTAAAACCGATACAAAGCAGCAGTGATGTACAAAGGCAAAGCTCACCTCGATTTTCAATCAAAAGGCAAGCCATCTCCAGTCTCCTTCTCACTGCGTTAATGTGCTTTCAACTTGATGGATTGAGCCACTTTTAACAAAGTGTTCTGCAAACTTAAACAACAAAGTAAAAGCTGTGATGCAATTAAAATCTCATTAGAAAGGTTTGAAATATTAACAGTAAAAAGACAAAGTGTTTTACTTTTAATATCAGCACTCCACTGCCAAACACCTGCCGTCGGTGGTCTGTAGTTTCCGAAACAGCCCGGCTTTCTGTCTCTCGTGACATGTTCATGAAATTCCTAGAAATTTATATTGTCTTTAAATTTCAATTGCAATAATGTTATTGAGTGTATGTAGTCATAACTCAGGGCTTCTACTTATGAACAATAGTGAATTCCACTTCCAAACACACATCACCGTTATCAAGTTATTTTTCCTGCCCCTCCAAATAAGCTACCAAGGCTTTAGTGGCGTAAAACCTTTACAGTTTAGTCAAAACACAGGGCAGCCCATTTGGAGCAGTCATTTTTATCACTCCAAATGGGCTTTAGTGGGTTAAAACCTCAAAAATAAATATATTCGGAACATCATTTGAGTTCAATTGTTATTATTAACAAATAATTATATTAGCCTACAAACAATACTTTCAAGTACAAAAGACAACCGATTTTAAAGACAAATGATAAAAATCAATCAATCAATCAATCAATCCTTATTTTATATAGCGTCTTTCATAGTGGACCACCATCACAAAGCACTTTACAAGATGCAGTAACACCAAAATCCATAATACTTTAAATACAGAAAAGTGCATAATGCATGATATACAGTAAAAAACAATGCATAATACAATACATTGAAAAATGCATAATAATCTATATAATCTATCTATATAATCTATTTTATATATCTTAACGTTTTCTTAACCCTTCATTTTTACTGCTTTTTGTTTTTGTAATAATGTTTTTATCTTTGTAAAGCGCTGTATAAAAATAAAGATTAATTGAACATTCTGATTAAAATGCATATTCTATGGTTGCCATAGTGATACAGGTCAGTTTTTAGGCCAGAGTAGTGTCGTGTGTGTGTGTGTTTTAGGCAATTAGACAGCTTTCTCATTATTATTATTTATTTCTTAGCAGACGCCCTTATCCAGGGCAACTTACAATTGCTACAAGATATCACATTATTTTTACATACAATTACATTATTTTTTACATACAATTACCCATTTATACAGTTGGGTTTTTACTAGAGCAATCTAGGTTAAGTACCTTGCTCAAGGGTACAGCAGCAGTGTCCCCTACCTGGGCTTGAACCCACGACCCTCCGGTCAAGAGTCCAAAGCCCTAACCACTACTCCACAAATTTTATAATTAGTTTAAAGAAGGGTGTACTGTCACGTGACGATGGTAGCGCACACCAATGCAAATATCTACAAACTGCCATTTTAGAATGAAATGAATATAAACAATTAGTATTACTGTATATTGGTAAAATCTGGGAAAAAAAACCAACAATGCTGCTACAAACTGCTGTTATTTATTTTAAAAAACAATTTGAAGTAATGTTACATTCCAATAATAATTAATTTTACATTCATCACCACTTTTGTACTCATTGATCAAACAGCCTGCTGTATACATAACTGGCTGCTAAATCGATACAGGATTTTTGTACTTAGGGTTAGGGTAATACATATTAAAAAATATAATTATCGGGGGAAACAAATAGATATCATTTTATTCTCCGCACTGGCAACACAATGAATCTTATTTATCAAAAAACAAAATTAAAGTTGGAATTTAAAGAAATTAGGGAATGTGAGGGTAGGGTTTGGAGTTTGGGATTTAGGGTAAGGGAGTGAAAATTATGAAGTGAGAGTAAGGGGGTGAGGGGATTAGGGGTAAGAGTTTGGGGTGGGCTAAGTGGTTAGAGGGAATGGTTAGGAGGTGAGGGATCTTAGAGATTAGTTAATCAACAAATTAATATGATGACCTTTGAATCAGCCTCGATGCAGACGTCAGAGTTCTGTGTAATTCCTTAGCAATGCTGCCACCCTGTGGCAAGAAAATAGAACTGCTATATAAATTACATTAGTACTACGTTCAGCAGCAGCACAGTCCAAGCTGCTCCAACTAGCACTGATATACTTACATACATTAGTTTAGCTAACTTCCTAATTTACATACATATACTATGAGAATTTAAGTTGAAGTTAGTCAATTACATATAGCTCCCACTTATATTTAGACAATTTAGAGAATTTCAACCTGCTTGTTATATATGTTTTTGCTTTATTATTTATACACAATATATCCTGATTATACTAGAAATATTTTCTTTTTGGTGTATTTTAAGAATATCAAAAATGCATTTATTATTGCACAGTGGCGGATCCTAGTAATTTCATCGGGCTTCTGAGCCATGTTCTTATTTGAAAAAAAAAAAATGCTATCTGTAGAACAGCAGTTCTGCTTAATGGCCAGAGGGTGGCAGCATTACATAAGAAATACAGAATGATACATTAGATAAGGAATATAGAGTGCTATGCTTGTCTCGCTGAAGGACTCTACATACACTACTCATTGTAAACAGCAGAGGGCAATGCAACTGCTTGCCAGAGCATCATCTGTGCCGCCTAAAATCCTTCTGTCGGTTTCAATCTTGCTCCCCACTCGTTTTTTTTTAAATAAATCTGTTTGTGCATAAATTAAACAACAGTATTTTTCTAGTTGCATCTCAATCAATAACCATACCATAAAAAAAAATGTAATTATCAAATTGTCAGTAATAAGACGGCTATTATTTATTTATTTATTTATTTCTTAGCAGACTATACAGCAGGTACAGCTAGTCTGGTGGATATATATTGTTAAATGAAACTAATTAGTAGTAGTCTGTGTGAATATTAGTAGTGTATATTTGATTAAGAGAGACACGCTGTGCATGTATGGTTATACAGATAAAGGCACGTAATTATAAACAAAATAATTCCAACACTCCAGTACTGGGTGATTCAGACCCTCTTTAACGGTGTTTTGTACAGCTCTGGATAGAGTCTTTCACATTGTGGTGAAGATCCTTAACCATCGAATCTGTACAGAGAGCGACTCTGGCGCTTCAGCGCATACACCACTATGGAGCACCATTTGTACCAAAGCAATTTATCAATTCATTCACCAATTCATCAATCCATTCATCAATTCATCAGTCAAATCATCCATTCATTAATCAATTCGTGCAGCAATTCATAAAGTAATTTGTCAATTCATCCATATGAAAGGCTAGAGGGGCTTCTGGGTGAATTGATTGCTCCAAGATTGACAGGCAAATTTACGAATTAATAGAGGAATTGCCAACTGTCAATCTCGCACTATGTCAAAAAGGCCAATTGGAGCAGGTATTAAAATTTAAACCAATGAGAATCCAGTCTCAAGCAAAACAGGGCAGAGTCCCATCCAGATATTGTCCAACTTGGGGCACCGCTTGGGCCCGTAGACCCAAACCAGCTCCCCAGTCTGGAAGCCCCGACCCCACTCCCAGAGGTACCCCGGCAGCCCGGAGTTGGTCACAGCGGATCCGGGGACATCCGCTGCAGCGTCTGGGTCACAGTCGAGCAGCAGCCCAGTGGGGTCCGGAGTTCCCGGCCGAGCATCAGAAGTGCTGGGGTGCAGCAACTGGATTCCTGCACTGCTGTTCGACAGGCCAGAGGGATCAGAGGCAGTCCCAGTCCCTCTGGTGCATGGCAGTGCCGATGGAGGGCTGCATGGAGAGGGTCCTGTCACTCTGGGTGTGCAGTAGTGTGATGAGTCTTTTTGAACCCCAGCACAGCTCCACTACGACCAGGGACAAAAAAGATGAAGCAATGCCCCCTGTGACAGTCTCTGCCTCCCGGTTCAGGATAGGGTACACCACAGGCCACTTCTAAAATAGTCCATGTGAAAGTCTGAGACAGTTAACTGTAGTTTAAAAACAGGATTAAAAATGCCAGGTTCCTCTAGAGCTCCCTCACCTATTTGCACCCCCCAACTCTGACACACCCTCGCCAGACTGGTAGGAAGGGGGCAGTTTAGAGGAGTCAACCTGGGCAGTATCCAAGAGGAAAAGGTGTTTGTCTAACCCCAGCCCTCCAGCCTGACACAGTAAAAGCAATGCCAAGTCTGCCCAAGGAGGCTTTCACTGTTATATAGCAGTTTCTTTACAGTTTGCAGCCTGAATGCTGCAATCCTTGTCCCCCTTCTTCAGGAGGCAGGTAGGCCTACAGCACACTCTGCCTCAACCATCCCAGAAAAAAACTCAAGAATTCCTTCTGTATTTCCTTGTGACAAGAATGGCTGAGTGGGTGACGTCAGACCAGAAGACAGGAACACAAACGACAGAGATGTGGAGTTTGGTTAAGCCGAGCGCGTGATTGCGCTCAGCATTTAATAAACAGAAAATAAAAGGTTTTAAACACAAAAACACGGGACACGGCACTATATGCCAAAATAAAGAGACAAACAAAACAGACTAAACAGTGAACAGACAAACGGACAAACACGGTGAGTGAAAACACTAATTGCTTTGCTTTGCTTTGCTTTGCTTTGCTTTGCTTTGCTTTGCTTTGCTTTCTTTTCTCCTCTCTCTCCCGTTCTCCACTCACCGAACACCAACCCCCAGTGAGTGAAAACATGCAGCTTTTATGCAGTTGTACCGAGATTCGATTGCTAGTCAATCATTCAATTGGAATCTCGGTACAACTGCACGTGAATTAATTAAAGTGCAATTCCCCGTGCTCACATATTACTTTTTACTTGCACGTGATGTGATGTGCCATCCCCGTGCCTAAATACAAATATACAATTTACACACACGTGAAACACAGACCGCTTATATCCCGTGTACCAATGCCTATACACCAACATTTACACACAACACGTAACATAACATACACAGGGGGGGGCACTTTGCCACATATACCCCCCCTTGTGCAACGCACACATGGCCTCAATGGCCACCTCCCCCCTCAGTCCCAAAGTCCCGGAAGAGGGGGAAGCAAGTTGTTTCTGGGGGTGGCCATGGTGGAATGTCTGGCACCCCCCAATTGTTCGTGGCTGGCAGCTCCCTCTTCCGGGGCTTCAGCCACACTATCTGCTGCCGCGAAAGTGCAGCTGGGGGAGCTGGTCTCCTGACCTCCCCCTCTTTCTTTATGGCCGGCAGCTCCCCTTCATGGAGCTCCGGCCACAGTGTAGCGACCCGAGGCAAAGCAGAGGCCCCGGCGACCCCAGGCGAAGCAGGACCCTCGATGACCTCAGGCGACGGCAGCAGCAGCGGACCCTCGGGAGGTGGAGGCAGAGGCAGCTCCTGCTCCTCTCCCTCGGGTGGTGGTGGTGGTGGAGGCAGAGGCAGCTCCTGCTCCTCTCCCTCGGGTGGTGGAGGCAGAGGCAGCTCCTGCTCCTCTCCCTCGGGTGGTGGTGGTGGAGGCAGAGGCAGCTCCTGCTCCTCTCCCTCGGGTGGTGGTGGAGGCAGAGGCAGCTCCTGCTCCTCTCCCTCGGGTGGTGGTGGTGGAGGCAGAGGCAGCTCCTGCTCCTCTCCCTCGGGTGGTGGTGGTGGAGGCAGAGGCAGCTCCCGCTCCTCTCCCTCGGGTGGTGGTGGTGGAGGCAGAGGCAGCTGCTGCTCCTCTCCCTCAGGTGGTGGAGGCAGAGGCAGCTCCTGCTCCTCTCCCTCGGGTGGTGGAGGCAGAGGCAGCTCCTGCTCCTCTCCCTCGGGTGGTGGAGGCAGAGGCAGCTCCTGCTCCTCTCCCTCGGGTGGTGGTGGAGGCAGAGGCAGCTCCTGCTCCTCTCCCTCGGGTGGTGGTGGAGGCAGAGGCAGCTCCTGCTCCTCTCCCTCGGGTGGTGGTGGAGGCAGAGGCAGCTCCTGCTCCTCTCCCTCGGGTGGTGGTGGAGGCAGAGGCAGCTCCTGCTCCTCTCCCTCGGGTGGTGGTGATGGCGCTGCCGGCTCCTCCGACAGCGGGGGTAGGGCTGGTGGCGCTGCCGGCTCCTCCGACAGCGGGGGTAGAGCTGGTGGCGGGCGTCTCCGCTGGGCTCCCTTCAGCAGCAAAAACAGCGGCTGCTGTGGAGCCCGAGCTTCACGCCCTCGTCCCTCCCAAAAAAAAATAGGGGTTTGGGCCTTCAGCTCCTCCCCTCCGGACACAGGACGCACCGGCTCCTCCCCTCCGGGCCGTGGGCGCACCGACTCCTCCCTCTCGGGCCGTGGACGCACCGACTCCTCCCTCTCGGGCCGTGGACGCACCGACTCCTCCCTCTCGGGCCGTGGACGCACCGACTCCTCCCTCTCGGGCCGTGGACGCACCGACTCCTCCCTCTCGGGCTGTGGACGTTCGGGCTCCTCCCACTCGGGCTGTGGACGTTCGGGCTCCTCCCACTCGGGCTGTGGACGTTCGGGCTCCTCCCACTCGGGCTGTGGACGTTCGGGCTCCTCCCACTCGGGCTGTGGACGTTCGGGCTCCTCCCACTCGGGCTGTGGACGTGGCAGCAAGGGCTCCTCTTCTTCATCCTGCATGGGGCATAGGGCCAACGTGTGCCCATATGCCCCACAGCCAGGGCACCACTCCCCCCATCCCAGTCTTTGGGCCATTGCCTGTAGGGTCCTGTGGACGGAGCAGGGTATGGTGGTGTGGCTAGTTTGGCCACAGTCAAAACACCACAGCCCTGCTTCCACCTTTCTCCCTTTGCCCTCCTGTGCTCTTCTCCAGCCTCTTCTCCCCATTTCTTCTCCTTTGGTTTTTTTTTTTTTTTTTTTTTTTTCCCCCAAAAAAAAACTGCGGTTCCCGCTCTGGCCTGAGCCCTGGAGGCGCTGTTGTCCCGGTTCTGACACCACGTGTGACAAGAATGGCTGAGTGGGTGACGTCAGACCAGAAGACAGGAACACAAACGACAGAGATGTGGAGTTTGGTTAAGCCGAGCGCGTGATTGCGCTCAGCATTTAATAAACAGAAAATAAAAGGTTTTAAACACAAAAACACGGGACACGGCACTATATGCCAAAATAAAGAGACAAACAAAACAGACTAAACAGTGAACAGACAAACGGACAAACACGGTGAGTGAAAACACTAATTGCTTTGCTTTGCTTTGCTTTGCTTTGCTTTGCTTTGCTTTGCTTTGCTTTCTTTTCTCCTCTCTCTCCCGTTCTCCACTCACCGAACACCAACCCCCAGTGAGTGAAAACATGCAGCTTTTATGCAGTTGTACCGAGATTCGATTGCTAGTCAATCATTCAATTGGAATCTCGGTACAACTGCACGTGAATTAATTAAAGTGCAATTCCCCGTGCTCACATATTACTTTTTACTTGCACGTGATGTGATGTGCCATCCCCGTGCCTAAATACAAATATACAATTTACACACACGTGAAACACAGACCGCTTATATCCCGTGTACCAATGCCTATACACCAACATTTACACACAACACGTAACATAACATACACAGGGGGGGGCACTTTGCCACATTCCTTTAAAAGATCTTGCTGAGGTTCCTCTGTTAGAGAGCTGTGGTAAACCCAACACCATTTCTGCAGGCGCCCTTTCACTTTCTCTAACATTCCCTCCCAGTTTTTCTCAGCTGCCCTCTCATTCCCCAAATACAGTCCCAGGTACTTAACCTCCTCCCAAATCCATTGTAACCCACCTGGCAAAATCGGGTTCCCAGATCCCTGCCAATCTCCTACTAAAAAAGCTTCACTTAAACCACTGCCTAAAAGCCCAGGAGCTATGCAGACCATTCTCACAGACAATTCATACCTCTGCATCTTGGATGCAGCAGTTTCAGCTTAATGCACCGTTTGTACACAAAGGGAAACTGTTTGCCAAGTTGGAGTTAGTATTTCCAATGTCAAATATTGCAGTGGAAAAGTAAAAACTGTTCTGGGTGAGTCAGTCAGAACAGATGAGGGCGCTTTCATTTCCATGTGTGCTTTTTGTTCATGCCTAGAGGCACGGCGGTGCAGAGATGCCGTGTCCCGGATAGAGCAGCAGGAAAAACACAGAGCGAGAAAGCGTCATAATAACAGCTGAAGGCTGAGATCTGCAGCAATGAACAGCGAGTGAAAATTGAGTCGTGCTTGACAGTCGCTGACAGGTAAAACATAAACGAAATACATTGTAATTCTGTTTTTGCAGTTAAAATATAATGTAATGCCCGAATTTAACACAGAGGGATTTGGATACAGAGAAACGTTGCTATCGTACAAGAAGGAGTTTGTCATTGAATTATGTATGCACATATTACTTAATAATGCAGTCTGTGTTACATCGGTCATAAATCGGTTTTATTATACGGTATATTATTTTAAAACTTCAAAATTCTTAGTTTCACTTTTTTTGTGAAAATAGTAACATGGGCTCTATTTTGTTGTTAGAGTTATTGACATTTTGCACAGTTGGTAGTAGCACACGTTTCAGTGTGTTCAGCTGCGTTGCTGTTGACTTCAAATCAGCAAGGTAAGCTTGTGTGGATATGAAGAAAGATCTCGCTGTCAGTGGATTGCTGCATTTGTTTTATTTTGGTATGGTACGAAGTTTATTAATGTTATACACCATGGGAAGATTAGCTGTGAGTAAGTCTTTGTTAATAACACAATTTTGCGTTGGCAAAGATGAATGCTTTAAATTAATAAACTTGGAAAATACAAGGGAATAAACTGGTTATTTTGCGTTTAGTCGGTATAGTGTTTGGCATGTCACAAAAATCCAAGAAACCCTTCTGACAGCAAACCCTTGTTGCTCCATTATATTTTCTGTGCCAAAACGACAATGCTATGTCTTTTGCTGAATGACGTAATACAGTAGTAGTGTGTATGTGATCAATTTAACAACTACGACAAATAAATGGGGTCATTCCGTGTCAAGGCAACCAGAGCTCCCCACCTCAAGATCTTGATTTTGCTTATATTTCGTATAGTGGAAGATACAGGTCAGGTATCAAACCAGGCCAAATACTTAACTGCAGTTATGAAGATTTGCTGAGATGCACCCCCTTTTGTGTGTGTGTGTGTGTGTTATGTGTGTGTGTGTGTTATGTGTGTGTGTGTGTGTGTGTTGTGGGGGGGTGTAGTAGTCATAATTGAAACACATCTCATTATGAAGTGATTTTGAAGATCTAAAAATGATATTTAGAATGCCAGTAGCCCTGTGAATGCTTCTGTACAGATAGCCAGGTAGGTCTACTGTAGAATAAGTACCACTACTTTAGTATTGCTGTGTTGCTGGGGGCCTTAAAATGGAAAAATTGACAAATTCCTGAGTGATTTTTAAGTGGATGTTCCTTCTAAAATTAGAAGAGACATCACTTTCAAATTGCTTAGGTGTGCTCATAATTTAACTGACTCTGTATGCAGCTCTGCTATTGTCTACCTACTTTACTGTCTGATTTAATGACCCCGCAAAAAGGCTTCAGGATGAAAGTATTGAAAATGGCCCCACGTATGCAAGTGGTTTGTCACGGGGCTACAGAGGTACTGTTGACCTCTTATTTCTTCTTTGTTGCCATCTTTAAAAATGGATTCTTGCAAAGTTCGGAAACAAGCATTCATGGGTTATAGATGAGCGTTTCTAATCCTGCAGTGTTTTAGAAGCGTCTAGTGGCAAAATGTAACAGTACCTTTATTTTTGATAGAATTTGGCTGCCAAAACCAGAGCCATGTGACTTTTTGGTTTCCAGTTGTTAAAAGACCAAACACTTAGATATTACATCACAAGGGTAAAAGAAAGGTAAGCCAAATAATCGCAGATGAAATCTGAGTGGTTTTAGCTTCATCATGCAGGTTCTATGTGAAGTATCACTGTCATTTTGTTATTGATTGATACTCATGCATTGGGTGAACCAGGGCAACTGTTGGGGTGCTTTGGTTTCTCCAGAGTAATTAACAAGGTTTATTCTAGTTAATTACTACCTAACAACTTCAAACGTCTTAAAGGGAGTCACACTGAAAATCTGAGTATCTTCACAGCCCTGCTGAATACCTGTGGACCGCATTCCAGAATTTGACATTTGGCTGGAATACATGGTGGAGAGTATTTGTTCTTTGCATGCAGAGCCATTCAGATATTATTGTAATGACCTTCATGAGACTGTCAGTGGGTCTGATAGGATTTCCAGTGTGCATATGTTATCCTAATTTAAATACTATCAGGAGTACTGTCTGTATAGTACGGGTGCACAGATTAGCCACCTCTACTGCTACAGTAGGTCACATGCTGTGTATTACAAAGTGTGTCAAACCTTTCGAAACGGCATGCTCATGGATGTCCTTAGCATTCTGAACCAGGCGATGCTCAGTACTGGACACTCGCCAGGAGAGCTTGGTGCATACTGTCCTATGGTGTCTTGCAAGTATCTTAAGACTTCTTATGCTGTGTCATACCAGGTTGCTAAACTTCGTAAGCCTCACAACGTAACCGAGACCCTGCTTTTGCCAGCTGCAAAGGATATTTGTTCGGTTATGTTTGGGGAAAGTTCTGCTATGCAGGTTGGTGCCATTCCATTGTCAAATAACACAGCGAGTCGCCGAATTTCAGAACTTGCCAGTGATGTGAAAGATCAAGTGTTGAATGACATCGTCGAGACAATTTTCATGCACATGCTTACGCTTTGTGGAAGTAGTTGTCAGCATACCGTAAAACTTCAAATAATCGCCTGTCTCTAATACGCGTCGGGTCTGCTGGCAAATATTGTAAATAAATGCCGGGTCTCTGTCATTGAATCTGAGGAAGATGAGGAGGAGCTTGAACGTAATGAAGTGACAGCGATGAAAGTGACTCTTAGGATTAATACATAATAAACGTAATTTACATGTAATGCATATTTGTTTAATGCAGTTATTATGTTATTAAAAGTTTTTAAGCATGCTGAAAGTAGGCCAGATACAAACTTCTTGGTGTTTTTAACATGTTTTGTTGTATTAACAATGTACAAGTTTGAGATTAAACAATAAATTAGTTTTGATAATGATACTTATTGCTTTTATTGTTCATTTTTAAAAACATTTTAGAAGTTTGTATTATTATTATTATTATTATTATTATTATTATTATTATTATTATTATTATTATTATTATTAACAATGGTAGATCTAATTCCGTTTTTAAATACAAATTTGTACTTTTGCTTGTTCGTTTTCCAACATTTTGCATACCGTATCCTTGTTAACCAGGGCATATAAAAAGATTGTATACTTGTGCTTTATACTTGAGGGTGTACAAAACAATGTAATTGTGTTCTTCTGTTAATTAGTTCCCACTGACACACAACCTTTTAACAAAGCTTCTGAAAAGTTTAAATTGAGTTACGATGTTGCTACAAGGTTGTGTGTTAGCGGCTTCTCAATGACCGCATGAAGCATGTGAAGCTAGTGATCTAATATAAACACCAGTCTCAAATAATCGCCGGTCTCCAATATGCACCCGGTCTGCTGGTAAATATTGTAATTAATCGCCGGAGGCGTTTAATTGAAGTTTTACGGTATATAATATTCTAGATCAATAGTTGTCAGTAGGTAGATGCAGAGTCTGCGTCATAGGATGACGTACTCCCTAGCAACGCATGGACGCCATTCCACGGGTGGGAAACTAGATTTTTGCCATAGTTTTATTGTTTCTGTCCAACTGTGAAACCTGTTTTTACCTTTCAAAACATGAAGAATGGCCTACGATTATGTGGATATAATTAGTGTTGTTTTTATACTTCTTTCAAAAATAGCATAAATATTAGGTTTCAAAACATTTTTTTCCCAATCGTAGCCTACTGCATAGTACAGTAGTAGTATTGTATTATTTGTAGTTAAAATAATAAGGCTACTTATTGATTGGTAAAAATAAAAAAAGCTATACTAATAACGTACATCATCTCACATTTTAAATATTCTAATAAACTTTACTGTGATCATGTAACACTGGAGTTTTGCTTTTGTTGTTGTTCTGAGATATATATATATATATATATATGTATGTATGGTTGTTGCACCATTAAAAGACGTAACTTACACTTGATCACACGTGTGCTTGCAAGTGAAAAACCTGTTTGTCACTGTTGTTCCATAGTTAAGGAATATACAACATAAACCTTTTTCCACTTATCGCAAGTAAACTGGACATGTACTGTGTCCCACATTTTATATTTTAAAACCTACATACTATATGAAAATCTATCTATGGCAAAATTGAAGTCATACAAAAGGATTATAGTAAAATTGTGGAACTTTGAATTTTTTTCTAAAGACCTTGAAATAAAAAAGATTGAATATCTCAAAACTGTTTGGAATACACATTACTGTTCTTCGTCTGAGGGATTTATTTATTTAACCCAGCTTGTTATGCTACGTTCCCGCTAGCCGTTTTCCCTTGTGGCTCAACTGTTTTTCCCTAAGTTCGCCACGGTGGTGAAGGCTTTGAAAAATGTACTTATGTAAGACTGCCAGCACATTCAACGTGTGCTGATAGATGATGTTGAGTTTGATTTCATTTTGCTCAATGAAAGCTCTTTAGCTTGATCACTTAACATATGCATGCCACAAACGTTGTGTTTGGCAGGAGGACAGAGGCTCTAATTAAAAACAGTAAGCGGACGGCGCTGCTTGTAAAAAACAAACAAACATAAACAAAAAGAACTGTTAGAACTTGAAGCTACTGCACTAACAAGTAACTACAATGTGATAAGTGTTACAGAAACTTGGTTGTCTGAGAGTGATGGAGACGAATATAATATTAGTGGGTATACACTGTATAGGAAAGACAGGCAGGACAGAAGAGGCGGAGGGGTAGCGCTCTACATAAGAAATAGTCTTGAAGCCCAGGTTTTAAATCTGGACGAAGAAAACAACAGCGAATCAATATGGGTCAGAATAATGGACAAAAATTCAAAGGGCATACTAATAGGAGCATGCTATAGACCGCCAAATTCAGACGGCAAGCAAAATAATCTGTTATACAGTGACATTAGAAATGCGTATAGCAAAGGAGAAGTCATACTAATGGGGGGTTTCAACTTCCCCCATATAAAATGGGAAAACCCGGTGGGGAGCACGACGGACGAAATTGAAATGGTGGAAATGACAAATGACTGCTTCCTAACGCAATTTGTCAAGGCACCGACTAGAAGGGAGGCATGCCTTGATTTAGTCTTTTCAAATAACGAAGACAGAATAACTAAAACAGAGGTCAGAGAGCCATTAGCAAACTCAGACCACAACATGGTCTCATTTGAAGTGATTTTTAAAACCCCAAAATAATGACTAAAGCTAAGGTTTACAATTTTAGAAAAGTAAACTGTGAAGGTATGAAACAGAGACTAACAGAAGTAGATTGGTGTAAAATAGAGAAAGCATCCACAGAAAGAGGATGGCTTTTTAAAAAAATGTAGTACTAGAGGCGCAAAACAATTACATCCCAAAAGTAGACAAATCTAAATCTAAAACAAAATGGCCAAAATGGTTTAATAGATCAATTAAAAAAATATTCAGCAAAAAAAGGCACTTTACAGAGCATTTAAAAGAGACCAGAAACAAAGTACACAGAAAGAGTACTTGGAACTGCAAACGCAAGTCAAAAAGGAAGTTAGAAAGGCCAAGGTAGAGATAGAAATGAACATTGCTAAGGGGGCTAAAACCAATTCCAAAATGTTTTTCCAATATTATAACAGCAAGAGAACATTCAAAGAGGAGGTTAAATGTCTAAGAGATACAAATGGCAAAATCATAGACGAAGAAAAGAAATAGCAAATATATTAAATGATTACTTTTCACAGTTTTTTACGGAGGATACGGACAACATGCCCCACATGTCGACCTGTTCCTATCCAGTTTTAAATAACTTTAGCATAACAGAGGCTGAAGTGTTAAAGGGACTAGGAGCTCTTAAAATAAACAAATCCCCTGGGCTGGATGAGGTCCTCCCAATAGTACTCATTGACACAGGGGTTGTACCGACAGACTGGAGAATTGATTGCAAACATAATACCGATCCACAAAAAGGGAGACAAAACCGAACCAGGTAACTACAGACCAATAAGCCAGACTTCTATTATATGTAAACTTATGGAAACTATAATAAGATTCAAAATGGAAAATTACCTATATGGTAGCAGTATCCTGGGAGACAGTCAACATGGTTTTAGGAAAGGGAGATCGTGTCTAACTAACCTGCTTGATTTATTTGAGGAAGCAACATTGACAATGGATAATTGCAAAGCATACGACATGGTTTATTTAGATTTCCAGAAAGCTTTTGACAAAGTCCCGCATAAAAGATTAATTCTCAAACTGAACGCAGTAGGGATTCAAGGAAATGCAGGCACATGGATTAGGGAGTGGTTAACATGTAAACAGAAAGTACTGATTAGAGGAGAAACCTCAAAATGGAGCAAGGTAACCAGTGGTGTACCACAGGGATCAGTATTAGGTCCTCTGCTATCCCTAATCTACATTAATGATTTAGATTCTGGTATAGTTAGCAAACTCGTTAAATTTGCAGACGACACAAAAATAGGAGGAGTGGCAAACGCTGTTGCAGCAGCAAAGGTCATTCAAAATGATCTATACAGCATTCAGAACTGGGCAGACACATGGCAAATTACATTTAATAGAGAAAAGTGTAAGGTACTGCACGCAGGCAATAAAAATGTGCATTATAAATATCATATGGGAGACACTGAAATTGAAGAAGGAATCTATGAAAAAGACCTAGGAGTTTATGTTGACCCAGAAATGTCTTCATCTAGACAATGTGGGGAAGCTATAAAAAAAGGCCAAAAAGATGCTTGGATATATTGTGAAAAGTGTTGAATTGAAATCAAGGGAAATAATGTTAAAACTTTACAATGCATTAGTAAGACCTCACCTAGAATATTGTGTTCAGTTCTGGTCACCTTGTTACAAAAAAGGACATTGCTGCTCTAGAAAGAAGAGTGCCTAGAATTATCCTGGGTTTAAAAAGCATGTCATATGCAGACAGGCTAAAAGAATTGAATCTGTTCAGTCTTGAACAAAGAAGACTACGTGGTGATCTGATTCAAGCATTCAAAATTTTAAAAGGTATTGACAATGTTGACCCAGGGGACTTTTTAAAAAAAAAAAGAAACACAGACCAGGGGTCACAAATGGAGATTAGATAAAGGGGCATTCAGAACAGAAAATAGGAGGCACTTCTTTACACAGGGAATTGTGAGGGTCTGGAACCAACTCCCCAGTAATGTTGTTGAAGCTGACACCCTGGGATCCTTCAAGAAGCTGCTTGATGAGATTCTGGGATCAATAAGCTACTAACAACCAAATGAGCAAGATGGGCTGAATGGCCTCCTCTCGTTTGTAAACTTTCTTATGTTCTTACATGGCATCCAAACAGAAAAAAATGTTATAAAACAAATTCTACAGACCAATTACCAGAATCATGTTTCGAAAGATGCAGCCCAAGAAATACCAGTCACCCATGTACACCAGTCACCCATGTACACCAGTCACCCATGTACACTAGTCACCCATGTACACACGACTAAAATATGCCTGCGATACTTGTCACGGGGAGGTGAAGCAGTCCGTTGTTTACTATGTCTTTGAAAATGTGTTGAAATATATTTTGGAAATACTAACAGAGTGGATTCAAGGAATAATTTAATAAAATAATAAACACATTATTTTTAAAAGGATTCATCTCACTATGATTTATTGAGTTTTAATGTCAGAATCGGTGCAATATTACTGTCAGTAGTCCCAGGTGAAAGAACATGGTTAAAAAAAACGTTTTTTTAAACACAGTAGTGGCTGTACAATCCTACTAATATTATTAATCACATTAGTACAATCTTGTGTAACTAGAGCTGCAGTTGGTCATGGAGGCATTAATAGTAACATACACAAATAGCACTGTCTACTGGCACAATTTTGCTTTACCGTTCTGTAGTGGAAAGAAAACTGCGTCACAGTCAAAATAATGTAAAGGATTATGCAGTACATGAATATCTCTGCAAACCTATTCAGAATCTGCAACAGTGTTGGTTGTTACAGAGCTGTGTATCAGGGGCGCACCCAGGATCTAGTCTCCTCTGTTAACAATGTGCTAATAAAGTCCAGTGAAGTTCAATCTTGTCTCTCTGTTGCATACTGACCTGAAATACAGTGTCATTTTTCCAGGTAACAACGTAACGGGCCGTTACGCTCAACAGCGCTGCCGAGACCCCTGAGGTGGAAGAACGGCCAATTGAGCTAATATGCGACAACATATTGAAACAATGTTTTGGCACATGTTCACTCCCAAATTTCTGGCACTCAGCTGCACAGGCATTCAACAAGTTAAAAAATGTTGCTCAGGTGGGACGTGGTTCAAAAAAGGTTGGGAACGCCAACAGATCTGGAGAAGCAAGAAAAGCTTTCTATTGTCATATCACATGGTTGCAATAAGGGAGCCTGAATTCTGAAGGAATTGTAAGTGTAGTGTGTATGTAGATGCAGTGATTATGAGACTGGTACTCTAAGTGGATTTATATCCCGCTCACTCCTAAAGCCACATCATTGATGTACTGTTGTAAACGTTTCTTTTAAAGTGGACAAACACAACTGTTCTAAATCTACCACCTTTGCATTCTGTTGTCAATAGTTTGCATTCTAACCTTCATGCTTCTTTATACAGTAAATGCTCCATCTTTGTGAAGGAGAAGTGGGGAGGCTTGCAACAGCGGCTATCAGAGCACAAACAGACTAAGAAAACCTTCTCTTCAATGATGCTGATCATGTCCTTTTTTCCTTTTAAAGTAATTCGCTGCTATGGTGTCACCACAACATCGTGACTGTGGGGAGAGGGAGCTATTGTGTAGAGTGAAATAAAAATAGACAATAACAAAACAAGCCTTAGAAAAAGTAAAGCTGTTTTTTTTTTTTTTTTTTTTTTTAACAATAACTATGTACCCATGAGTCACAGCAATTGAAGCAGATCTAGGTCATATATTGTTTAGTATCTGGTACACTAGCAGTGCCACATAAAACTCATTGACTAAAGCTACTGATTTGCGTGTGAAACCCAGTCCTACCCTGGGGACTGTCGCCCCCAGAAAACCTCTGTCAACATTCCACAGCACATCAGATGTACTTGTTTGTGAGTTATCACTGTGGACACAACTGCCTTTATTTTATATAAAGTATAATACTCCTTCAAGCTGAAACCCCAGTCACACTGCTTACTCAGCCATTAATCCACGGCTAATTAAAACCCATTTATTGCATTAAATTAAAATGGAATTCATCTAAGCAGAAACATGCGACACCCACAGGAGTGGTGCTGTTTATTGCATGTGATTATTGTTATGGTGTGCAGCGGTGAATTATCCCAGGAAACGATTGCTATATGACATGCATGACTCTACAGTAAGTTCTTCACAAAAATGTTCATATTTCATATAGACGCTTTCTTTAACCCCTTTTTTTGTGACAGGGATTTCCCTCGCTGTATTTGCATGGACTTCACAGGTAGCTTACATCAGCATTCTGTGAAACATTAGAGAACACCATTTACTAGATTCTCAAAGTGTAGCCGCACTTCAGGAGAGCTTGTAAGAATGACCTGCCCAGACATATTGTGTACATCCCATGAGGATCAAATTGCAGGCTCAGTAACCCATACCACGTACTGTAACTTCGGAATTGATAACTATTAGTAAGCTTTCTTTCATGGAGGAGATTCAACCTTTTAATTTGTTCTGAGCTGTGAATAATTGAGAAAGTAGCATACGATGGCAGTCTTTTACTGTATGACAGAAAGTAGTTGACTGGTATTGCAAGCTCCACAGAGTGGCTTTGCAGTTTTTAGAATTTGCAAGGCTATTTCATAGTACAAGATGAAACTGCATTCATTGTATTATGTTGTTTTATTAATACTTTTTTTAAAATCCACAAGCCTGTTTGTGCCAAATAACAAATACACCTTTTTTTTCTTTTGTTTCAAATTCACTCCATTTTAGTTGCTGGTTATGTTAAAAGAAAATGACTTTCAGAAATGAGTAATTTTCTTTACAAAATAATTACCACCTTTTACATACCAGAATTACTTGAATATTCTGTATTGCAGTATAGCCTCCTTTTACTGTAACTGTGTTCACACCTTTATCATTTCCACGCCCTTCTGAATTGAGAGAAGGGTTTTAACACTGAGTATTTATACTCCCTGTTTGCAATAATACTGTAGTATACGGAGGGCTCTTAGTTTTCGGTTTTTATTTTTGATCACGTGATGTCTTTTTTTTGAGCCGACTCCGTTCAATTAAACTCTTGGAAAAGTGTTGATTGTGAAACAAGTTCAGTTTAGTTTTTTCTCCCTTAACTTGATTGCGACTGGATTCAGTTTCAATGATAAAGTAAAATAAAAAAAATGCAGCTCCTTATTTTTAATTCAAACCGAACACAAACACGAGTGAAGTTAAATGTATTTCATTAAATCATAATTAAGAGGAAACTATTATTTGCAAAACAGGTTATAACATTTTTTCAATGAGTCATTTTAAATCCGGGAAAAGCAATTTAACCGTGTTCAGTTTGAATTAAAAATAAAGAGCTGCCTTTTTTTTTGTTATTAATGAAACAATCATAATCTCGTTCAAGTTACGGGAGAAAAAACTAAAGTGAACTTGTTTCGCAATCAACACTTTTCCAAGGGTTTAATTCGCCGCAATTCTTTAAAGGGAAATCACGTGACCAAAAATAAAAACCAGAAAACGAAGAGCCCAGAGTATACTGCAGTGCATATGTAAGCTTGACATGGATTTTATTCATACAGTACTTTCAGTATTGAAATTCTCATTTAAATATGATCAAGGATCATTGGAATGGAACATAAGACTTAATGGGATCTTAAATGCCAGGCTAGAGACACCGAGGTATATGGGGCGGAATACGAGTTGCTGATTTGTTCGTTTTCTGCTTCAGAATTGATTTTGGGAGGACGATGATTTATTATAGATGGCAGCCGAAGCTTTGTAATTGTAGAGTTACTGCATAGGCTGCTACTGATTATGCACAGATTGTCAGTGACATTTCATTCTTTCAGGCAGGGGTTGGGCAGTAAAATAATGCATGACTGCACATGGTTGGTGTTGCCTACTTAGGTTTTTGGCTTATGAAACACTAATGATATCATAAGGCACAATTAGCCTGTAAAAATCATATAACCTGTTGTACAAGTATCCATATAGAGATGGAAGAGTAGTGAAGCTTTGATATTATTAACTTGCACAATCTGAATATTCTCTACTGGGTTTCTGGTCCCTTTTGCTGCAGTCAAGGAGATTCCTATAGAACTCAAGGTGTATGGCTTCCAGGGAACAGTAGATCGTGTTGTGATAGGAAGACTTTGCATGAGGGTGACGTATAGAACACTTGCTGTTTTTTGCTTTGTTGACGAGAGTAATTCTTCCTGAGTGTACCATTATTATGAATTCGAGGTATGACGCCACTCCTGCCAGGTGTGTGCAGTGGTATATAAATGTAACTCAGTGTTAATATAATGCTAATTGGCTCTAGTTCTCTGATGCATTGAGTTCTGTAAAGCTCTCTCTGTGTAAGAAGAATCCCTGCTGCCTGGGCTGGTGCTCTAGCTCACCTGCTAAAGATCTAGATATTAAATGAATACAGATGTCTTTATTTAAAAAAAAAAAGAAAAATACACAGTAAATCCAATTGAAATGAATGTATTTGCAGCTAAAGTCCATTATTCCCAGAATATTCCCCGTATTGGAATATTCGGACGTTATCATCACATTCCAATCAAAGATGGGAAAAAAAAAATACCTTAAAGGGGAAGTGTTTAAAGCCAGAATAATCGATGGTTTGCACATGTACTGTAGATCTTGTAAATACTGTTTTTTGTATGTTGTTCGCTGTTTGTCATAAAGTTATCAAAGAGCCTCACCCATGCAGCCTAACATCCCTTAAAGGAGGATCAAACAAAGCTGCTGTATACAACATAGATTCCTGGCTTGTTTGTTTACTGTTGTCTTGACAAAATACAGTGCAATAGATAAGATCTTGTATTCGGAAGGCTATCGCCTTCAGAAATGTTTACAGGCTAGTCTGTGCCCTTTTGAGGACTGGTGTTTTTCTCAAGGTTGCTATTTCAAAATCTTCTTTTGGCATCACTTCATAAAAACCAAAAATATCAACTCAACACCGAATGAAATTGGAGAGGAAGCTGTTTGCATTTCTGTAGTTTCCCTTGTGAAAGTTTCCCATAGTAAAAGCATAGCAGCGTGAGAGAAAGCATGATTAAGCATAGGTAGGGCTTGAAGTTTTCGGGTTTTATTTTTTATCACAACGTCCCTTTAAACTTATTATGTTTTGTAATTAAACTCAGAAAAAGCTGTTAATTACAAAACAATATTGCTTGTTTTTACCTTCATATGTTGACTGAGCCTGATTCTGTTTCGCTTCATTTTTATTTTAAACACACATGACGAATTACGTTAATTGCTCATCACTGATCCTACATTTCATTCTTGCAGTCGCCTAGTTTATCATGTGCTTTTGTTATTTTCACTCATTTAACAGAGTTGTCCTGACAGATTTTCTTTTCAGCATAAAATACCCAGTACGGCATGTATGCTGATAGCAAGTCCATCATTTAAAATCTCCTTGATTTGTAGCAAAGAAACAAAATAATCTTAAACCCAGTCTTTAATTAGTAGTTTTGTCTTTATTAAGATGCAGAGACAGCTTAACAACTACTAATTAAACTACATTTAGAGAGAGGTAGAGATTTGGAAAATAAAAACCGAGAAGTTAAAACCCTAAGCATAGATAAGCATTGTAAACCCAGAAAAGTATAGTAAAGCATATTAAAACACATGTCAAATCATAGCAAACTGGTAAATACCATACAGCAGTATAAGAATGGGATAACTGCAAAAGGACTGTAAACATTTGTGTAAGGGTTTAAGAGTTGGAGATGAGCAGCTGGGACTTGTACTGCTGCTGCCTTTGTACGTTTCTGGGGTTGAAAATGTCTTGCGTGGACAGGACACCAGTAACATCACAGTCAATCTGTGTTATGCAGTGCCAAGTCTTCTGGTTGAACTTTTTGTTCACAATTTCCTCACTTCAGTTTTACTTTATCCCCTTTCTTGGCCATTGATAATACTGACGCACCTGCAAATTGATTTTTCAATTGACACTAAATGGATTAATCGGAGCAATACACTGATTAAACTAAAGTAATAGGCAATATAAAACTAGAGATATTGAAACGTCGGATAATTGAATGCCTTTTGGTGTCAATGTAAATTAATTACTGCATTGACATATTCAGCATTTCCGTAAAACGCAATGGGGAGGCAAAGCCCCAAACAGAGAACTGAGTAGATCACATTCAAACTGAATCCATTTGATTTGCAAATGTTTTCTTACAACCACACTGTTTGTAGAATGCTACTCAAAATAATTGAATCGTTTTTTGTTTTTTTTAAAAAAGAATTTTAATATCTCTTTTTTCAGAAGTGAGAACGGAACTCATCTCTCCTTTCATGGTCCAAAGTTCAGAGCTCTAATGGATGAAGAGGAAACACAAAGAAATAAGGTGGCAAAGCAGATGAAAGGGGCCGTGGACCCGGAGAACAGCGTGGACAGAGGATCCCCTCGGACAACCATACCGGCCTCTGATGAGAACGAGAACCAAATCCAGGGCTCGGTGAGCGGGCACCGGCAGGCCCAGCAAGACTGCGTCAACAACAACGAGACAGACCCTCACAGCAAGACAGGGGATTCCAGAGGCCTGGCACAGGGCCTCAAAAATAGCAAGGCAGCGAACTGCAGCGATAGCCCAAGTGCCAACACTGAGGGGGTCAAGGGAAAAGGGACATCCCCAAAAAGTAATGGAAAACACAAAAAGGGCATGAAGGCAGACTCTTCAGGTAACGTTTTATTTCTGTCTGTCTGTTGTGAGGGCATGGATGTCAAGAGGAGTATCACTTTACTTACGAGGACACCAATTGAAGTTCATATGCTTCAAGACCAAAAAAAATGTGGTCATGTCACCTGTACCAGTGCATTAAGACTATCATATAAGCTTTACCTTACTGATAATATCATTTGGTTTAGGGGATGTACTGTATGTGTTAGTACAGCAATTATGTCCCTGCCTTTAAACCTCAATAGTCATGTTACTGTGCATACAGTATGTTGTCAAAAAAGATCACATCCTTTACATCTTTACACAGTATTAGTACAGAGAATTAAAACAGCTCTGTAAAATAAAACACATTTCTAGATTCCACATTTTATTGAAGTGTTTTTATTTTGGGGCTGTGAAAATGTGTTTTTTGTTTTGTAGAAAAACACACGAACAGACAGCACATGCTCAAAAAGCACTGAATGGGTTTGAAATTACACACTTCTGCTGTTAGTTACAACAAGATGTATTGGGCATCGATGCGTTGTTTCCTATCATCGTGGATAACTTGAAATCACATTCAGTAGTTTTTCAGGATTATGAACAGCTTCGCTCAAATCAGTATTAGCGCGGCTCACCCTGATGAAATGGATGCAGCCATTCTCACTTGAGAGTTCCCTTGAGCTAAATTAAAAACAGCAGTAGCAAGACATCACCAGCACCAAGAGGACTGACTTTACAGGGCATGGATGTTTTACAGCTAGAGATGTGTTTCCCCGGCAACACCAAGCAATACAAACTCCTACTGGCAATAGGTGCCCTCTGAGAAACACAGTAGACTATCGGTTTTAGTTTTACTATTGTATTTTTAGCCACCATTAAAATGGAAGTTTATATTTTTTGTGAAATACCTCCTGTAGTGGAAACTGTATAAATGAATCCCAAGACCTGGGTGTGTTTTCAAGTTTGCTTCGGTTGTGACCTGAGCGTGGAGGTTGGGCTCTCAGACATGGAAAAGCAAGACTATGCCAAAACATAGCAAGACAAGTTTTTCAAGTAAGGTAACATTGTTCCGAATTTTAAAAAAACAATGCATACAACACTATGAAGGATATTGGCTCTTTCATCAGGTAAAGGTTCTGCTGTCTTTTAGTGTCTTGTCTGTAATGCTGCATTCAATGAGCATGGGTAGGTCCCCTACCAGCCCACAAGTTACCTGAGATTAGCGACAGAATAAAATGTAAATGTAGTTTTACTTATTTTTCAGATAATAAAAAATGTACTTGCTTGTACTGTGGTAAACCTACTGTGGCTTCTTTTGCTGCTTTGGTTACAGCAGTACATTATTTCTAGATCAAAATACACATTTTTCCTGACATTTCCCTCATTTATCTGTGAAAACCTAATACTGAACCAACAGCATTGCTCAGCTGAGAGGTAAGGGAATGTAAAGTATGTTGGGGTACATACTCGTATACACAGTTTACAATAACAGTGCAACAGCATGTACAAATACAAGTTTAAACAATATCATTTTTACTGTATTGCTCTTTCAAGCCAGAGTGTACATTTGGGACAATGCATTTGAGTGTTATTCTATTGTGCACACATACAGTACAGTCTCAGTTCAAAAGACTATTTGATTCTTTGCATTGGTAATGGAATGTTAAGACAATAAGAAATGTGTGACTTGTTCAATTGACTAATCTCTGATAGTTTCTCTGAAATGTGCTAACCCGATTATTGCTCAATCTTTCCTAATCACACAGTGCAAGCCATGTGTGATTTTTCCATGATCCAAGCATTCTCTCATAATTATTTTGTAACATGCTGTATTGATATTAGCTGATGTAGTGATATGACATGCATACAGCAGTAAATTACACATTTGACAGGTATATTGGATGAAAAGTAAAACCGAGGTCCTATTGTAAGTGACTCTGTGATGCATAGTTCACCCCCTAGTCTCTGTGAGTTGCTTTGGATAAAAACATCTGCTAAACGACTAATCCATAATAATTATGGCCTAATAATACCACTTTTAATTGTATTTCCAACTGGAGTGGTTCCTAAAGGCCTTTCTTGTAATCAGAGTCCTAGTGTCATCGCTTGCTGTTGTTTTGCACTTGCAGGAGTGGTTCCTGAAGCCTGCACAGTAGTGGCTCTAGACGGCATCTCTAACGGTTGTCAGGGGCCTGGCGAGGAGGAGGAGGAGGAGGAGGAGGAGGGGGACAGGGACGGGGATGTCCTGGAGGGGTCTACCAGCTGTCAACAGAAAATTGAAAAAACAGGTCTCCTGCAGTCGCTGTTCTCTTTGCTCCAAGGTGGGATGGAACAGAGCGACTCCAGCATGCTGCCACAGTGTCTCCACCAGGTACTGTAAAGTGTCTGCCATCAGCGTGCTGCCACAGTGTCTCCACCAGGTACTGTAAAGTGTCTGCCATCAGCGTGCTGCCACAGTGTCTCCACCAGGTACTGTAAAGTGTCTGCCATCAGAGTGCTGCCACAGTGTCTACACCAGGCACTGTAAAGTGTCTGCCATCAGCGTGCTGCCACAGTGTCTCCACCAGGTACTGTAAAGTGTCTGCCATCAGCGTGCTGCCACAGTGTCTCCACCAGGTACTGTAAAGTGTCTGCCATCAGCATGCTGCCACAGTGTCTACACCAGGTACTGTAAAGTGCCTGCCTTCATTCCACAACCAAAAACAGCGTCAAACAGAAACGGGTCCTGAACAGCATGCAGACTTTGGAGGATGTGTAGATTTTGTACAATGATTCATTCCCTTTTCTGAACTAAATGTTTTTCTGTAGTCTCATATTAATTGTAATGGAGGCTGTAGTATTCCAGCAACAGATCTGAAATACCTCTATATTAATCCAAGTCAGTGGTTTTAAAAGGTAGTAAAAAGGTAATAGTTTGTTTAATATATATATATATATATATATATATATATATATATATATATATATATATATATAAGAAAAAAGAAAAAAGAAAAGGGTATTTCGGGTACTTAAAGGTAGAATAATTGATTACAAATCAATTATCAGGACGTTTCGGACTATAAGTCCTTCATCGGCTGAATACAAAAAAACTGTGTTTTAAGAAGTTGATAAAAAAACAAACAAATATATACAGACGTGCTCAAATTTGTTGGTACCCTTCCACAAAAAACGAAGAATGCACAATTTTCTCTGAAATAACTTGAAACTGACAAAAGTAATTGGCATCCACCATTGTTTATTCCATATTTAATAGAAATCAGACTTTGCTTTTGATTTTTTATTCAACATAATATTGTAAATAATAAAACAAATGAAAATGGCATGGACAAAATGATGGGACCGCTAACCTAATATTTTGTTGCACAACCTTTAGAGGCAATCACTGCAATCAAACGTTTTCTGTAGCTCTCAATGAGACTTCTGCACCTGTTTAACAGGTAGTTTGGCCCACTCTTCCTGAGCAAACTGCTCCAGCTGTCTCAGGTTTGATGGGTGCCTTCTCCAGACTGCACGTTTCAGCTCTTTCCATAGATGTTCGATAGGATTCAGATCAGGACTCATAGAAGGCCACTTCAGAATAGTCCAATGTTTTGTTCTTATCCATTCTTGGGTGCTTTTAGCTGTGTGTTTTGGGTCATTATCCTGTTGGAGGACCCATGACCTGCGACTGAGACAGAGCTTTCTGACACTGGGCAGTACGTTTTGCTCCAGAATGCCTTGATAGTCTTGAGATTTCATTGTGTCCTGCACAGATTCAAGGCACCCTGTGCCAGGCGCAGCAAAGCAGCCCCAAAACATAACCGAGCCTCCTCCATGTTTCACTGTTGGTATGGTGTTCTTTTCTTTGAAAGCTTCATTTTTTCGTCTGTGAACATAGAGCTGATGTGACTTGCCAAAAAGCTCCAGTTTTGACTCATCTGTCCAAAGGACATTCTCCCAGAAGGATTGTGGCTTGTCAATATGCATTTTAGCAAATTCCAGTCTGGCTTTTTTATGTTTTTCTGTCAAAAGTGGAGTCCTCCTGGGTCTTCTTCCATGGAGCCCACTTTCGCTCAAAAAGCGACGGATGATGCAATCAGAAACTGACGTACCTTCACCTTGGAGTTCAGCTTGTATCTCTTTGGCAGTTATCCTTGGTTTTTTTTCTACCATTCGCACTATCCTTCTGTTCAATCTGGGGTCGATTTTCCTCTTGCGGCCGTGCCCAGGGAGGTTGCCTACAGTTCCATGGACCTTAAACGTCTTAATAATATTTGCAACTGTTGTCACAGGAACATCAAGCTGCTTGGAGATGGTCTTGTAGCCTTTACCTTTACCATGCTTGTCTATTATTTTCTTTCTGATCTCCTCAGACAACTCTCTCCTTTGCTTTCTCTGGTCTATGTTCAGTGTGGTGCACACAATGATACCAAACAGCACAGTGACTACTTTTCTCCATTTAAATAGGCTGAATGACTGATTACAAGATTGGAGACATGTGTGATACTAATTAAAGAAACTAATTAGTTTGAAATATCACTATAATCCAATTATTTATTATCTTTTCTAAGGGGTACCAACAAATGTGTCCAGGCCATTTTAGAATATCTTTGTAGAATAAGCAATAATTCATCTCTTTTCACAGCTTCTTTGCTTTATTCTATGACATACCAAAGGCATGCAAGTATACATGATAAAATAGCTTTTAATTTCATCACTTTTCAGGAGGAATGAAGCATTATTTCAATGAGCTGTAAGGGTACCAACAAATTTGAGCACGTCTGTATATATATACTACCGGTCAAAAGTTTTAGAACACCTCCATTTTTCCAGTTTTTATTGAAATTTACGCAGTTTAATGTCTCAGTGTACTCTGAAATTAAAGCATAGAACAAATAAACAATTGGAGATAAAAAAGAAATCATGGAATCGTTTTGTTTAACAAAATTTAATCTAAATTTTTGACTCATCAAAGTAGCCACCTTTTGCAGATATAACAGCCGAACACACTCGTGGCATTCTTTCTACAATGGAAATCAAATATTGTTCGGAAAGTTCTTCCCAACACTGTTGCAGAAGTTCCCACAAATGTGTTGCACTTGTAGGTTGCTTTGCTTTCACCCTTCTGTCCAGTTCATCCCAAACCAGTTCGATGGGGTTTAAGTCTGGAGACTGTGCTGGCCATTCCATGATTTGAAGCCTACCGTCTTGTTCTTTTCTTCTAAGGTAGTTCTGACATAGCCTGGAGGTATGTTTTGGGTCATTATCTTGCTGTAGGATGAACCCCTGACCAACTAGGCGTATACCAGAGGGTATTGCATGGCGCTGCAAAATGCTGTGGTAGCAGTTTTGGTTCAGGGTGCCACTCACTCTGTGCAAGTCGCCGACTCTGGATCCAGCAAAAGAGCCCCAGACCATCATGCTTCCTCCTCCATGTTTGACAGTTGGTGTCACACACCGAGGAACCATCCTTTCGCCTACTCGACGGCGTACAAAAACCCTGCGTGATGAACCGAAGATTTCAAATTTTGATTCATCGGTCCATAAGACCTTCTTCCAGTCTTCAGTAATCCACTGGCAGTGCTTCATGGCCCAGGCAAGCCTCTTTTTCTTATTTTGCCATCTTAGCAATGGCTTTCTTACTGCCACTCGACCTGTCAAACCTGCAGCTCGAAGTCTTCTCTTCACATTTGAAACCGAGACTTGCTTACTTCGACCAGTGTTAAGCTGTGCTTGAAGCTGTTGTCCTGTGAGCCGCCTATCACGCAAGCTGTTGACTCTCAGAAACTTGTCTTCTGATTCTGTTGTGGCTTTGGGTCTGCCAGACCTCTTCCTGTCAGAGTTTCCTCCAGTTTCCAAGTGCCTTTTGATGGTGTAGGAAACTGTACTCACTGACACCTTGGCTTTCTTTGCAATTTCTCTAAAGGAAAGACCTACACTATTAAGGGTTATAATTAGGGGTCTACTTAAATCGCGGAGAAATTTTTCATTTTTCACGGGTCTATCACGGCATAAATAGCAAAATTCGCGGATATTTCACGGCTATATTTATACAATATAGAAAACAATGTATACTATATATATATATATATATATTACCTCCAAAGCTCAGGAATACACATGTATGCTTATCTTCATAAAACGCGACGTCTTATTTGTTAAATGTCAGCATGCAGCATCCACCAGCAGTTGCAGCTGACATCCTCTGTCTCTGGGGTGTGAATACTTGACCATACATTGATATGGCACGTTCGGCATCCACTGAATTCACTGGAATTGTAGGGCACCGCTTTGCCAACTTGTAGATACATGGAAAGCGGTCGGAAAGCGAGCCCAAAGCTCAGTCACTTTTACTGGCATCTGCAATTCTTTGACATAGTTCAAGTACGCAGCACGTTCGTAGTCATGCTCTTTCTGCCATCCAGGTATTGCTTTAAGTAGATTGGTGTCAAAACACAGAAAAGATGCCTGACTTGGGTCAAAGATTCGAACAGCGTTTAAAAAGTAGGCAGCAGGCTGTTTAAATCGAGGTGGCTTTAACTGGTCGTACTTGTAGTACTGATTTAACTTTGCTGCGATTGACTGGAACACTTGTTGTCTGCGGCGGTTTTCGGCTTGGCAGCCTGAAAGTTGTTGCGATGCCATATCCTCGACCCAGCTTATCAGATCAATCACTTTGTTGTCTGCTTGGTGGATAGAAACCTTCCGACTTTCAAACCAAGTCAGAAGCTGCACGAACCTGCTTGCATTTTCAGCCACAAATTTCACTTGGTCAGCAATTTCACTTTGTTTTAAAAGATCACGGATTTTAAGCAAAAACTGTGTGTCTGGTGTGATTTCAAGCTTGTCACAAACAAATTGCTGGTAGTACTGTATATTCTTTGCATGGTAACTCACTGCATTAAACCACGAATTCCACCTCGTAATCACTGGTTCCGGTGGAAGCGACACTGTTGCAGGTACTTTGTCACTTTGATTGGCAATTGACTCCCGGTATCGTAATTTACGACTTGGACAATGTTTAAACGTTTTTTTTAAAGAAGAAACCAGAATATCCACATCAGGGAAACTTGTACGCCAGACATCACTAGCCAAGGAAAGAATATGTGCATTGCAGGTAAGGTGAATTGCATTCGGCATCATTCCATGCTGCACATCAGAAAAAGCTTTATTCATGTACATCGCATTGTCAAAGATAAATGTGGAGACCTTGTTGAATTCTAAGCCATAGTTTACAACAGCCTTTACTGTGGCTTGCACTACAGTTGAGTAATTTACAGACTCATGCTGAACAGGCTCTGTTAAAAACACGGTCAGGTCGTTGTCGTTCCAGCTGCCAGGTACAAATAAAATGTGGAGTATATAGTTATCCTGTGCGTCTGTTGCCTCGTCGGCTACAATTGAAACTGAATCGCATTCCACCAGTGCAGATTTAACAGACTCAACGTGCAAAGCAATTAATTCTGGTAAATAATCCTGGTGAAGTTTGTTTGCACACGGAAAACTTCCAGCGTTTGCTACGTGTTTGTTGAAGTAGTTCCTTAGTTTCAGATTATCCATTTTTTCCCAAAGGTATGTTGGCAGCAGTGAAGGCCTCCACTAGCTCGAACGTTGCTTCTCTTCTTGCTGAACTGCTTTCAGTTGCTCTTTTAAACATCGATGCCACTGTCGCTTGCTTTTTATTTTGGGCAGTAACTTCTGTAGTAGATTTACGTTTGATATGCTATTCTGACGCAATATGTCGATCGATCATGTTTTTTCTTGAAAAATCTATAGTCACATTGCAAGATGAACAAAACAATTTACCACCGTCTGCATGTAAGGTTCCTGTCGGGAACTGTTTCACCCGCTCCTGAGCTGAAATGTATTTAGATTTTTTCGATTTGTCCGTCATAATCTGGTTATTTTAAGTAATGCCGCCTTCGATATGTTTTAGAGTTCAACCAAACTGATGTCGCATGTACTGTAACGTTATATCATACAAAGTAGACGACACTGATTCAGCAAGCCAGTGATTGGATTTAATTATCACATGGCCACATACAGAAGGAAGTAAATTGCTTTTGCATCGCAGTGACCTCGGAGAAGTTTTAAAACAAACTATTTTATCAGTAATTCACATCTTATTTTGAATAATACTTTTAAGGTTCATTTCGTGGACAATCCTGTATTTCACAATTTCCGCGAAATCGCGAATTGAGTAGACCCCTAGTTATAATGGTCTGTCTCTTCCTTTGTTAATTGCCTTTTTCTCGCCATTATGAGAGCAATATACTACTTCCTGCAGTACAATACTGTCCAAATAATGCTTAAGAGGGTGTAGTAACACAGTCTGTTCCAACACTGCTTTTATACAGACAGAGGGTTTGTAAGTAATCAACAAAAGTTGGGACACCTGTAGGAATTGTTAGCGTCAACTTTCAAGGCTTAATTTACTTCCATTGCTGCAGAACAGCTGTAAGTTGTTAACCCATTACTTGTTCCCTGAAAAAGGCCTTTTTGTATAACTCTGAAATGTACATTATTTTTCAGTTTTTGGTAACCTAAACTTTTTTTTTTAACCTCTGGCAGTTTACCGCTTACCTTTGTACCATTTCAGGTTATTCACTGGACTTGAACTGCTTAAATTTCAATAAAAACTGGAAAAATGGGGGTGTTCTAAAACTTTTGAACGGTAGTGTATATGTATATATATATATATATATATATATATATATATATATATATATCTCAAATGTTTCAAATGTTTCCTTTTATAGCACTTTAAAGACAGTGTGGTTAAAAACGGTCATAAAATGCCTGGCTCTGGGGTGACATCTATGACAAACACTTGCCTGAAAAGGGGTGAATGCATGAATTCATGATTATTGTGTCTTGTTTCTTCAATGTTATCCCCACAGTGCATAGAGATTGTGACAATAGGGAATATTTTGGAGATACAGTAAGTATTTAACACCTACGCTATACAGTATTACCATATCTGTGTTCATTCAGTCATCCAGTTTAGTTCTGTAATGCCACTTGGTATGACCAGTACTTGGTACAAGTTCATGCATACAGCTTCTTTAGCAGCCTCTACTTAGCTACACACTTTCCCAGTGAGTTGTTGTATGGTTGTCGTCACTCTAATGTCCAGTGAGAAGATTAAAGTCCTGGCAGTGACTGAAAAAGGCATGTCTTTATGACTAGCATACATAGAATTTCCTTTCAGGTTAATGGCACTACTCCTTTATTTTGTATATATTATTATTAAACGACCATAAATGTCTTGTAGTACAGAATAAAGGTCATTTGTTTAAATTGACTCCAAAACATTTGCTCTCTGCAGCCAGTTCTTAAGCCCTGTGTTTCAGAAGGTGTATTGTTGCAAATAACGTTAAGTAATCAAAAAATTAAAACAAAACAAACCCTTTCCACAGAAGTTTTGTCTTTAATTAGCTATGTTGGGCTTGTTTTTTTTTTTGGGGGGGGGGGGGGGGGGCTCTGTTTTGGCAGACATGTGAGAACAATGACCTGTAAATCTGCTCTCTGTGCTGGTATTTGTACCACATGTCTGCCTCTTTTCAGAAATGGCAAATTACAAGAAAAGTGTTTGATTGCCATATATAGCCATGTTTCTGAACACACCGCTGTTAAAGATGTATTTATTACACAGGCATGAAATTGCACACGGGTTGGACAAAAAAAATAAAAAAGTTTTGGTGTGAGTCCACCCTTCTGTAATTCTGGAGAGATATGGGAACATTACTCAATGTGTACCACCTCTATCCCTCGGGGGGGGGAAATGTGCGTAGAGTCATAAAAATGTAACAAGTAACTTGCTTTACAAGATTGCTTTATTATAGTACTAGCATGTTAACATTATTGTTTTTTAACCTTGCAGTAGGTGAAATAATTTGAGTTCTGCAAACTGCATACAAACTAATAAACTCTTGATGATTTTCATGGGGGCTGGTAGTGCTTTTTCTCCAGTGAATTAATTTTTTTTTAAACCCAGAACTACTGTATGCTCACCGTCTGTGGGGACACAAAAAGCAGTATAGACTTTTTTCCTCAAACCTACCTAACCCTAACCCTAAGCCTAAACCCTCCTTAAACATTATCTTCAGTTTTGAACAGATTATGCATGTCCCTGGCAATGGCCTTTCCAATTTTACATATAAAGAGTCGCTTCTCAATAGAGGTGAAACTTGGTTAGAACGAATGTGACTCCCTACTGCATATCTGAAATTACGGATGATGGAGACCTGCAGTTCTGTGTGCGTTGTTTTCTCTGTGGACCCACTCAACACACCTGCTTTCATCCAAATGGTGACTCAAAAGATTGCACCCTGCTGTGCTGATGGAATGTCCCAGATCTGTTCTGTTGGGAGTCATTTCATTTCCACATGATACATTTCTTGGGAAAAGATTACATCAGCAAGGTAATGCATGGTTCTGAGTTTTGCAATCTTCTAATAGCTAAGGGTGGAAAATGAAATAGTCTTGATTATTTTTGGGAGAACTGGGATTGGGTTGGGACAAGGTGACCCAATTCAATCTCTGTAAGTCTCAAAAGTGATAAGAAGTAGAAGACTTTGTTTCATACACTGACAGACACACATGCGTAGCTTCCAGCTCACTGTTCAAAACAGGTGCATCTTGTGCAGTGCTGAAGATTCTTGTGATTTGGTCCACTGTAGCACATATGTTACTTGTCTCTATACTGTATGTTGCCCTTGTCTGCAGGCTTAATCCATCATGACCCACTTGTAACAAGTTTAGATTTTTTCTGTATGTGATATTTGTACATATACCTAATTTTATTATTTGTGTGTTCTGTTTATTGAAATATATTTCCCAGTATTTTCTTGGGTGTCCTGTCGACAGGCAACAGTTCCATTCGAATCACAGCTAAAGAGAAAAAGAAAGAAAATACTGTCTTTGTTTATTTTCCATATATGTTTGTGATGCTAATGTGTACCACAACCACTGAGCTTTCAAGTGCCACTCCCAGAATAATGCAAGAGCAGAAATGTGTTTACCAACTCCATTCCCCTCATTCCTCCTGTGTTTCTTCAAAGAGACCCTATTGTGTGTGCAGCCTCATCAATGGCCCTCTGCTGTGCTGCGGGGGCTTGGCCCTGGCACTTAGGATTTATGTAAATGTATTGTTATTGCTATTAGCAACAGTGCAGCAAAGCAAGGGCCCCTGGGTTCAGACTCCCACTGTAATAGAAATGCTAGAGTTGAATTCTTGACAGTTCCACTGTTTGTCACAAGAATGAAAACTGCTTCGCTTCTTCTGCAAAGGTGGTAGCCATTGGTAGGGAAACTTACCGTACGTGTAAAGTATCATATTTGTAGTACGTATATACTGTGTGTAGAATGGGTTTTGTGATTGCATGCTTTTAAACATGGTGTTCGTAGTTGTATTTCTTCTTCAAATAATACACATTGTGTTTTTTCAGCTGGCAAGTGATATTGTCTAAGCAAAGCCATGTGCAATTCATGAATGAATTGGAATACTGTATTGTCAGGACATAAAAATGAATTAAAACTTCTATTTAGGCCAATTTATTTTATTTTTTTTCAGATAGCTGAGACCTACTTCCAAGAACATGATTGTATCCTTACTTTGTTTGGAAAAATGTGAAATGGTTCAACCTTTTTTTCAGCTGCTATTTTGTGTCTGAAAATAGCTGGGTCAAGGCTTGCATTCTTCATTCAACATGTTTTCTGTCAGAACAGTGCTTTCTTTAAAAATGTTGACTCAAAAGCACCATGAGGCAAACGTTTGTTTATGCGGTTGCTGTACTTCCAGTAAGCTGGTTTCAGTGAACGCCCTGTGTGTGGACTGTATAGCAGAACATTGCTGAGCATTGTGTTCCTTTCACTAATGCACTGCTCGGTCACCCCAACCTTGCCCTGGTCTGCTGTACGATGAAAAACACTCGGCTTTCCGTTAATTTTCTTTAACAACCCTTCCAGATGATAAAGCTGTCCAGTTCATCCAGCTGGAAAGACTGTACCACGAGCAGCTGCTGTCTAACTTGTCAGCCGTTCAGAAGCAGTGGGGTATGTACCATAGAGGCAACTGCCACTTTTCATCTGTGTGTCATCAACAGGTATCCTAGTAAGAGTTTTCTGCTTTTGGGACAAATCTGGCCAGTTGTCACAAATGGGTTGTTCTGTGAAAATCTAACAATTGTTGCATTGAATAAGTTATCTATGTCGGAGTACTGGCAAGCCCAAGACTTTGTGATGATCAAACATATGTGCATGTTTAAAGATACCTATGTGGCATCTTATAGAATTACATTTTGTTTATTTTAAAGATTGACTATTAAATACATTTAAATATATTAGAACTCACTGATCATTTTATGATCATTTGTGAACATTTATTATTATTATTATTATTATTATTATTATTATTATTATTATTATTATTATTATTATTTATTTCTTAGCTGACGCCCTTATCCAGGACGACTTACAATTGTTACAAGATATCACATTATTTTTACATACAATTACCCATTTATACAGCTGGGTTTTTACTGGAGCAATCTAGGTAAAGTACCTTGCTCAAGGGTACAGCAGCAGTGTCCCCACTGGGGATTGAACCCACGACCCTCTGGTCAAGAGTCCAGAGCCCTAACCACTACTCCACACTGCTGCCCATTTGAAATGTCCTGGTTCATTTTGTTGAGGTTTTTGTAAACCAAATTATAAAAAAAAACTACTTACCCACCAGAAGTCTTCTGCCATACATGAGATTAATCCTTTAACCCGAGAACTATTTATTCTCTTGTGCCTTCTATTGCAGAGCTGTGCACAATTAAAAATAAATAAATCAATACATAAATAAGAATAAATATACAAAATAATAATGAACACATCCCAGCGTTATTGTTGCAATGAAAGAAATGCTGGAGGTATTTTAATGGCCTATTTTTGTAGGCGCCAACTTAAGTTGAATACAGACTGAATACTCATGTTTTTAAACAGTACTTATTTAAAATAAATGATCAATATAGGCTGATCATTTGTTAATTTTCAATAGCAAGTCCTTTGATTATTTGCTGCTACAGCACTGTATGTCTAGCGTGATTCACCAGCAATTCAGAGACCTGGATGATTTATTATCCCATTACAATGTGAGGACATCCTTTGTCTTCTTAGCAGAGTGGCATTCACGACTATCGGTAATTTCCATAAAATGGTATACCAGGATTAAGATTTGCTGTTGAAATCTTGACAGGCTTTCCTCCACATGGTGGCGCATATACTGTAGGCCTGACAGCACTGTAATGGCCTGGCAGCCTAGTTGTTGAATGCAGGGCTATCAGTGACTGTCGATGGATCAGATACAAAGAACCCCTCCAATGACACAGAGGAGCAGTGTTTTTTTTTTTTTTGGGGGGGGGGGGGGGGGGGTTGTAGTTGGCTTTCAAACAACGTGATGTATGTCTTTTAACGCCCCCTCGGGTGGTTTTTAGAATCAAGAAGGAAAGTCGCCCCGTCTCAGGAGACCAAGCCCTTTGGAAACTCTCTGAACACTCTGGAAGCTCAGGAGCTGGCAACGCTGACGAAGCTCTGCATGACACACCGAAGGTAAGAGGGAATCCTTCAGAAGCGTGAGGTCTATAGGAGAATATGCCTGGCACACCTCCATTCTTATCCTCCATGGGTGCTGCATCAAAGGAGGCAAGTATTGTATTTAGTTGAGGCGCTCGTAATACATTCATTCAGACACACTGTACATAATGTGCATACAATATATCTGCCTGCCATTTCTGATGAAGCTTGCTATTGGCCATTTATTAGCACATGTTCTTGAGAATATCAGAATGTGTAGGTCATGGTGGCTTACTTATTCTGGATTTATGTGTGTACTGTATATTCACCATGGCTCGCTGTTTATAATGAAATAACCAGCATTACAGTCTAAGTGATACATACAAACCTATTTTAAAAGTGTAATTTTAGGGACATACCCAAGCATCACTGCCCTTTTTAACCCTGTCATGCTTGTGCCCTTTTTACACAGGGCACTAGACCTGGTAATCATGTACTTATAGCCCTCAAGCCAGACCAGCCTGCCTGTTTAGATTTTCATAATATTTCATTGGGCTTGGATGCAGGAAAGACATTTTTCACACAATCGCCCTCTACCCAAATACCAAAGTGACCTACAGCTGTGGCCTATAGTTGTTTCTTTTGATTTACAATCCTACGATTCTAGGTGATGCTAAACTTTTAACAGTAGCTGCAAATGTTTGTCAAGTTTAAGAAACCAAAAGAGATCTTCTTGGTGTCAGGGGTCTGTACAGCTGTAGCTGGAGAATGCACACGCTCCATTCATTACACTCGCTGCGCTGGAGAATGCACACGCTCCATTCATTACACTCGCTGCGCTGGAGAATGCACACGCTCACTCCATTCATTACACTCACTGCGCTGGAGAATGCACACGCTCCATTCATTACACTCGCTGCGCTGGAGAATGCACACGCTCCATTCATTACACTCGCTGCGCTGGAGAATGCACACACTCCATTCATTACACTCGCTGCGCTGGAGAATGCACACGCTCGCTCCATTCATTACACTCGCTGCGCTGGAGAATGCACACGCTCCATTCATTACACTCACTGCGCTGGAGAATGCACACACTCCATTCATTACACTCACTGCGCTGGAGAATGCACACGCTCCATTCATTACACTCGCTGCGCTGGAGAATGCGCACGCTCGCTCCATTCATTACACTCGCTGCGCTGGAGAATGCACACGCTCGCTCCATTCATTACACTCGCTGCGCTGGAGAATGCACACGCTCGCTCCATTCATTACACTCGCTGCGCTGGAGAATGCACACGCTCGCTCCATTCATTACACTCGCTGCGCTGGAGAATGCACACGCTCGCTCCATTCATTACACTCGCTGCGCTGGAGAATGCACACGCTCGCTCCATTCATTACACTCGCTGCGCTGGAGAATGCACACGCTCCATTCTACACTCGCTGCGCTGGAGAATGCACACGCTCGCTCCATTCATTACACTCGCTGCGCTGGAGAATGCACACGCTCGCTCCATTCATTACACTCGCTGCGCTGGAGAATGCACACGCTCGCTCCATTCATTACACTCGCTGCGCTGGAGAATGCACACGCTCCATTCATTACACTCGCTGCGCTGGAGAATGCACACGCTCGCTCCATTCATTACACTCGCTGCGCTGGAGAATGCACACGCTCCATTCTACACTCGCTGCGCTGGAGAATGCACACGCTCGCTCCATTCATTACACTCGCTGCGCTGGAGAATGCACACGCTCGCTCCATTCATTACACTCGCTGCGCTGGAGAATGCACACGCTCGCTCCATTCATTACACTCGCTGCGCTGGAGAATGCACACGCTCCATTCATTACACTCGCTGCGCTGGAGAATGCACACGCTCGCTCCATTCATTACACTCGCTGCGCTGGAGAATGCACACGCTCCATTCTACACTCGCTGCGCTGGAGAATGCACACGCTCGCTCCATTCATTACACTCGCTGCGCTGGAGAATGCACACGCTCGCTCCATTCATTACACTCGCTGCGCTGGAGAATGCACACGCTCGCTCCATTCATTACACTCGCTGCGCTGGAGAATGCACACGCTCCATTCATTACACTCGCTGCGCTGGAGAATGCACACGCTCGCTCCATTCATTACACTCGCTGCGCTGGAGAATGCACACGCTCCATTCTACACTCGCTGCGCTGGAGAATGCACACGCTCGCTCCATTCATTACACTCGCTGCGCTGGAGAATGCACACGCTCGCTCCATTCATTACACTCGCTGCGCTGGAGAATGCACACGCTCGCTCCATTCATTACACTCGCTGCGCTGGAGAATGCACACGCTCCATTCATTACACTCGCTGCGCTGGAGAATGCACACGCTCGCTCCATTCATTACACTCGCTGCGCTGGAGAATGCACACGCTCCATTCTACACTCGCTGCGCTGGAGAATGCACACGCTCGCTCCATTCATTACACTCGCTGCGCTGGAGAATGCACACGCTCGCTCCATTCATTACACTCTCTGCGCTGGAGAATGCACACGCTCGCTCCATTCATTACACTCGCTGCGCTGGAGAATGCACACGCTCCATTCATTACACTCGCTGCGCTGGAGAATGCACACGCTCGCTCCATTCATTACACTCGCTGCGCTGGAGAATGCACACGCTCCATTCTACACTCGCTGCGCTGGAGAATGCACACGCTCGCTCCATTCATTACACTCGCTGCGCTGGAGAATGCACACGCTCGCTCCATTCATTACACTCGCTGCGCTGGAGAATGCACACGCTCGCTCCATTCATTACACTCGCTGCGCTGGAGAATGCACACGCTCCATTCATTACACTCGCTGCGCTGGAGAATGCACACGCTCGCTCCATTCATTACACTCGCTGCGCTGGAGAATGCACACGCTCGCTCCATTCATTACACTCGCTGCGCTGGAGAATGCACACGCTCGCTCCATTCATTACACTCGCTGCGCTGGAGAATGCGCACGCTCGCTCCATTCATTATACTCGCTGCGCTGGAGAATGCACACGCTCGCTCCATTCATTACACTCGCTGCGCTGGAGAATGCGCACGCTCGCTCCATTCATTACACTCGCTGCGCTGGAGAATGCGCACGCTCGCTCCATTCATTACACTCGCTGCGCTGGAGAATGCGCACGCTCGCTCCATTCATTACACTCGCTGCGCTGGAGAATGCGCACGCTCGCTCCATTCATTACACTCGCTGCGCTGGAGAATGCGCACGCTCGCTCCATTCATTACACTCGCTGCGCTGGAGAATGCGCACGCTCGCTCCATTCATTACACTCGCTGCGCTGGAGAATGCGCACGCTCGCTCCATTCATTACACTCGCTGCGCTGGAGAATGCGCACGCTCGCTCCATTCATTACACTCGCTGCGCTGGAGAATGCGCACGCTCGCTCCATTCATTACACTCGCTGCGCTGGAGAATGCGCACGCTCGCTCCATTCATTACACTCGCTGCGCTGGAGAATGCGCACGCTCGCTCCATTCATTACACTCGCTGCGCTGGAGAATGCGCACGCTCGCTCCATTCATTACACTCGCTGCGCTGGAGAATGCGCACGCTCGCTCCATTCATTACACTCGCTGCGCTGGAGAATGCGCACGCTCGCTCCATTCATTACACGCTGCGCTGGAGAATGCGCACGCTCGCTCCATTCATTACACTCGCTGCGCTGGAGAATGCGCACGCTCGCTCCATTCATTACACTCGCTGCGCTGGAGAATGCGCACGCTCGCTCCATTCAGTACACTCGCTGCGCTGGAGAATGCGCACGCTCGCTCCATTCAGTACACTCGCTGCGCTGGAGAATGCGCACGCTCGCTCCATTCAGTACACTCGCTGCGCTGGAGAATGCGCACGCTCGCTCCATTCAGTACACTCGCTGCGCTGGAGAATGCACACGCTCGCTCCATTCATTACACTCGCTGCAGTAATTTGTGTGTTCAGTCACCACAAGGAGCTTCCACATCAACCAGGCCTGAATGTAATCAGCGGATTCTGATTGTTGCAGATTATGATGGTTCAAGCATATGCTTCGTTGCTGTGCTTTGAGCAATTTGAGACTAGAGATAGTTTCAACATGGGGAAAAGTGCGTAGCTAAAATGCGGACGGACTACAGCCTTAATCGCTCTTTCCATTTTGCACAGTTTGTAAGAGGAAATAAACACAGTTTATATGTAATAAAACTAGTATATAGTATTTACAATCAGCAAAACTTTTTTTTCCCTTTATTTTCCACAGGCCCACTCTTACTGCTGAAAAGGTAAGAAAGTGCTATATTTCAAACCAGCTCATGCTGTGCTCTTTCCTTGCACTGCTTTTTATTTTCACTCTTTGTTCTGGAGGTAATGTCCTATAATTTCTTTTCAGCCTGTTGCAGCTGAGAATGCATTGAAAAACAGCCTTATTCCTTTGAAGAAAGCTGGAGAGCAAGGGAAACCCGACCCGAAAGCCACTACATGCAGTTCAGGTATTATTATTTGTTTATTTAGCAGACGCCTTTATCCAAGGCAACTTACAGAGACTCGGGTGTGTGAACTATGCATCAGCTGCAGAGTCACTTACAATTACGTCTCATCCGAAAGACGGAGCACAAGGAGGTGAAGTGACTTGCTCAGGGTCACACAAGGAGTCAGTGGCTGAGGTAGGATTTGAACGGGGGACCTCCTGGTTACATGCCCCTTTCTTTAACCACTGGACATTTGTGTGTTGTGCTGAGAGGGAAGTATTTTCATAGGTGTACGATGCAACCTGCAGATAGTAGATTTATTGAGATGTGCTTTGTGCAGTTTTGCTGCTTTTCAGTGTTCAGATTGTTGTGATTTTGTCTGTACATATTTAAACCTGCCAGTTGTGGGTTCTCATTGTGCTAGTTTATGTCCCAGTGCGTTTCTTGCAATAAACCTCTCTAACTGTTTAGTCGCTAAATTGCAGAACACAACCTCCTAGATTAAAAAAAAAAGTGTTTAGTTTTCATAAGAGTGTTGATCTAAGACATTCATGTTGGCTTTTTCAGCAAAATCCATCCGTTTAATAAAGCCAAACAGTTTGTCTACTTGACATAGTTTCTTTTCGTTTTCACAGTTTGACTAAATAGTTTAATGTTATGGATGCATGACAGCACAACAGAGCCATTGGAAGATTTGTGATAGCCTGCTAGATGTCAGAGGTGTTAAGTGTCATAGCTACTTGTCAAAGGTTGTGATTTTGGATTGGTCACCTGCGACCAGGCTTTTTAGTTGCTCTGTATGTGTACTGTAACAATGGTATAATTCGTTGTAAAAATCTTCTGAGAATATAGAATAAGAAGAGAGAAGTAACATATTTATTATTAAAGACCATTATTAACCCATTGGGGACCAAATATACAGTATATTCCAATGTTTTGATTCAAACACATGCTCCCTTGAGAAAGATATGTACAACATATCGAAATGTTGGGCAGCTGGCTCTTTGAGCTAATATATATATATATATATATATATATATATATATATATATATATATATATATATATATATATATATATATATATATACAGTGCCTTGCGAAAGTATTCGGCCCCCTTGAACTTTGCGACCTTTTGCCACATTTCAGGCTTCAAACATAGATATGAAACTGTAATTTTTTGTGAAGAATCAACAACAAGTGGGACACAATCATGAAGTGGAACGAAATTTATTGGATATTTCAAACTTTTTTAACAAATAAAAAACTGAAAAATTGGGCGTGCAAAATTATTCAGCCCCTTTACTTTCAGTGCAGCAAACTCTCTCCAGAAGTTCAGTGAGGATCTCTGAATGATCCAATGTTGACCTAAATGACTAATGATGATAAATAGAATCCACCTGTGTGTAATCAAGTCTCCGTATAAATGCACCTGCACTGTGATAGTCTCAGAGGTCCGTTTAAAGCGCAGAGAGCATCATGAAGAACAAGGAACACACCAGGCAGGTCCGAGATACTGTTGTGGAGAAGTTTAAAGCCGGATTTGGATACAAAAAGATTTCCCAAGCTTTAAACATCCCAAGGAGCACTGTGCAAGCGATAATATTGAAATAGTAGGAGTATCAGACCACTGCAAATCTACCAAGACCTGGCCGTCCCTCTAAACTTTCAGCTCATACAAGGAGAAGACTGATCAGAGATGCAGCCAAGAGGCCCATGATCACTCTGGATGAACTGCAGAGATCTACAGCTGAGGTGGGAGACTCTGTCCATAGGACAACAATCAGTCGTATACTGCACAAATCTGGCCTTTATGGAAGAGTGGCAAGAAGAAAGCCATTTCTTAAAGATATCCATAAAAAGTGTCGTTTACAGTTTGCCACAAGCCACCTGGGAGACACACCAAACATGTGGAAGAAGGTGCTCTGGTCAGATGAAACCAAAATCGAACTTTTTGGCAACAATGCAAAACGTTATGTTTGGCATAAAAGCAACACAGCTCACCACCCTGAACACACCATCCCCACTGTCAAACATGGTGGTGGCAGCATCATGGTTTGGGCCTGCTTTTCTTCAGCAGGGACAGGGAAGATGGTTAAAATTGATGGGAAGATGGATGGAGCCAAATACAGGACCATTCTGGAAGAAAACCTGATGCAAAAGACCTGAGACTGGGACGGAGATTTGTCTTCCAACAAGACAATGATCCAAAACATAAAGCAAAATCTACAATGGAATGGTTCACAAATAAACATATCCAGGTGTTAGAATGGCCAAGTCAAAGTCCAGACCTGAATCTAATCGAGAATCTGTGGAAAGACATGAAAACTGCTGTTCACAAATGCTCTCCATCCAACCTCACTGAGCTCGAGCTGTTTTGCAAGGAGGAATGGGCAAAAATTTCAGTCTCTCGATGTGCAAAACTGATAGAGACATACCCCAAGCGACTTACAGCTGTAATCGCAGCAAAAGGTGGCGCTACAAAGTATTAACTTAAGGGGGCTGAATAATTTTGCACGCCCAATTTTTCAGTTTTTTATTTGTTAAAAAAGTTTGAAATATCCAATAAATTTCGTTCCACTTCATGATTGTGTCCCACTTGTTGTTGATTCTTCACAAAAAATTAGTTTCATATCTTTATGTTTGAAGCCTGAAATGTGGCAAAAGGTCGCAAAGTTCAAGGGGGCCGAATACTTTCGCAAGGCACTGTATATATATATATATATATATATATATATATATATATATATATATATATATATATATATTCTCACAAACAAGTTCCTAGTTAGCCAGGCTTCTCCGATACAAATAAATGGGACTCACCATTCTAAAACCAGAGTACCAACCCAAAGGCCTCTGTATTAGTCCACACTTTAAATTCCTTCTGCCCATTGCATAATGCATGATGTGAAAGCATAGTGTGTCCAGGGTGCAGGAAAGCCACTGAGCTTTATCAGCTGGGAGAGCAGGGCAGTGTCTGTTACCTTAGGTTCGTGCCACACTCTTTGTGTTTGTGCGGTTTCACTTTCACATACATGCATGATGCTGTATTCATTCCAGGACAGCCATCTGTCTGCACAGTGATTCACTAACATGGGGGTTCTCAGCTCAGTGTCAGACAGGTGGAATACAGACAAGGGTGTTTGTTCTGTAACTTGTACTGCCCACATTTATTAAAGGGACATGCATACCCTATAATGCCTGGCCTGCATTTAATATTGGAGTGTGGCAATAGTAAAATGCTAAACCACTGTAGGAATTATTTGTATTAAAAATGTAGTTATGCAGGTCTTCTCATTTCTAAAGCAGTCTTGTTCCCCTGCTGGTAGGTACAGGAATGACACCAGTTTTATGACACTTCTCATTTTGTGCTGTAGTGCTCTGTAGTCCCAGTCCTGTTCAATCAGACACTAAAATATGAATAGTTGTACATACAATACTTGGCCTATCATAATGTATGATAATCTTACAGTTTTTAACTAAAAATCTAATTTTAGGCATGAATTCAGTCATAAGTGATAGCTCTGTCTCCGTGTTTAGGGGGAAGTTCAAAATAACTTCCAATTTAAAAGATTTCGTAGTACGTTCGCTCACATTTTTGCCACTTGACCTTCTGTGTCTGAAAGTTTGATTGGATAGCTCCATAGAACAACGAGCTTTCAGATGATTCTATTTGCTAGAACACAAAGACTAAAATAGTAACTTTACTGTGGTTTAAATGGATATGTGTTCCATAGAGATACTGCATGAAAGGTGCGTATAGATACATTAAACATTTACAGTACATCTACTACCCTCACGTACATTTTGCAATGTTTTAAATGTAATCAGGAATGTAGTTAAAGTTTAAATGTGTAGAAGAATTTTGCACAGCATGCAAGTGTAGGTGTGTGTGTGTGTGTGTGTGTGTGTGTGTGTGCATGTGTGCGTGTGCTGTCTGTCTCAGTCTTCAACATGTTAGTGAATGTTTACTACAGCATTTCTTTTATAGCGATTATAAAGAGTGCAGGTCCAGAAGCAGTTACTATTTAGAACGATGAAATAAACAGCTAAAGATATCCTTGTTGTTTTTATCTTTTGAGTGTGGTGGATAATGTTTACATGAAAAAAAATGCACTCATTGAATAATGAATCCACTTTACGAGGTATTATTAAATGAAGTGGAGACATGAGTAAAAAACAAATCTCAGAGCACCTAAAGCCTGTTAGGTCTGTTGTGATGAGTCTGTACTAATTGGATCCTTGTTTCTTCCCTTATCAGGTAGCGGACCTGACACAGAAGCACCGAGGGAGGAAAAGGAAGGCAAACAAGCGAGCATGTCGGACGGAGGGTCTGTTTCTGGAAGTGAGACCAGCAGAAGTGAGTTTGTGGGCAGCCACCAGTGGGAGCCATTGTGCACTAGATCATCCCAGGCTTCTGAGCCACTTGGCCAGCCCTTCACTGACTCTTTGTTTACTAAGAGCACTGGTGGGGAGGGCAGCTGTTTCCAGCCAGCAGCAGAGGCAGACGAGCTCCCTGAAGACATGCTGACAAATGCAGAAACCTCAGAGCAGCAGGAGGGGGGGGAGGGGGAGGAGGAGCTGGAGCTGCTGCTGTCCGAGAGAGCACAGCTGCTTGACACAGCGCAAAAGAAACCTGTCCCCAGGCAAGCCAGTCCAGAACAGCAAGCAGGCGGTGTACAATATGACTCCTCTGCCCGTGGGGAGCAGGCTGGTGAAGGGAATCACCTGGGAGAAGAGGTAAAGGTGAAAGGCAAAGGTTTGTTGTCCTCACCTCCTCGAGAAGAAGCAAGGGACAACTCTGAGAGCACCCCAGCAGGGAATGAAGCCCCCCAGTCAGAGCACATGAGTGAGCCAGGGGAGCTGGAAGGACAGGGAGGTGGTGAGGAGGAGAAAGAGGAGCTGGGTCTGGAGGAAGGCGAAGCAGACTTGGAGAGCGAGGATGGCTTGAAGGCCTCGGAGAGAGCAGAGGAGATGGAGGAGAAGGGCTTTCCTGACAGGGATGTTGCCTCTTTCACGGGCAGATCTGTGGCTGAATCTGAGCTGGACACATCCCCCCTCGGCTTCTTGGATGCGTGGGGTCTGGACGACAGTGCGCCCTCCCTTGATGACCTCGCAAAGAGGATAGAGATTGAGGAGGTGAGTAACATTCCTTGAATCCCTAGTGTCTAGGGCTCTCAAATAGGACAAGTCATTTAGAAATGTGACTAATATAGGTTTAATCCCTGCAGTTTTACTTTTCACTCACCATTATACCATAGTGGCCATGAATATTGCTTCACTTTGTATTCAACCATGCTCAACTTGTTTGAGATAAAATTCCTGTTTATTACAGATTTTGGTAGGGCGTCATAAACTTTTCAATGTAAAAGTACATCCTAAAAGAAATGCTGTCAATTGTTTTGAAATAATTTACTGTAGCCCCTGACTACTGCCAGCAAGTGTGTGTTTGTGCTCTTTGTTGCCATGGTAATCACAGTGTATTGGTTAGTACTGTAGTCTCTTTTGAGTAAGCTGTTGCTATTACTTCATTTTCTTGGATACTTTACACTGTTGTGCTACCGTGATTAAAATCAAATCATAAGGGTGATTGCATTGACAGATTCATGCTGGTGATATACTCGTCTTCGGATATATACTGAATATGTCATAAACTGTTGTGTGGAAAGATACCAAATAAAACAGTTGCAATACACTTGGCAGCCATTTAAGTTGGTGCATGAGTCGACACAAAATGAGCTGAAACTAATGGCACTGAAGCTTTTTATTGTATTGTTTTTGTAATCTTTTACAGACCCTTGTATAGTAGAGCAGAGAAGTCCCCTGTTTTGTACACACAGCACATGGGCATTCTGAATATGCATTTTTCTGAACTTATACAAACGCACACAGCCAGATGATATTTGCAAAGACGTCCAAGCATGCAGAGCAAATAAGCAGAAAGTGGACACTGCAGATTTCATTCTTCCTTTACCAGCACGTGAATAGAGGTTGGGTGGGAGGCTCCATAAATAATGCTTTATTGCCCTCCTATGTACAAGATTATGTTTAGATGATATTTTAAAATCCTGCTGTATTATACAAGGCTTAAAAAAACATGATTTTTATTTATTTAAAACTCCATAGCCAAGGTCAATACAATAGTTTTCAACATGCAACACTTCTGTAAACAGCATGAAGTGATCAGATGGGTGTTTCAGCAACACAGGACAGTTAACCAGCATTTATAGAGATCCCATTTTCTAATGTAGGTGAGGCTGGAAAATCAGGCTTAGCCTTATGTTGCATACTTCAAACTCAAAACAACAAACCTAATGAAAAAATGGTAAAACTGCAAATAAACCATTTGGAGGTTTTGCTTTTTGTCAAAAAATGAATAAATAATCTTTTGAAAGGAGATTCCTACAATGCTTTGCATGAAAAAATATTCAAGAGCATATTATATGTACACTAAAAACAGAAGAGAATAATCAGCTGAAAGTCAGCTGCACACAATAATAACAAGTGTGTGTGCGTGTGCATGTGTTTATCCTGGCAACTAAAGTATTAGGGATCATAGATTTATCTTTTGTTATGTAAACATCACATTTAAATTACAATTGAAAGTGCAGTCTAGAGTTTGAATGCCAATACTACCTACCTTTGCTAAAACATATAAAGTTTCCTTGCTAAATTAAATTCCAAGGCATTTTATTTGACATTGTACCACCCTTGCAAGAATGTTGTGGTTAAATTGCACCAGACTTGCAGAAATGTGAGGTATACATGTTTCAGTTGGTTCTCGTTTTATATGCTAAACATAGCAACATCACATTTGAAAGAAACAGCACAAACTTTAAGCATTCTGTTATTTAAGGTTTTAATTTTGTATACATTTCTTGGGTTGCTTGTAATGCTATTTTTTTAAAGGAAATGTTTTCTAATTATTTCTATTTTTAAAATGATTTCCATTATAGAAAACAAAACAGTGATTGTCTAGTAACACTGGACACTTCTGCAAGGGTGATAATTGGTAGGATGGTAGAAATCAGGTAATGTGTAATTAGTTTTTCTTGGGGAAGCACTAAGACACATAGGAATGCCTTGTAGCAAGGGAATTTATAAAGATTGTGTACCATTTCAGGCAATTATGCAGTTTGTCAGTATGATTAAGTGCCAAATTCCATTGACTTGGAAAAATCATTTTGAGAATGTACTGTAGATTTGTAAAACAAACAGAGAAAAGTGTAGCAATATTTATTAACCACGGACAGGGGGTGCAGATCCTCAGCAAAAGGCTGTATAGTTACAGTATGTGTCACACTTTATAATGTCCATAGTGAATGGAAATCCTAGTAATCTACATTTAATACTCAAAGTTCTTATTTTGTAAAAGCATACTTGCCATGAATATACTGGTATAATACTTTACTTTTATCCAAAGCGACTTACAGAAAATTTAATAAAATATAAAAGTATAGAAATTACAGGCAATAAAAATGCAAAACAAATACATATATGCAAAATAATTTTAAATAAAGAAAATCCGAAAAGAGATATAAATATGAATTTATGGATAAAGATTGAGTAAGTGGGTTTTGAGAAGATGGCAAAAAGCAATAAAAGACTGTAAAATTCAATAAAAGACGGCGAAAACCAGTAAAATACTTGTAACAATGGATATTGCTCCACATTCGCTCTGTTAAAACTGATGATTCCCACAAGCATGTTTTGGCAGATAAATAGTTCATTTAATTGCACTCTTGAATTAGGCCTCACAATGTAATTGTTGCACCAGGGAGCAGTAGTGATGTTGCACAGTTTACAGTACTGTGTACACGGAAGAAAATAAATCCAGCCTGGCTCTTCCAGTAAATCCAACTCCCCAAAGGTCTCCTTGGTTGATTATTTAAAAATTCTTATTTTTAACATTTTTATTTCAGATTCTGTAGTCTCCGTTCATTCCACACAATACATTGCCTATAAGCTGCTAGCACCCTCATTTTCACTGTGACATCTTTCTTTACACTCACATTCCCTTTGTGCCAAAGCTGGCTCTACAGGAATTTCAAACAGCACTATAAATGTGTGAGTCACAGTTTCATACAGAGGCTGTATTCAGAAGCTTAACCGAAGAAGAAATGAGGACCTGTAATGAATTCAAACACAATGGTCTATGTGGCTGTGACAGGAGAGACATCTTGCTTTGCCGTGCCTGTGCTTTGAGATTTTCATTTATTTATATATTATTGGTGTCAAAAGAAGTATAACAGATCCAATATAAAAAAAAATCACTGTTTTTTCTAACCCTTTATAAGAGACAGCAGTATAAAAATGGGGGGGTGGGGGGGTTGGGAAGCACCCAGTCTAGTTGTTGTTATTTTCGACCCTGCCGTATGCCATTTTAATTATTTACAGTAAAAGTCATTTGTATGAAATGTCATTGTAAAATATGTGTGCAACAATAAATTGACCCCTGTATTTATTGTTCTGTAGAAATGTTAGAAATGAATTTAACATGTTTAAAGTTAATGAAGTTGCTGGCCTTTCTCATCTACAGCCATGTATGCAAACCGGTCTCATTGTTCTATTGCACAGTTATGGACCCAGTTTAATGCAAACTGGAAAATATCCACTTATGTTGTAATTATTATTATTATTATTTGTTTATTTAGCAGACGCCTTTATCCAAGGCGACTTACAGAGACTAGGGTGTGTGAACTATGCATCAGCTGCAGAGTCACTTACAATTACGTCTCACCCGAAAGACGGAGCACAAGGAGGTTAAGTGACTTGCTCAGGGTCACACAATGAGTCAGTGGCTGAGGTGGGATTTGAACCGGGGACCTCCTGCTTACAAGCCCTTTTCTTTAACCACTGGACCACACAGTCCAGTTTCTTATCTCTGTTACAGCTCCTTTCATTGTGCATCTCAATGGAAGGTAGTGAGTTTGGGAATTTATTGACAGAATGGAAACACCGAAAACACTGCAGTTATTTTCAATTAAAGACGAGTATAGCAATGGCTCTTAAGAGCCTTTTAGTGGAGAACAACTCATCATTCTCTCCTTAAGGCAGCTTATCATGTGACAATTAAGTAGCCTTATCGGTACTAACTGTACATTAAGTGATATCCGAGGGGAAAAAATAGCATCTCTTAAACTTAAAGCCCTTTGTATCATTGATTGGTTTTCCATTTCAGAAGGGCTGTAGTATTCTTGAGATTTGTGAACATGACCCTGTACTTACAGAAATAAAAGCAAAAAGGGAAAGAGTGGGAGCTGTACTGTTTTCTTTAGCTAATACAAATTGGCCTGAGAGATTTAATCAGGGTTCTCCCTTTCAGCCGGGCGAGGCACCTGGCCAAGTGGCTGTCACCGCCCAGCTGAAAAATCCAGAGCTGCCCGTCTTGCAGATGCTATTGTGTCTTTAACGATAAGGGCTGGTTCATACTTCTATCACAGATGAATGCGATATGTCCGGCGCAGACAGCTATAAAAGCTACGCAGCTTCACTCCGACCATGCAGTAAAAAGTGCTAATCTTTGTGTTTTATACAGCAGTTTTATTTTTACTCGGTACTGTATATTGAAGCTGGGTGTGTGGACTGCAGTTTTTCGACTCACAGATCCCCTTCCTGTCCACAGATAACCCCAGCAGAGGGCCTGGTGTCCATCCTGAAGAGAAGAGGCTCGCTTGACAGAGCAGAAATACCTCCTATGAAGGTGAAACGAGGGTCGAAACGGAGAGTTCGATTCCAGGAGACAGACGACATCCTCGACCAGGGTAAGAGAGAATCCCCTTTCCTCTTGAATCTGGTTTTACTTTCCTGTACTGTGTTTTACATACATTTTAACCTGCTAGTCTTATCTTTTAACATTGCACCTGTATACAAGTTCATGAAATATATATGCCCACTTTCTTACAGTTATTTTCTGTAAAGTTAGTTTGGTTGATTTATATCAACATATACCCCGCTGGGATAAGCCACAGCTGTGTTTTACAGTATCAGAGAATCCATGTGGATTGCATCAGCTAATTATATTTAACCACAGATAGGTGGTTAATGCATTCTAGGGTGATTTCCCCAGGGCTGCACAATGCTATAAAATAATCCAGCTTTTGTATATCCTGGCATAGTATAGGTGATCAAACCCTGTAGTGATAAAAGGTTTTTTTAGATTAATAATGGAAATGGTATTCCTTATTATATTTTTTTGTGTGTGTGATTTGAAAGTAACATGTTTTCTGATTCTGTTTACATTGTTTATTTTATTCAAACCCTGGAGGAAAAAAAAAAAAAACGGTCCCTCAGCATCCCAATCCTAACCACAACACCATAATTGAACTACTGTAGTAGCAACCTGTCAAAATCAAACATGTAGTTCATATGAAAAATAACCTGTTTCAGCCACCGCCCATGTAATTCATTACTCATACTGTTCTCAGACCCGGTTCTCAGATTCATGTTCTTTGTTGTTTTTGCCTCTGCAGATGAAGTGGGAATGGACTCCTGCCTCTTGTTGGTTCTGCTATGTGTTGTGACGGTTTTCATCAGTGTGGGCGGCACTGCTTTGTACTGCACCTTTGGGGATGTGGAGTCCAGCGTTTGCATTGACTTTTCAAACAACGTAGACTTCTACTTCACCCAGATGCAGCAGGGGGTCCAGGATCTCAAACACTGGCTCTCCCCCGGCTCATAACAGAATGCATCTGCACACTCTCTCTTGTTCTTACTCAATCTTTCTCTCATCTCCCTCCCTATTAAATCACAGAACAGTGATTGCATAGAAGGACCCAACATAAGGCATTACTTCAGCACATTTAAACCTCAACGTGGCTGAAGTACGGCTAATGGTCCCCGTAAATTTGAGCATCAAGCTTCAGCGTGGTGGTGAAATACATGAAGCCAGTAGTAAGAGGTGTGCTGGATTTGAAAGACGATTCTTCAATACTTCACCTTTTCACAATAGCTGTAAAACAGAAGCTGCTCTCCTGTCGCTCTATTTCCTCATTAACCACAGACATGCAACAGGACATGCTGAAGCGTGCCTGCTGATTAAGCAGCCTGTCGAAGAAGGATACGTCATACTGCCATGGGTGAAATGGTTTTAATGTATTGAAGAAGAAAAACACACACACATATATATATATATATATATATATATATATATATATATATATATATATATATATATATATATATATATATATGTGTGTGTTTTTCTTCTTCAATACATATATATATAAAAATGTTTAGCATTAAACATAAGTCTTAACTTTAACAGTACTGTTAAAGAAAAAAAGAAATGTATATTAGTTTTTTTTTTTTTTTTAAATATTTATCCTTTCAGGTTTTGTGTCCTGCTCAGACTGGGAACGTCTGTTTTGAACTGATTTACAGTTTGTAGGCAGCAGTGATTTGTAAGCTCTCAATTTTAAAAATGTAACTGAGCTGGGATAGGTAGCAATATGTTAAACATTGGGCATTGAAACTTGTTTGTCGGGGTGGGGCCCGTAGCTAGTCAGATTGTTAGATTGTTCTAAATGCACAATCAAATTTGTTGTGTAGGATTTTGCTCTAGTATTCCAAGTACTGTAGTTACCTCCTTGGATGGTGAACTGGCTTCATTTTATTTCCATTTTATTTGATATTCTTTTTATAATATTGATGTTTTACTTTAGGTTATGCACTAACCTTGTTTTTTTTCAGGGCTCACAACGTAAAAACTCTAAATTTAAAGAACCAAAACGTCCTTTCACTGCAGATGCTGTGTCACAGTGAACAGAAACTGTAATCAAAATAAAAAAGCAAAACAGTCACCATTTAAAATGAAGCAAAATAAGAGAATATGAAGCTTTATAGATTTTTTGAATGTGTCTCTGGCTGGATCAGTTGACACAGTTCTTTTAAATTGTGTGGTTTGAACTATTTATTAAGTATAAAGAGCTGTACGGAAAAGATAAGAAACATCAAAAAGGATACTTTTTCAATCAAAATTGTATTGAGATGCATGTGTTCCTCTGTTGTACTGTTTGAAATTGATGTGTAGTTTGTGTACTTTTTGTGTTCTCACCTTTTGTGTTAAATGTTCCACAAAAAAAATACATGATTTTTATTTCCGTTTCATATTACCAGACATTGCCTGGTCTAGAGTGCGTACCACTAAAATATGTTAACTTGAATATTATGTTAGATGTCAACAGCATACCTGTGACTTTATTTTGGCAGTGTTTAATTAGCTGAACTGTGTATATCATGTACCCATAACTCATGCATCACCACGTTTTAATGGCTGTCCACATTTTATTTAATGTTGTGTTGTAATTGCTGAACAAGGGAACATAAATGAAATGATTTGGATGGGAACTTGTAGTGTTATCTTTTGTTTGTGTGTGTGTGTGTGTGTGTGTGTGTGTTATATGCCTCTCTATAAGATGCTCTCAGCAAAGTTTAAGCAGTTATAGCTAAATAAATAAGGCTATACCTATTGTGACCACTATAATGTAGATCTCACAAGTTCAGGTTTTGAAAGAAGCACATGTTATAGCAGAAATGTAGTGTGCCTCAGGCAAGATTTGTGTAATTATTTCATTAGCTAAAATATCTTTAATGTTTGGAGTGTTCTGTCTTTCTGAGGAGACAAGCCAGGACTATCCCTGACCAAACAGTGTTTCTGGGGAATTAGTCATTGGGCAGCTGCAGCCTAACTGTATAATGTGTTTTGGTGAGATCAGTGTGGACACAAGAAAAAATAATTCTTAGCTGTTTTTTTTTTTTTTACAGTACTGATAAATTGTCTATGCAGTGGTGTGCAGGAAGACAGTGTTCCAAAAGCTCTTGATGTGAAAGGATACCAATAAGGGAAACAGATACAGATGTATTAACTGCACAGAAGAAATCAGAAGTTGAGTTAGCTGAAGTAAATAAAACATAGGAATTCCTCTAGTCTATATTCTTGTCTCAAAATTAGCGAAACTATTTGCAAAAGAAGCAGTTTCCTGTATTTCATAATAGTTTGGTTTGATTTTAAAATTGGTATTTACCTGGTGCTGTAAATTATGAACTGGAGTTTATATATTAAATGTATATAATGTTTGGAGTGTACAGTATATATTTAGGTCTGTGGCCTTCCTGTAACACTGACTCAAACTATGAACACATGTCCATGCGTCATGGATATTGTTTTGTTTTGTTTTTCAAAATTCTGTCAAAACCTATTACCAGTAAGGCTGCAGGCTTTCCAATTGCTTTACTTAATTTGATGCCTCTGGTAAGGTTATACCCAATCTACGATACATGATTTGTTTTATATATCATACCTACAGCAGCAATTGAGGCAAGTGCTCCTTCCTGTGGCTTCATCTTTGCTGCAAACTGCAAATCAGGAGACTCTCTCTCTCTCTCTCTCTCTCTCTCTCTCTCTCTCTCTCTCTCTCTCTCTCTCTCTCTCTCTCTCTCTCTCTCTCTCTCTCTCTCTCTCTCTCTCTCTCTCTCTCTCTCTCTCTCTCTCTCTCTCTCTCTCTCTCTCTCTCTCTCTCTCTCTCTCTCTCTCTCTCTCTCTCTCGGGATACTGGTTCTCTGGCCAGGTGTAGCACCAATCTTTGAAATACACTGCTAGTTTTATAGAAGATCATCTTATTTATTGCTGGTGAGTGCAATGTTCATGATGCATATCTCGGTTCCATGTGTTTTTATTGGTATGATCCAGTGGTCCAAAGTATTGTTTCTTTGCATCGATTTTTCTATATATAATTAACATGTATGCAGTGTACAATGGAGTTGCGTAGATTGTCCTGCAAATGTGCACTATTTTACAACATATGCACTGTGTAGATTGGTGGATTCCAATTACATTTTAAATGACATACAATATTATTTCTGTCCTGTCGTAGTTAAAAAGGAATACAATGGAAAAAGCAATGAGAATCATGTAAATAAACTTTATAATGAGGAGGTAAATAATGTGGTCTAATTCTATTTGCATTACAAGAAAAGAAAATGTTTCTTCAAATCATCTCGATCCTGGTTTATGTTTTCTGTACTGGTCTATGGGTTCGTTTTTCAGTCAAATGGTCTGCTTGTTCAGATCAGATAAACTTAACTGGATCTTCCGATTAGTACTCTGCAAAATGTGACTCGTTTTGTTTTGTCGTTCAATCCTGAAGTTAGTTCACCTGGAGAAGACGAAACCACTGGTATACTGCAGTTCACCCTAATTTGCAATTCCCATCATTTCACAAAAACAACAAGCCTGTCAAGTCTCTATCTCTGGGAATTTTCTTTAGTATTTTATTGGTGGCTATTTTTTTTTCACTCTCACTGTTATGTTCTCACACTCTCTTCCCTCCAGCTAGGTAAAGCTGAATACAGGGTATAAAGTGAACGCTATCTTTGTGAAAAAGACACTGAGCTTGAATGATTCTGGTAAGTGTAGTCCTGCTGTGAAAGGTACCAGAATGCATTGTGATGTGAGTTGAAAGGCCTGAACTGTCCCAAACTGTCCTAGTGTACATGGAGTCATATGGTAACCCAATGTATGGCTACTTCCTGCTTTAATCATTTAGCACGCCTGCTTCATTTGAATGAATGCTTTACTGGACAGCTTACCCCATTGGGCAAAAGGAGAATGGATTGATGTATTGGTAGATCCCATGGTCTACTACTGGCATTTAATTATTATGCTAGCTAGTATATAACATCTTGCTCAAACTGTTGTGTGCTTTAAAGTGGTTGTAGTTAACAAAATACTTTCATAAATCTGTCCTGTCCACTTCTGGTCACTTTTGTAGGTCTGAAATTTGCACTTTTGAAATAAAGATCGTATCGCCTTGCATTGCAGGAAGTGTATTTCGCTTGCTCTTCCTGGGTCATTTGAGCTCAGCTGTGTCTTCTGGGTCAAGCTTCTTACAGGCTGCAAAGCAGGAGAGTCATTGGGGGAACCAGCTGATTGGTTACTGACAGGAAAGCAGGCCGTAAAGGGGTGGGTGCAATGTTTTATCTCCAGGTGAAATGACCATGAAAGTGCAAGGCTATCAGAAAACAAGACCTTAAAACAGATTACTTTAATCTAGTGTACAACCAGCTAGTGCCGCTTCAAGCTCAAACAAACGACATGTATAGTAAGCAACAACCTGCATCGACAGTCACAGACAGGGATTACTGTATATTACAGTGAGGAGATGTATGGAATCTTTCTGTTTGTCCGACAGCCTGTCACACTTAGTATCCAGAGAACCGGTTATGTTTGTGATGATGAAGCTTCTATTTTAAATTTTCTTTTTTTAAATTTAGTCGTTGCCAATCAGTTTTTTTTATTATTTTCTCCCCAATTTGAAATGCCCAATTATTTTCAGGCTCAGCTCACCGCTACCACCCCTGCGCTGACTCGGGAGGGGTGAAGATGAACACACGCTGTCCTCCGAAGCGTGTGCCGTCAGCCACCCGCTTCTTTACACTCTGCAAACTCACCGTGCAGCCACCTCAGAGCTACAACGTCGGAGGACAACGCAGCTCTGGGCAGCTTACAAGCAAGACTACAGGGGTCGCTGGTGCGCGGTGAGCCGAGGACACCCTGGCCGACCTAACCCTCCCTCCCCCCGGACAACGCTCGGCCAATTGAGCGCCGCCCTCTCGGAGCTCCCGTCCACAGTCGGCTGTGGAATAGCCTGGACTCGAACCGGCGACGTCCAGGCTATAGAGCGCATCCTGCACTCTAGCAAGTGCTTTTACTGGATGCGCCACTCGGGAGCCCCGATGATGAAGCTTCTAAGGGACGTTATTTTTTGACAGGGTTTTTGATAATATCAGATAAACTAGTATTCTATTGATGTTATTGTACAGAACACTATAGTGCCCTCTAAATGAAGTGTTTTTTTTTTCTTTATATGAAACTTGCTAAGAAGTGTTTAAACATAGTTTGGACATTTTTCAGCACGTTATTGAGTGTATCCGAATCTAGGGTATACAGTATGTAGAGGCATCTGTATATCAAACTCCATCGACTGTATGTCATTCTTACATGGTCATACAGTGGTCAGAGTGCTTTTTCATGTTACTGGTATTGTTGCTCTAATTTTGGATTTACAGCTGGGGCAGGGGGTGGATGCCACTTACATGCTTGTTTATTTGGAATATGCATGACCGTGGCAATTTCTGACAGCACTTCGGTGATAAAGAGCTCATCAGGCCAGGTGAAAACATCGATTGAAGAAATAATAACACGTATGTGTTAAGGAGGGGTGTCTCTAAATAAATCTACGTGTTTAAAAATACAATCGTTTTAAAAAGAGAAGGCTTGGAATAGGAAGTGAGGCAGACTTTACATTATACAGATAGGGGACAAGTCGCTACCGGAACTCTTTGGATCCCCATGAAGTACCGCTTCGACAGGGACAGAAGAAAAGGCTGAGATGACTATCTTGTCTATATAGAAGATCTTTGATAATACACTCACTCATACCCATCATGCCTACTGGCACATAGGGCAGCAACAAAGTTTCTCCATTGTTGGCGGTCCTAGGCAATTCTCTCCACAGAGCCCCAGGATTGACCCATCTGCTTCAGCCTCTGCCTCCACAGTTCTGCGCCAGGTTGTTTTTGGTCGCCCGCGTTTCCTTTAGCCTTCTGGCGTCCATCGTAATGCAATTCTGGTGATGCTGCTGCTTTCCATCCGAAGTACACGGCCATCCCAGTTCCACCTCCTTCTGGTGATGATGGTTTTCATGTCTTCCTGTTTGAGTTTTTCAAGAAGGTCCTTGTTTGAGATCATTTGAGGCCAGAAGATCCGCATAATTTCTTGCATGGTCATCCAGCAGCATTCTGAACCATATAGAAGTGTAGATAACACCAGCTTTGGTATATTTTGAGTTTAGTTTTCCTACTGTATAACTGTGACTTTTAGATCTGTTTCAATTGGATGAATGCTGTTCGTCTATTTCTAATGTCCTCGCCGGCTCCACCATCTCTTCAAATGATGCTCCCAAGGTATGTGAATTCAGGGTTTACTGACATTACATTCGTCGTCTTGATACTGAGCTTCAGTCCAACTTGCTGTCCAAAGTTTTTTCTTGCAGGTGAGCTATTGTATGCGATAAAAGGGCTAAGTCATCTGCATAATCGAGATCTTCAAGATCAGAAAATGGTGACGACCTAATCCCTCTTCGTTGGTCCTCTGTGGTACACAGTACACAGTACATAGTATAGTCAGGGATCCAAGTGCAAGAAAAGCTCTTAAAAATGGTTTAATAACATGACACCACCGCCTACAATTGTTTGGACACTTATTTTAGTAAGGTCAAACCCTACTGTGATAGAATCAAGAGGCCTGCTTTGTCGGAAATATTGGCTTATATATCAAATAAGCCTTAATGTATCTGTACTCCTATACCCAGTTTTCAATCATTTCGAATCCCCAGCATCAACCCCAGTCTCTTCTTCGCGCACACACACTGCACACTGAGTTAAAACAGTCTCTAGCTCAGCCAACAAACCTTGATATTTGTATTTATTATGTTTTAGGTACAGTACTTGTCAGTCGTAAATAATGGTTGTTGACTAGTTTTATTTGATATTTAATTTACCGGAGTCCAACCCTGAGTGCAACTCGTGTTAGTCAGTAAATGAGCAAAGCTGTTCAGAAATCCCCCCCCCAAAAAAGAAAAAAAAGTGTGTATTGGTAGGGTCTTTACACTGCCAAGATTATATGTTACATATATAGTTTAAAAGAGGGATTGATTAAAATTAAAGGATTGTAGTGCACAAATGCCTTTTTTTGCTATAATATATATACAGTATATATACTTTTATTTGTTTATTTAGCAGATGCCTTTATCCAAGGCGACTTACAGAGACTAGGGTGTGTGAACTATGCATCAGCTGCAGAGTCACTTACAATTACGTCTCACCTGAAAGACGGAGCACAAGGAGGTTAAGTGACTTGCTCAGGGTCACACAATGAGTCAGTGGCTGAGGTGGGATTTGAACCGGGGACCTCCTGGTTACGAGCCCTTTTCTTTAACCACTGGACCACACAGCCTCCTACTTGTTCATATTATTTAAAAAACATTAAATTGTTTATATTTGTTCAAGTAGCCCATCTGTGTTTGTTTAGTTGCTTTATGCAGCTGTCTGAGCAGACAAAAGCAATGGCACACCTGGGCCAGTATGATCAGAAACACCATGAAGAAAAATGCAAAGAACAATGCAGACACTATCAGGAAAATACAAGATGTGGTTCATGGGGAAATGTTCAACCCATTTTGTTGTAATGTCACAGAGTTACTGAACATCTCTACTGGCCAAAAATGTGAATCACATGACCTTGTGAAAGCCAAATAGAAGGGACTTGCAGCTTTAGTTTATACACAAAAGAATTGCAGTGAAAAAGTAGAAGTTGTGAAGCTTTAAACGTTTGCAAGTGCCAAAAACACTTCTGCTGCACAGAAAACAAAATCCATGTATGGTGAAGAAAGTGCAGTTGTCAGAAGCCTGTACTTTGCAAAGACCTGGATGAAGAGAAAATGTTGTCTATTTTTAGCCATGAATAGGAAATTATCCATCCTCCTTATTTCAACCTGACCTAGACCTTCAGCAAGGCTATGCTATGAGGAAAGGCAACAAATCAGATTACTTAGTTGCTCTTAAGAAGCACTTGGGAGATTCCTGGAGACAGTACGATCAATTACCAGATTCAGATGAACACACACTATTGGTTGTAGATGCTATGGCTTTTCTGCAGCGTTACCAGCATCTTGACAGCATCACTTTCAATGATTTGCAGCATGAGTATCGAAAGAAAATACTCCACCTTAAGCCCAAAATGTGCGACTGCATCAGTTTCGTTGGAAATAGATACAATGTTATCCCAGCAGAAAGTCTGAAAAGTGAAGAGAAAGGAGAAAACAGACACGAGGAAAGAGTAAAGAGTATGAGCCATGTAATTCTCTTGCCATTCCTGAATGGAAGACCTTTATCAAGAATCCCCAAAATAAAATAAAATCTTCTCCGCAGCATAGCACACACATTCCAGGCCTGAAGCAATTATGGGTACAGAAGATGGACTTATTTATACCATGTCATGACATTGCAGCAGTTCTTGCCAGAAAATGCATCATGGATGCCTCGCTTATTTCCTCCATTCTCCTCAGTGCCTACATTTTAAGTGGTTTGATACCGTAAGCTATCCCTAAAGGAGGGGGAAGAAGCAAGCTCTGAAAATTGCTCTTAAAGATGCTGTGAATCTCATCTCACTTGCTAGGTATGGTGAACCAGGTGAAAGTCTTCATGTGACTAGAGAAATGATTACAGCTGCAAGACATTTCTTTGTAGCACTGTATGACAGGCGTGGCTTTGATGGTACTCTAGATGCTCTCTGTGCTCACCTCTTTGCAACCACAAGAGGAGACCTGAGGAGCCCAACAGAGGATGCTTTCCATCTCCATCTTCTTCGCAGTCTTCACAAGATGGTTGTGAGCAAAAATGCTCACAACCAGATCCAGCTTATCCTGATGCTGCTTGTTTTGGTATATTTATTGGGCATGACAAGTTGGCACCCCTTATGATGCTTAAGGACTCAAAGCTGAAGGAAGCCATGAAAAAGTATTGTAAATGCAAAACAAGCAGATGCCTGAAGGACTGCATCTGTGCAAAAGCAAAAGTGAAATGTACCATTGCATGCTTATGTGCTGCAGATCCTAACGGGTGTTATCGAACTGAAATTGAGTTCCCACAATTGAGAGGACTGTGTCTGTAGGACTTTGAGTACATGCCTTGGTAGACACTGCCCAACATTAAATAATGTAGCTTAAGAAAAACATGTAAATAGTATAATACTGTTATTTTTCCTGTTCACTGTTAAACAAAAACGTTTATTGTGTATTGCCTAGCCTGTACCAGTAGGCTGACCACCTTAATTTACGTCCATTGTGGGCAAATTTTATGAAAGTCTAGTGTAACAAATTAGGGGTTGGCCAATAGGTGGCAGCACTGAGTGCCCCTAGTGATAATTATATAACAGGTTAGATAAGACGTCCACAACAGCCTGGCATCCACTATCATCTTTACATGACATATATATTTTATTTGTCTATTTAAAATGTTCTGTAAAGGTTTTCTGCTATTATTTAATATGCTCTGTTACGACCCACCCATTGCCAAATGCTTCAATAAAAACAGCCCTTAAATCCAAAAGCCTTAAAACCCTTTGTATCGATGTTGTGACAGCAGGAAATGATTCCTTGGTATTATTGGTGTTTTGACTTTTTTTTATGTTATTTCAATTTTAGGATAATTAAAATCAAGTCTTGGAGCTGTATTTAGTAATGAGTGCGAGTGAAAAAGCTAAATAGCATGAAGCAACTCGTAGGTACAAATAGTTTAAATAATGCATTGCTAGTTTATAATATTAACATTGGTTTATTCCTTTCATAATGATTGCCTTTCCCATTGCTATATATGACAAATGGGATTCCAATCATCACAGCTGTCTTAAAATTAGCTATGGGGCCTTGACCAAGTGCAGAGATCCGTCCTCCTATTTATAAACGAGGATGCACTGCAGGTGCCTCACACTACTGAGGGGAAGTTCTTGGTACCCAGTGATGAGGAAACAAAGCGGACCCTGTGTTAAAACAAACAATACATTTCGGGATTATTTTTAGTTTGACGATGTCATCAAAATTTTGGATGCTTTTCATTTCCTTAAGTGTGTTATTTCTGAATGCACACTACTGAAATAGTGTCAATTTAGAGTTTTTTTTTTTTAAGTTATTTTAGTAAACATTAAGCACTCAAATTTGGAATTTCAGAAAAAATTGAAAACACAGGAAAATGTCAAAAAGCGTTTACTATAGCAGTCGATGTCATTTTAAGTTTTTACTGACAAAGATCTTCAAAACCAAGTGTACCTGTTTAAGTGAAATAAAGTTGAAACAAAAGTAAAGCTAATTAGCTACAAAATAAGGCTTCATATTATTTCTGGTATTTTCACTTTTTTTTCTTACTCAAAGTGGCCAAGAGTGAGCTATGTGGATCCCTGACTAACAGTATTGTAAGATAGTTATTTTAAAAATAGTCGCTAGGTGTCTCTGGTGTGTGTTTTTTTTTTGCAATCGAATGTTCTAGGATGCTGCTGCAGAACAAACTTAAGCTGCTGTCATCTGATTTGTACCGTTCTGACGCAACGCGTCCCTTTTGTCCTCTGTGCTGTGCTGTCTGGAGTAGAATTCAGAAGTGAAGAATTAATCACCATGGCGACAAGCAGCACCAACCGTGTTTATCAACTGGTCATCTTCGGAGCTTCTGGTTTCACTGGGCAGTTTGTGGTTGAAGAGGTGGCGCGGAACTCAGCCGAAGGGCCAAAGGGAACTCTGAAATGGGCCTTGGCAGGGAGAAACCGCCAGAAGCTCCAAGAAGTTTTGGACCAAGCCGCAGAAAACCTCGGTAAAGTATAGGGATTTCGTTTGATAGTACTGTTGTGCTTTGGGAGTGAGGTGGCAAATCGTGCAAAATTCAGTATCGCTGTGAAATGCAGCATTGTTTAAGCTTTTGGGAAATTGTAAACTCTGTGGTCGCTTTTTACTGTTTCTTATTAGTAAGCGAGAAACGTTGAAAATGTTCTGAATGTGCAGCCCTACCTTTCTGTGTTGTTAACATTTTCTCAAATTTCTCATAGCGGTGTGTTGTGGATTGGGTTGCGCAAAACTGTAGCGTACATACATTGTACAGTCGGTATTATCATATCATGGTTCATCACTTAACTGGTCACTTAATGGGTTAAGAACTAACTCGGCGAACAGCGACATGATGAAATGTACTACCATAGGATGAACATTGACATCGCTAGGGTCAAAATGTATCCCAAGTGTGGCAACTACGTACAGCAAATTACTGTTGGAAAATATGTGGGTCAACGTTTAGTGAACTGACGAGATTCTTTTTTTTAGCGGAATTAATACGTTTTGTATAGTCTTTGTAGTGTACTTTTTGTTTTTAATCAATAATTATTGTGCTGCTGTACTTTGCAAAGTAGCAAATAAGTTGGTGACACAACTCTCCCTTAAGCCTATAAATCTTAACCCAGTCTTTCACCCGGTAAAATAAATAAATAACAAATACATGATATTTCCTTTACCTGATGTTCTGGTTATAACCCAGTGTACTACATTTGTTTTTTTTGTTTTGTTTCCAGGTAAGCCAGAGTTAAAGTCAGAAGTAGATATTATAATTGCTGATGTTGGTGAGCCTGACTCATTGGCCTCCATGAGCAAACAGGCATCTATTGTTCTCAACTGCGTTGGGCCAGTAAGTACACAATAAGGGCTTCTTTGTAGTGAACATCACTGAAAGAATACATTCCTGCTAATTAACATATGTTTTGCATTTTGAATGGGTGTAAGAGTGTTACATTTGCCATACTGTACATTGTTGAAAGTCTGTTAATCCTAATCTTGTGTGTATGAACCTATTGCAAATGTAAAATATATCTGCACTCAATGAACTGCAAAGTCATCGCTGATGGAGTCACTTCATGCAAAGTTCAACAGCAAACAGTAACGTGTCATCCAGCTATTGCAGTGCAGTCATTTATCTTACCAGATTATACAGAGTAGTAAAGCACTGTTTGTTTGCTGTTGCTACAGGACTGTATAGAAGACTGGCAGGGTTACATATCTAGAAATCTTTACTCTGCTAAAAAAAAAAAAAAAGATCACCCATAAATTAAACACTCAATAATGCTAAATTAAGAAATGCTAAAAAAAAACATAATAAACAAAGTTTCCAGAACAACACACTCTTGCTTCCTTTGTGTAAAACAGCAACAGATGAACAGACATGCATGCAACATGTTTTCCATTTTCAGTGTAGTTCAAAATGTGTAAAACAATATATTTTGTTGTGTTGATTATTAGTACAGGTTTTTTGGAGAGCCTGTGGTTAAGGCCTGTGTTGAAAATGGAGCCCACTGCATTGACATAAGTGGTGAGCCCCAGGTACGTATAAGAACATTTTCCTTTTTCTTTTTGGGTTTATGTTTATCAGGTGACAGTCTTATGTAGCGAGTGCCAACTGCTTTATCACTGTTCATCTTTCAGGCTCCATTGTGAACAAAGGTTTTAAATTACGAAACCGTTCAAGTTACAATGATGTCATCAGACTAATGTTTCATGAAAGCACACATGAACATAAGATTTATTGTTTGAGAAAGATATCTACAGTATACTGAGCATGAGTGAGAACTATAATCAGCTAATTTTCTACAGTACCTTATGCCTGCTCTGGAGTGACCACAGTACTGTGGTTTGAGTACAATGGTTCTGTTTTCAATAATGAGCATTCCATGTTGCAACAGCAAAGCACATAGGCACTGTCATTAGAAACAACCCTCTTGTATACACAGGAATATATAGTATTGCACTATTTCTGTTCAGTTTCTAGAGGGAATGCAGCTGAACTACAACAGCCAGGCTGCCAAAAATGGGGTGTATGTCATTGGAAGCTGCGGCTTTGACTCCATTCCAGCAGATATGGGTGTGGTTTACACCAAAGACCAATTCAAAGGTAATGTGGTTTTCTCTCAAAAAAAAAATGTATACCTTAGCAAAACAAATCTATATTAATGTGCTCCACAATCCCTTTTAGTTTTGTGCTAAAATGCTATTTTTGTTGTGAGTTTGTTACTCTTCTCCATTATTTTACTTTCTGTGCAAAGGAGCTGAACTAATCATTTAAACTGTCTGCTTGTATTAATGTGTGGGTTATTTTTTGTATTTGTTTTTTATTAATTATTCTTCACATTTCTGATTTAGACCATTAAACTTTTTTATTAATATGCATGGTATTCCTAAAATGTACACCTTTGTGGAAAACTATTTTACCCTTTATTGAAAATAATGCAGGCTGTATTCTTTTGAAGCTTTAATGCTGCAAACTTTGAAATGTGTTTTAAACTTTAATTTCACTTGGAAGCTTGACCCAAAACCTACAAAGCCTAAATTCAGTGCATTGTCTGTTTTTCAGGGACACTGACTGCAATTGAAAGTTTCTTGTCAGTAAATACTGGACCTGAGGTAGGTTCTTTTCTTGATGATCCTGTATGTAACTGAAATTCCCCAACATCTGTATATTCTTAATTTGTGTGTTTCTGTATGCACTAAGTTGGAATTAATCAGTTTCTGCATTTACTTTTTATGTGAGTTTAATCTAGCCCTTTTATTTGTGATCCTATAAATATGTATAGTGCATGTGTATTCAGAATTGCATTCTGTTATTGAAAGGGTGGCTCCATTCATGATGGAACCTGGCAGTCGGCTATCTATGGTTTTGCAGACCAAGATAAACTAAGGAGTTTGAGAAAGAAATTAGGTCACAAACCCCTTCCAGTTGTTGGAGCAAAACTGAAACGAAGGTACAGACTGAGCTTTCTTACAATTAATATAATATGCAATTTCTATTAAAAGTACACTTTGCAAGCTTGTAACAATAAGTCGGTTGCAAATTGATGTTTATTGGCCGACCACAACATTTGTGATGCTGGAAATATTCTGTTACCATTTGTACCCTGCTCTAAATGTTGTGGCATCCCTGAATAGAAATATCTGCTCTTCAAATCTATGCAATTTACTATTTATATATATATATATATATATATATATATATATATATATATATATATATATATATTATATAATGTATGTGTGTGTGTGTAACACTGGTATAGTAACCATTCATTATTTGAAACTTAAAAGAATCATTGTAACATTTCTAATCAGCAGAAATAAATATTTGATGTATGTGATTTTTGTCTACAGAGGTGCTGTATTCTACAGTGATGAGGTTAAACAATATGCAGTTCCTTTCATGGGATCTGATCCCTCAGTAGTGAAAAGGACACAGCGTTACCTGTGTGAGGAGCTCAAGGAGTCTCCTGTAAGTAAGAATGCAGTGCTTTACGGACCTTGGATGAAAATATATAGCACATTAAATGTATAAAATAAGTTGTCCTTGTTTTGAATAGCATGTCATGTGAGTAGATTTGGGTGTATGGATTCCCTTAAATATATATATTTAACAGAATGCTATCTTTCCCTTACAATGACAGGAAGCCTCACTGTTTGGTTATAGATGCAGTAATTGACACATGCTAAATCAAAGCAGCCCTGGAAACAATAATACTCAAGTTTGGATTACGCTACTGTTGTAATACAGTGGGGACTGTTTTTGTAGCTTGTTATAATTATTATTATTTGAAGATATTAATGCTGGATCAGTCAATTGAAATGCAACAGCTTGTTTACAGGGAGTTTCTGCCCCTGTTTTATGGGGATTGGGAAATTTAAGTCCTGTTTGACAATTACACTGAGTAGTTTAGTCATGTCTGAATTTTTGTCTGTATTGGAAATTAGCAAAGACACCAAGATTAATTCCCTTTCATTTCGGGGTACTTTAATGATAGATCTTGTGTAAGGAAGAGTCCTAGGTGGAATGGCATTTGCACAATTAAACTGCATTAAAAACGTATTCCTGTTCTGTGTGTGGTATGTGCTGCATAAGGGTCAGGAATAAGAGGTTCACGGAGAGTTTAACAATCCAACCAGTAGATGAGAGAAAACTTGGCTTTTATTTGTGTCCCACAGGTCCAGTACAGTGCTTTTGCAGCTGTTGGTGGAGTCTGCTCTGTTATAAAGTTAATGTTTGCTGGCATGTTGTTTTGGCTTTTTGTCAAGACTAGCTTTGGAAGAAATCTTCTAATTAAGGTAAGTTCCAAACTATATATATTTTCAATTTTTTCTACTAGCCAAGATACAAATTGCATTGTATATTGCCTATGACTATTCAATGTATTATTTTATAATGCATTTACAATTAAGTTAAACAGAAAAAAGTCAAAGATTGTTACTTTTCTTTCTTAAAGTATCCTGAATGGTTCTCATTTGGATATTTCACAAAAGACGGTCCCACTAGAAAGCAGGTAGGATTGTCTTTTTATACATTTAAAGAAAGAAGGCCTACATTTGAATGGTTAAATTTGTTGGTCTCTGTTTTTAAATAATAAAAAAATGCAAGGATATGATGGTCTTGTAATAAATCGAAACCTTTGTTGTAAACTGTTACTATTAAAATATGTTGTAAAAAAGTGTTTGTTACTCTGCTACTTAGGCAAGAACATTATTTACCTTGGTCATTTTCCTCTTTACTCTGATGCAGTCACCAAATCATGTTCTAAATTAAAAATACGATAAGTATGGTTAACACCCTAAATAACATGCCACAAAACACACTCAAAATTGTAAACTGGTTTGCTTCAAATGCACAGTGTGTGTGTGTGTGTACAAAAACGTGAATCAGTCAGAAGTACTGTTAACACATCATATCTTTGGTCCTATATGCAAATCCAGCAATAAAAATTGAATTTGAAACTGCGAACAAACATGTTTGAAGTTAGCAAGTTCACCTTCTGACTGGGTATTGTCATCAGTACTGTTGATACCTTAATACATTTCAGTTCTACGCCTAGCATTTAAGCTGCTTAGTTGCATGTCTGATACCTAGATGACATGTACTTTTTATAGAAGCCTTCAAACGTGTCTAAGTAGTGTTACACCCCAAATCACTCAATTAAAAACGTGCTTGAGACGAGCTGAAGCTTGTTTCTGATCTGGCACTTCGTACTAACACGAGAGTTCACCTGTGGAAAATGCATCTAGGTACTTGGATATAACTGGTATTTCTACAAATTAAATAGAGCTAGTCTTTATAATTATATTGTCCCTGCAGGTTATTGATTAAAATCACATTTTCATAGGGTGGCAAATAATGGATAATAGCATAGGAACAGAAATGGTATGAACAGTATAAATACATCTGCAATATTTTGTAGACTGGCCTGATTTAGTCATATACACATCGATGAATGACTTAGATGTATAACATTTTACAAAAATTAAATTTAAAGAGAAACAGAAATCATTAATTGTGTATGCTTCTAACTTGCAGATGGAAGGCTGTTCATTCAGTATGACGTTTTTTGGTCAGGGGTATAGCCAGGGCCAAGACCCACAGCAAGGCAAACCCAACCTCAAGATATGCACGCAAGTCAAAGGACCAGGTACTCATTTTGTTTTTTCTTTGATGCTGTGTCACGCTTGTGTCTCAGGATATTAGGCCTATGTGATGTCATGATGGCAGCACTTTTCTAAATACTGACAATTATTTGATCCAGGGGATTGCTGGGAGACATTTATCACAAATCCCCTGTCATTATGAATACATAATTAAAAGCCATTATTAGTATATTGTTATACATTTTAGATTTTTTTCAGTATAAACATGAAATGCTGTACATAATGAAAAAAAAAAAAAAAATCAAATATTGTTATTCTGTCAATTAAATGTGTTATTTACCAAAGATCTGCTGCAATTTCTGTTTGACTGACTAATCGGGTATAAAAAGCTAAATAAAGAATCGAATCGAAATGCTTATGACATGGTTTTACCCCTTAAACCTTTCTTAGACCCCCCAGTTTAAGAACCCCTTATCCATTTACTGTGGAAACCACTACAGGGTAAACCCAAGTTTATTGTAGAAAGGTAACTCAAATTAAGGTAATGACACAAAAGACAATTACAAATGATTACTTAACTGTTATTTGTTTACCATTGCAGAGGCAGGTTATGTTGCTACGCCAATTGTTATGGTACAGGCAGCCATAACACTACTGAATGAATCCAAGTCTCTACCCAAAGAGTAAGTGGTTTTACTTGTATTAAACTGAAACAAGGAGCTACAGTCTGACCTACTTTAAATTTACTGTCAGTTAATGAACATAGGGTTCAGTTCAGTAAATATTAAGACTGTGTACATCAGATACAAATCTATATAAACCTGTACTGGCTTGGCTTTGCCAAGTTGGCGATCTTGACGGGATGCCACAGGGAGTATTGGATTGGCCCTGGCACCCCTGTGGGTTAGGGAGGTGAAATCATCAGGGAATGCTTCACCTTGCCATGCTACAGCAACCCCTGCTGGTCAGGGGCCCTGAATAACCAATGGGCATGCCTGTTTCAGTTTTTATTACAGTGGTACAGTATTAAATTTGTTCAATCATGTTGTTTTATAACAAAAATAGCCAGTGATGTAGCTTCAAAGATGACTAAGGGTTATAGACCTGCCTTATATGGTGTTGCTGAAGGCAAGCATGAACTGTATCCAAAGCTAGGCGTTTTGACATTGTGTAATGTTGTTTCTGTTACATTCCACAGGGGGGGAGTGTATACTCCTGGGGCCGCCTTTTGCAAGACCAGTCTGATTGAACGACTGAACAAGCATGGCGTTGTGTTTTCTGTCATCAGCAAGCCTGAGGCGTGAGAATATGTGCAGAAATAGCTTTCCTTATTTCATAATGTCACAAGATGAAATGCAATTAATAATGGAGAAAAAAAAGCACTTCAGTAAAATGCCTAGTCTGCTCACAAGATAATGTTCATGTTTGCTTGTGTTTAATGCACTTGTGATGCCTGCAAAACAAACCAGGTTTATTGCTGCTTGTGTAACATTGCACTTCTGAATAGGAGCCTCTTCTAATGGAATACTATTGCTATCAAATAAATACAATAAAATAAGCAATTGTATTTTTGTAATCTGTTATTAACACAGCATCCACTTTATAAACACCTTTCAGTAAGTGCCTCCATGCCAAGGAATTTAATATGAATCTTATTCATATGAATCTTATTTTTTGTAATTATTTTAATTTCTGGGTGTGATCTAACAATTGAACAGCCAAGCACGTTGTTCCACTATTAATCAAAAGCAGAGGACTGCCCTTAAATTGCTTCCTACACACTTTCCCACAATCCAAATCTGTGGGTGGAGTCTGGCTGGCTACCTGTCATGTATTGAGATGCACAAGCCTGGCCATGGGTTTTTATTGTTTTATCACTGTCACAGTTTGGAACAAGTGTGATTACACAGGTAGAAATTACCACATTCCAGACCTTTCACGTTTTCTCTTCACAATGGCCGCCACATCCTGCTTTAGTGTGCTGATGCAGAGCTCAAGCTGCTCTCCAAAACCCTTCAACATCTTTGTCTGCTCTTCTGTAAACAGTTGCAAGCCATGCAAGTCATCTTCCTCCTGTTTAATTACAGGCACAGGGCTAAAGGTGGTATTGTACAGCAATGATCAGCATAATATGTGTTAAAAACACTGCATTAAGATGATTTGAAGTTCGGTCAATCACTGAACACCAACTTGTGTACTATGCAATGAGTATTTAAATAAGTTCTAATTACATGTCCATTATTCCAAATTACATACACTGCACTGCCAATCTTTACATCAGCTTCATGTACTAATTCCACTTTTATTGACTTGGGTAATTGTTTGAGATGATGGCAAACTCCACTAACACTCCTTGCTATTTTCTTAGCTGTTGTTCTTGCATGATATCAATATTGACTAACATGCATCATGGCAATCAAATGTATGTAGATTGGATCAAATTGAAATAAATTACTTTCATTAATATAAAATCTCGAAATTATGATAATACAAAGATTTGAAAGTTTAAGTTATTGCAACCTACACTTGGCCTGTGGCATCTTAGTAGTTGGAGCTGTCTGCGCACACTGCTCATGCTCTGATAGAAGACCTTGAGAGCTTTGGCAAACTCTGCATCACAGCCTCTCCGGAAGCTCCCCCTGCTGTCCGTTCTTTTAGGCAGAAGAGAAGATTGAGAGGCACTGCTGCTAATCCTGTGATGATTTCCTCCTTTTGACTCGCTCTCAGAATCTACATTAAAATAAAAAGGACTGAAATTGAGGGTATCAAAGAGAGTAACACCATTTTCCTCAATTAAAAGGAGCACATCAAGTGGTTTGCTTTACCTCTTGAGTGAAACCTACTAGGTGTTTTTGGAGGGTTTGCAAGTGGGTTTTAAACTGTTATCAAAGCAGTAATTCCACACAACAGCTCAGGAGAACTGAAGGTCAGTGGGAATCCTCCAATCACACGATCAAGCCAACTGCCTCTGTCATCCAGGAGAGCAGATGTCAGGGATTTACCAGCCTCTGGAGGACAAAGACCAGCCGTGCAGGTGTGCTTGAGCTGCAGAGGGTCTGGTTAGCAGGCTGTGCTGATTATGGGTAAACAGTCCCTTATTTTGGCTTCCTAACCCTGCCTATAATAGGCAAGACACTTTGAGACCCTTGATGTGAACTCTTGATGTGCTCCAGCTTCTAAACCAGTTGGGCCATTTATAGAAGCTGTTGTCCCATAACCTCACTACATACAATTCAAATGCTGTGGAATGTGGGTTTACTGGCACAAGGGTGTAAGGATGTAAGAATTTAGACCTGCCACTGTTTATTTGCAGTAGACAACTTACTTTCTTTTGTGCTTGTGTTCTTTAACTGTTTTTTTAAACACACATTTTCTTTCCTCAAGGATTCATTGATAGCTCTTAGAAGCTCAGTCTCCTGCTCCAACTTGGTTAGTTGAGTGTACAATTCAGGTAGATGGTTTCCATTCGTTTCCTGTAGGCAGAAGTAATGAAATCAAATTCATTTTAATTATTTTTTTTTTTTTAAAATATTTTCTTTAGTTTTAACAATCAATGACAATTTACTTTGTCTCATATTGATATATGCAAAAGAGATGCATTTAAATTCCAAAAGAACAGTATTTTAAATACTGTTTATGAATGGTTGCATTTCCTCAACAGGAAATATATATATGCCGATACATTTTTCTGTGCCAAAGGAAACAGGACACAAGAAGCTGAGTTGATTATTAATGTCAATCTGCACATACCATTGTGCTGCGAAACACTGATGTCCTCAGATCATCAATAATAACGCTTCCTTCCTCAGTTACTGTCACATCTTCCATGGAAGATGCCATTTCTGTGCACCCAGCTGTGAGTTAAAGAGTTTGAGCATTATCATATGCATATTGAGACATTGGGGTTAATTCATTTTCATTTATTTAAATTAAGTTTAACTGGGATAATTACGTCTAGTTTCCAGGGTGGTCTTTGCAGGAAATAGTAACAGAGTAAACCACTTTCATGTAAGATATTTCTGATGTGGTCTTACCTTGAAGTCCCCACAGGTCAATGACTAATGCATTTGTTTGCAGATAATTGAGAAAGTCTTGTGAGACACTCAGTATTGCAAACTGTGTCTTGTGCTCCAGCGTGGGATTCATATGATTCCAAACACATTTGGTGTAAAAGATGTGTGAGTGATTATATAGACTGTATCTACAAACAAGCAAAACTCTAGTTAACAAGCAACGTTGTATTTCTTTATTTTAGCAACTATTATTATAAACAGGAGGTTCTTGTGTGCTATAGTAGATATTTTTTATCTGTACATTTAAAACAATCAGGCTGTGAAATACCTGTTCTGTCTGGATATTAGTTTTTCTTCTTTTAGCTTTGTGTTTTTTTTGTTTTGTTTTAATTACAATGTTAGCTGTGTTTTAGTATTACACGTGTTACCTATTTTAGTATGCTTGAAAATGTATTTTGAAGTTCAGAAATGTGCTAATGTTTATTAAAATATTAATACCAGTATACTAATATTATGACACGTCACCAGAGAGACATTTCTATGGCAACCACTAGTTATTCCACATGCTAGTATACATATTAATGAAGAAGTGCTTCATCGATGTAGCCCGTGCTGCATTTAGCACAGAAAAACCTGAGGATGTTCTTTATATCTTCATATCCCTGCCTAGACTTCAGTTAAATCTAATCTGGATAACAAATAGTTATAATGTAAAGTCATAATACATTGTTATATCTGAGTGTTGCTTTTATATAACTAAATGTCAACTTTATTGTAACCATTAAATGTGGTTCGGGGGGCAGGAGCAGGACTCCTCCCTCTTTCATCCAGCCAATCTATCACTTAACCTCTCTGTTTAAGCCCTGGGTCAAACACTCATTCTTTGTCTTGCTTTTTGTATTTTCCACCTTCCTCCCCTCCTTCTCCAAAACGCAGCGCCACCTCTGCAACGGTCTCCCTCTGGGGGCAAGCGACGATCACTTCCCAGCCAAGCTGATCTCAATCTCCGAGAGGAAGGTTCCCCGAGAGCCAGAGCGGACCCCCGGCCAAATCTATTTTAACAATCTCTCTATCACTCCAGGTTCCCCCTGGGGGCAGCATACATGCTCACCAGCCTTAGAGGCTGATTGGTTCAGTCTCACCTCCGTGAGGGTGGCTCTCTCTGCGAGCCAAGAGGAAAGCATGTCATCTTCCTGAAGTCACAAGCACATAATTCCTATTTCAAGTCCCAGGGCCCTTGCTCCTGTCCCATGAATTTGTAGTTAAAAATTACCCTGAATATACACCTTGAAACTAAATGTAATGTTGCTGTCATAAAAAGAAAAACCTTTTGATGTTCCCAATTAACAGTTCCTTGATTAGAGACAAGATCATTTCTCTTTACAGACTGACTCACAGAAGACATAATACTTACCCAATCTGAACTCCCCTATCTGTAATCTCTTTAAGCCACTTCACTCCAAACCCCTGGATGATATGTATCTGGAAATCAAATCTCCTGCCCAGCAGCTCTGTGGGGTCTATCAGGATGTCATCCTCTCCTAGTACTCTGTGAAGTCAGTGACACATAGTTACACAGGAGACAGGGTAACTCATTCAATTTGAAATGCCCTGTTTGAATTACACCTCCGAATTTACCAATCAAGGTGACTGAAAACACATGCTACTTGCCAAACCAGCCACCTCTTGTCTCCTGCCGAATCTAAGCAAACTGATGTTACCAAGCTACAGAACGGTCAGGCCTAGCAACATTCCACATGCATGTGTTAGGCACCTAACAGTGAAGCCCAATGAGATCGGCAATGTGGCATGAATTGGATTCGAACCACACTTGCATGGCTCACCCTGCTCTCCGAACTAGGTGGACCACAGGGGACCTTGAATGTTGCAGAATCTTTAATGTTTTAGCTTGTCCCTCCTAAACACTTTCTTTCAAACCAAGAAACAGAGTTTGTTTTGTCAACAGTTTGGTATGCTTTTTTGTTCACTTGAAATGAGTTAATATGTTGGAATGAGAGAAAGCTAAACTAAGACAATGGTACTCACTCTCCTGTGGCGGTGCAGGGGACAAGGTGTATTTGTAAGATGGCTTCCTCGCTGCCTTCTGAGTTGAGGAACTCCACCTGTTCCTCCAGTTTGATGCAGAAGGCGAGAGATTGCAGCCAGACATGAGCGCTTCCTAAGTGGACACAGTCCACTGGGTCCCAGAACGGATCCTTCTCCCTGTCTACACACATAGTGTCCTCTTCCATGTGCCTCTGGTACAACTCCTCCATAAGAAACTTCCTGTTTATAAACTTTGCTTTGGACCACACCCATACCTAAACATGATTACATTTAGATTTCTTCATTTTTAGATGCACTTTTCCACTAGTCATCAACAATAAAAAGCCATTTCCACATTTCTTAAAAAAAAGAGATTAACCCAGAATTCAATTACCTTTAGGGAAAAAAGAATTAAAGTTGGATGGAAGAGAAAAAAGATGGAAACTGGTAAAGAAATGCAGAGTTATTTACAAATACTGTACATTCAAACACTGCTCTAGGCTAACTGTGCTAATTTAACCTTTAAAAACCAATGAGCTTAACCCGGGGCCTAAGCATCAGCAGTAATGGAATTATTGATTAGGATCAGTTCAGATTTAGATCCATTTAATATTTGTACTTTGTAGTGTAAAAGCAATTAGAAGTGTCTGCCTATGATGTCATATGCAAGATTATTGACTAATGCTGTTCTTTTGACTCACCAGAAGCAATTATCTCATGTTCTTAAATCAAATAAATTTCTAGTTTTATTTATGAAATTGTTGTTTCGGTTAATTTCCAAAATGGTTGTGCGTTTCTTTTTCTGTCACAATATGTATGGTAACTCGACAGTACTTGCACACTTAAGTTGTACCTTCTTTCCTTTGCTGTCTTCCACAACAAAACACTTACAGTTACAGCACATTATTCTGGGGCTTTTATGTGTCTAGGCATATTTTTTTTACATTTAGCCACAATTTGCAATTCTGTTTTATTCTTTCTAACTATAATATATCTTTAAATCCCGCGAAGAAGCGTTCTAATTGTAATCTCGTTTTAAATCTCGCGAACGGAGTCTCCAATAGAATTTGCTACCACTCAGCAGTTGAGGTGGATTTAAACTTCAAAGTATTATAACGATCTTGGTTCTCGCAGGCAGGCGCATCACACAGGGCGAGGCAATCCACACACGGGCGGAGGGCGGGCGCGAACCCGGGACCTCTGGCACAACAGTATTCAAGTCAGGAAGGAGGAACATTGTCCAACTGCACTGGGAAACTGTTTTTTTTTTTTTTTTTTTTTTTTAATGGGAAAGGAGTGAAGTCAACGTGAACTGAGTAACCATTTCCAGTGTTTTCCCGATGTTTATTGGCTGTACACCGGGGGTTATATACGTTAATATCAGAACCCCTAGGAATAATACTAGGGGCTGGTAACCATACCTATGTTATATGCTATATTCCTGTTTTCATGTTTGGCTCAAACCATTTTTTTATTCCCTCTTGGCCTACAGTACTCCAGCTGTTGTTTTTGCTTTGGCTGCTACAATGTTCAGCACTTGGAAATGTTTACAGTTTTAAAGGTTCAGTCCCTATAAGGTTTTTAACAGTGATTGTGTTATTTCTGGTCTCTGCTGCCCTCTAGTGACACTATTAAACTCTGTTTTAAGCACAGTAATACACCTCACCTATATTCTAGTTCTCTCTCATGCTGTGTTTAAAGCTGGACTAGCATACATTGACTACGGATCCATAACTTGCACTGACGCCGTTATAAGCAATAAGGCTTTTGATACAGTACGGCTGCCTGGTTAAGGTGTACTTCAAGAAGTTTAACTGGTATCTTACCTGCTTAGTTTCTTTGTGGGTCACTTTGACTGTGATTTCTTTTTCCAAATCATGGCCCTTGGAGTCACACATTGCCAAGTTTTTGACCTCTAACTTAAACTCCATACCCTGTAAAAGCATAAGATATCAAGAGCCTTGTGTCAAGAGAATCATATGAAGCTCTAAGTGATGCTGAGGCAGCAGGAGTTTAGGACTAATCAAGAGGGTCATTATCTAAAAGAAGGAAGAAAGCAGTGCTCTGGTGACACGAGAAGCTGTTATTGAAAAGCTTGCACAGAAACTATAGCACTTTAATGAACTGGACAGTTTTGATGGAGTGAACACAGACTAGGTAACGCCAAAAATAAAAAAGAAACACACACTGCCTCAATAATGTTTCAATAAAAGCGATATGTGGTTTTGTGGCAAACAGCAACACAATAATATAATTTGGATAGATCTGTAGAATGTGTAATAACCCCTTTTTTTTACAGCACACTAAAAAAAACTGGCTAGGTAAGCTGTTCAGTAACAAATAATGCATTTATGTGGCATTGTAGTAAATTGTCATGTACAACATACTTTGAAATATGTACCTGTTTCACATAGTAATATACAGTATTAAAATGCTGCTTGCCCCAGGTGTTTTATTGTACTGTACTTCAATGCAAAATGTTTGCTTGGTACCTTGTTTAATTCTTGGCTCATCTGGTTTGCCTCAGTCACCATGGGCATCACCTTGATGTAGTCATGAAATACTGCAAGCACACTTGGGTTGGCTTTGCCATTCTTACTGCTGGTATCACCTGCAGGGAAAAGCAAAACATGCATTTATTTCCAAAGAACGAGCCATGAGAGTGGCTGCCCCCATCAGCACAAACACACACTGGAGTCTATCCTAATACAGTGGATACAGTGGTTTAATATTTATTTCACAATAGCTAAACATGGTAAACATGTTAATTGGGACACAGTATCCCCACATCCTCCTTCTCCTCTCCCTCCAGCTCACCCAGTTTATCCATGTCAAACCCCTCTGCCACTGCAAGCTCTGACTGGAAGAAGTCGTAGTCCAATCTGCCCCAGTCCTCGTCTCTGCGTTCAGAGGGAAAGCCAATATACAGATAGGTACTGTTCGAACCCAATATAATCCGATCCTGTGTTAAAATTATTGTTGCAGTTTAGAAGACCTTAATGTAAAACCTTTCAAAACAGAATGAGCATTCTGTGGCATTTTTATATACAGAACCCAGAGTACCCTCCGCATATAAATCATGTGAAAACTGTTTTATTAGGGAGTGTAGGCAACTGTACAGATAATTCAGAGGATCCTCCACTACAAAGGACTCTCTCTCTCTTTCTCTATCTTTCTTTCTCTCTCTCTCTCTCTCTCTCTCTCTCTCTCTCTCTCTCTCTCTCTCTCTCTCTCTCTCTCTCTCTCTCTCTCTCTCTCTCTCTCTCTCTCTCTCTCTCTCTCTCTTTATATACTAACATGCAAAAACAGCACGTTTCAAGTTACTGCTATTACCAGTGGTCAGTGACTTGCAATTTACCAGAGGCAAACTAATGCATTACATCTTGTCATTTTAGGTTAGTATCTGCCATTAATTCACAATATTCTTTTTTTATGGTTATTGATAAATGAATGGATGGGATAATCCCATTTACATGAACATTCTGTTTTAAAAAAATCTAAACGTACCAAATGCTGGAGCTCAGTTCCTTTCAAGAGAGGTGCTCCGTTCACAATCACTTTGGCCTCTCCACATGGGTTTATGGCAACTTTTCCATTCATATTTGTAAAGGTAGCATGTCTATCTAGAATGCTGATAGTGGAAACAAAAATCATTCAGAACTGAAAAAAAAATCTAATATTTGTAATTTTTAAAGCAATATCACAACCACGCTGTTTCATTAAAAAAGAAAAACAATCTGGAAATAAACATGTTAACAGGTACAGTACATGGATATAAATGCAATAGGAACAGTGACTGAAGGTTTTAAAGCCATTACAGGAAAGGTGATCACTCTGCTGGTCAACATGGGGTTGATCACCTGCCTACCAGGGAAGGTAGACTTGACACTGCTTGGATATAGTAGCCATGGCTGTTAAATGTCATGTCTGTTTGATTTTAACAGAAACAAACGGAAGCAGAAAAAATGACTCATCTATTCCTATGATCTTTTTAAGAGCCTGCCAGATACAGTCCGCTGCCATTAACCTTTCCACACGCTGCTATTCTTTTCTGACTGTGTTCACATACCCCAGACCTTTAACTGTTATTACATTAGAAGCTCTGTCAGAAAGACCTAGTTCCCATTCACCTAGAGACAGGAAAAACAAAACAGAAACAATGTTAATTGAACAGCATTGAAGAAGTGATAAGCATGGATAGTGTCAGGGATGGATTCAAGGCAACCCAATAGCTATGTCCCATTATGGCAAACTCCTTCAACTGCTTTTCTCTATTTGTACTGCAATCAAACTCAATCTTTTCATATTTGAAGTTGTTTCTTCGTAGCTTTTTATAACATTAAATGTACAATTTATCTGAGTAGAAACTTTTCAAGCATGATTCGGTTTGAAATATACTGCATATACAAAACTGCAAAATAAAGAAATCATTATAAAAGGCAGGGCTTATCAATAGAGAGATTACCCTCTTGGATAAAGTGTTTAACCACTCCGGAAAGCTGAGGGTCTTCATTGATGTTTAATATGTAAGGGAAGCTCTGCATCATACGCCTCTCCTAGGATTTGAAAAGAATTTACTTTTCAGAACAGGAATTTGAATAGAATATAAGCTCAGTATTTTAGATACTCAAAAAGCATGGTGACAATAAACATGGAAGCACTGGTTTGCTGAAGATAGCAGAGAGGTTCTAATTGGGGGACAATAACAGAATGTGTCATGAAACTTAACCTTCCCAGAATGTTGGGGTCCTGTTCTTTATTAGCCTCTCCACATTCCTAGTCTCCCGTTGCTCCATACCTGGGTGACGTCTGCGTACTGCTGCTCCCAATCCCTGCGTGCCTCTTCAAGATGCTGCTGCCACAGTGCCTGGATTGCTTGGATCTGCAATTCATTCTGTGACAGGAGCTGACGCAACCCCTCTGTAAACAGCAAGGAGGTCAGAGGTCTGCATCATACATCCGATCAGTAAGTGAGTTTCAGTCATATACAGAACAAACACCAGGCCCAATACCAGATACAAATTAAAAGAAAGAATAAAATGTTTAGCCACTACATCTAATTATTTTTCACATCTACAGCCATGGCCAAAAGTTATGTAATTCAATATGTTATTATTATTATTATTATTATTTATTTCTTAGCAGACGCCATTATCCAGTAAACATAACATTATTCAGCAGGTTTAATTCGGCTTTATGAAGCAAAACCAGTTAATTTTATAGGGTGATGCAACACTTTTGTCACGAGCTGTAGATGAATTGTGCTTGTAAGTGAATACGTGTTTCATCCTCAGCTCTTCTCCCGTCCTGTCCCAGTCTGCTCAGTTTCAGGAGCAGCTTGCTGTTCTCTGCCTTCAGCTCCTTGACCAGCCTCTCGCTGGGGCTCTCGTTAATCACAGCTTGGTTCTGGATTTTCTTGGTCCTGAAATATTGCATCAAACCAAGCTATCAGATCACTTTCTATAAAGGTTGATTCCAGCTCAGGCTGATATTGAGTGACAGTCTTTTCAGTAGAAACAAACTCCCAGCCCAGGACCTAGTTGACAGATGCCCAAAGCATGGATCTATGGATATGGGCATATTACTTCAATTGTGGCTGCAGAAGCCTGGGCAGAACATGATGTAATGAATCCATAGGTAAGCGGTGGTGCTACTTATGGGTATCTCAACCATGCCCATTGTTCAATCAACTCAAGAAGAGTGCAGCTACACTGGACAGAACACATTGTATATGTAGGGATCCTTTCCTTATTTCTTCCTTTGTTTCTTACAGATTAGTGTATTATCCTGCCTGATAGGATTAACACTGTGGACTAAGGTTGTGTCATGTTGCAATGCAGTTGTCAAATGTCATATTTGGTAACATTATTGGTAGCTGATGATGGGTAATGAATGGGTTTCATGCAGAGGTTAAGCATGGTTGAAGCTCACCTTTCTGCATAGCGCAGAGTTGAGAGAGTCTCTTCATAGCAGATGTCTGCAGGGCTGAGAGTTGCAATCTGAGAAATGTATATTTAATATTATATGAGAAGATACACGCCACTATTTCTGGACAGTTCTTTTACTCTACTTTCTATCCCTCCAGCTACATCAAAGTAAACCAAGATACAAACCACTATCACTATACAGTATGTCCAATAAAATACATGTGTGAGTCTTAGTGCATTTTTGTTTGTAAGGCTATATCAGTAAAGGTCCTAATTGTAAGATTCAAAAGACAATGTTTAGATCAATTGAATAGACCTGATCTCAGAAAAACAATGATGGCGGTATTCATCATAAGTTGAATTCTAATTTCTCAACCCCTAATCTCACTTCTAAGGCACAGAGCTACATAAATAATTTTAAAATCAGAGGGCTGGGGCAGGAATGGATGTACCATGACAGTTCGGCTGTTGCCCCCTAGCGCTGACTGGAGCAGTTTAGTTAGAACTGAATCTCTGTAAGGAATGTGCACTGACTTCTTTCCCACTGCCACTTCTGCCAAAGAGCTGCAGGGATGAGAACAGAGGAGCACAGTGAGGCAGACAAGCTGGGAACACCTAAAGCATACCCCATGCACCATCCCCGTTCAATACAGTGAGGAATCTCTATACAAAAACACAGCTTTAGACAGGACAGCAATTACAGCTCCACCCCTTGAGGTATTTTTTTCAAACCGCCTCATTCAGAAATGTGGCTGTTCAACTCTTTTCATAAGCAGGTTCTGCTGTACTTTACACTCATTAGTTTGGGAATAGCCCCATTGAAAGCCTCTTCTCCCAATTCATCTCACCTTATCACATTGCCCAGCGTGGTCAGGCTGAGGTTCACAGCTGTGCCTTCCTTGAGGCGATCTCCTTCAGACCCAGAGGACCTCTGCCGCTCACTGCCTGCCAGATCCACCAGGTTAATGTTTGACTGCTTTGTGAGGTTCTCCTTTGTGCAGATCTACAGAAAGAAAACCATTTGATTGTCACTAATAACCATTATCACTTTAAGTATCTACAGTGCAGTCCCACTGCTCTGGTTGAGTAACCGGGCACACATACAGTAACCAGGCAAACAAACTGCAAATATACAATAACTAGGCACACAACTACATATTGTAGCGATCTGGCGGATCATGCACGCTTCCCCACTAACACGGCAGGACTACTCAACCAGAAAGCTCATTTGCATGAGTGGCGGAGCGGAGCATGATGGGAGGTACTGTTTTGGCCAGTGGCACTTATCTAAATGCTCCGGGACATTGTAAATAAATGTAAATAATTGTGTAAATGGTGTATTGACTTGCTTGTTCCCCCTGTACCTGTTCCATGTGATTTCGGTAAATAGTGTCAGTGCCACCTTAAAGAGCTTTTAAACTTGAAATGGGTTTCCTGTCTCTTCATCCTGAACCACCCAAAGCAAGAATGCTACAATATTATAAAACTGTCTGGACAGCATGGCTTTTCAAAATAAATAGAAACATTTTCATGCAAAGGAATGTATCACTAAGCAAACTGAGCAGCAACCAACAGCTCTCTGTAGCCCCCTCCTCACCTGCTTTAACTGGATGGTGATAACCATGTGTGAGCGGCTGCTGCAGGCATTCATGTTGGTGGAGGCAGTGGTCCTGGCCCTGGTTCCCTGCTCCGTCAGTCTCTCAATCTGCCCATAGCTCTCACAGGGAACCAACTTCAGCCCCTCCACGTAGAAGCCTCGCTGCTGGTCCTCCCGCACCTTCAGTCCTCCTGGGGCCTTGCTTTTAGATAGCAAGTCAACCACCTTGCAGCAAGTGAAGATTTTTTTACTTTTATTGATATTGGAAAATGTGGGAATGGCTCATTCAGTGTACAACCTGCAACCTGGTGTCATGTAAAACTGTAATTTAAAGAGGCTAAATTTCCTGATGTTAGATTTAATATTTTAGAAACAGCCGGTTTAAGCTGTATTTTATATAAGGTACTTGTTTGCTCCTTACTGTTCTGAAAGAGCCTTTCTTAATATCATATTCATAAAGTATTAGCTCACTGCTAAACACATTCAAATCATGTTTACGGCAATGCTAAAGTGTATTAGAAATACAGCTATAAACCCCACACCTCACTGAACAAAAGCAAATGCAGATTTAGTTTTGAGTGTACATTTTAAAAAAATGACAAAAAGTCTGGTAACAATGTAATGGTAATAATTTGGTAATAGTTTACCTGTTCATTGTAGATTTCCAGCATGCTAAAGGATACCTTTAAAAAACAAGTGACATGCTTGAGAGATCTGGTGCACCAACGCTGTGATACTCAATGAGTGTAGTGAATGCCAGGTGATGACAAGTACAAAGCTACAGTTACCAGGTGTTAACCTCATTGCATATTGATAATGAACTGTCTGCAATAGCCTAGACAGTGGATCTGAAAGGTTAGAAATGACAGCAGGTTCAACTCGTCCGCCCACATCTAGATCCCCTTTCACACTGGCATGCCCTACCCGGGTCAGAAACCTACCAGGGTCAGGACACGATGTCACACTGCTTTTCACAAAGCAGGGTTGACCTGGGTGACAGATGCAAGTACACGATGCGTGTATCAATGCCCCGGAAGCAGCTTGTTACGGACGCTTCCATCCAAGCTTCTCTGGATTGAACCGTCGGCCCAAATGTTGATTAGAGCAAATGTTTCTACATCCTTGTTGCAATCTGACTGATGGTGAGTCTCAATCAACAAAAATATGGCTAAACAGAATAGAAAGAAACGTTCCTTGCGGAAGTGAAACCTTCACACAGGCATGGCTGTTTGTTATTTTGTTGGCTTACGATTGACCGTCATGCATTTTGTCTCGCTCAACCCGGGTCAAAGCGTGTCGACCCACATCCTGAGGTGAGTTGCTGGGACCCAGGTAAGTGGTTTCACACTACACAGGATTGTGACCCGGGTAGCCAGTGTGAAAGGGCTTAGTTTGCATTATGATACAGCCCTGGCCTAGTGTTCAGACAGGGCTATTTATATTGTTACTACTAAATTGTTCTCACAAATGTTATTATTACAAGGGGGGTGAGCTTTCAAACATATAGCCTTTTATAATACGTATTCATCAATGAGTCACTGAAAAGGTGTTAACATGTGGGATTGCATGAGTTGATTCTGTACCTGATGCTGTCTGTTGCTGTCTCGGTTCTCTCGTATCTCTTTGAAAAGCTCTTCACAGATTGCAGGGATGATGCCTTGGTTAACAGTGTTGCCGATCATTGAATAGCTTTTTCCTGAGCCGGTCTGTCCATAGGCTAACAGTGTGGCATTGTACCCCTGCCAGGAATTTTCCAAGATACCTTGGCCAAGATCCTGGTAAACCTTCCTCTACAGGAGAGTGCAGTATGCAAGTCAAACTTAACATGCTGCTGTAGGGTTGACAACTTTGCATGAAAGTTATAATTCTGATAGTATTTTCTGGCTAAAAATAACATATTACATATTATAGAGTTCGACTACTGTATAACTGTGCAGCAGTTTGAGCAACTCCAGGTTTTCTTGTGAGCCTGTATATTCTGTTTGAGCGCACACTGAAAGCTGGAACGGGTAAAACTGTTATTCCACGGGAGTCTTAAATTATACCTTATATCCCCATGCTACACACCATCAGAAAAAGGTATTTAAGCAGATTGGTGTCACGTTGAAACATAATGTTTAATACATGTAAAACAGTTATGGCATTTCATTTCATAAAAAGTATAAGATTATGGGCCAGATTTTCCAATGTGGGCAAATTAGTTACTTCATACATTTGCTATGGATGGGCAATTTGCCTGCATTTTTTTTTACCTGGTCAGCATAGCGGCTATTTGGTTCTCCTGGAACAAGCATCCCATCCTTGCTCTTAATAAAATCACTGTGGGACCAGTAGGCATAATCAAAAGTGAAGGTCTTCCTATTCTGTGGGTTTCGAGGGTCATAGATAGTGGTGGTGTTTGAGTTCATAGAAATAATACACCGGCTGCTGGCATCCTTTTCCCTCTAAAGAAAAAATATATACAATACTTAGAGCATTGTGTTTTTGTAACAAATGACTTACTGTTACATCCTTGTGCCGTCTGGTTAAATATTCAGATTTTGTTTAAAATAACATTTGGATGAGTTTTTATATGCTGGGCTATAAAGACCAGAGGTCCCTGCTTTAATACAGGTTTATCATGCCTACAGTTCTCCTGACAGACGGCTTGCATGAGGGTATGCGTCTTTCCTTAAACATGTCATGCTAAAACTCTTCTTCTGGGCTGCCACCAATCAGCCAGAAGAAATCCCACATTAAAGCACAGCTTGTTAAGTATTTTTTCAGTAGTATAAAAAGAGAACAAGATGACAGGTTTGCAATGAAATTTGTTGAGTGAGATCAAGTCACTCCAATTTTCACTTAAAATACTGTATCAGGATAGTATTGCTCTATTGGTTTAAAAACAAAATCATATTTGAATTGTACTGATAAGAGCTATAATTTCTCAAACATCTAAAGGGTATTTGTTAAATTGTAAGATGTGAGTCCTGGACAGGATACCTTGTCCCTTTAATGAAGTCCTGAGGGTGTGCCAGGGGAAAGTGATCTTGGATACCATTACACAACGTACATGAAAATGTGTAGATAATATGGCTGGATGTATATTAAAATGCAGTATCCAGGTTAGTATAGTAAAAAAAACAACTATCAAGAGGTTATACTACGGCAAAAACACAACTCTGTAGTATAAATATCGTGCATGCATCTTAAGAGAGCTCCATACAATTTATTGTTGTAAAATACTTAAATATTTCACATTACTCAAGCTCCTTTCTGAATGGAGTAATGAGGTACCAATGTATAAAAAGTGACTTAACATTAGTAATCCTCAATTATCATCCCAAACATGCAATAGTGCATTAGTTTATTTGCAAATAAATGTTCTGCATTTAAAAACCAAAAAAACATAGCAAAGCTGCGAGACTGGTTCCACTCACCTTATTGAAAGGCCTCACACGCACAGCAACTTTAACACTGTCTTTATTAGCTGCCATCTCCTAATTATGTTTGGCTTCCCAGCAAGAACAGCACATTAAAAGGCAAGTGAAAGTGTGTAATGTGATGCATTACAATCAGAAATTGCAAGCCCCATGGTCAGCAAGGCGATGTGAGCTCTTTGGTAGGGTATTTTGTTTCACCATTTGTAGTTCATACTTTAAATAATTAAGGGACTGAGCAACTGGTTATACATAGATTTCTACAATTATTTGTGTATTTGCTCTACAATGGTTTGCTGCTTGCCCTCTCTGCAAAGAGTAACAAAATAGAAGCTTGTTTCATTACAGCTAAACCGGGTAAGCTTTCTGGACCACAGAAAGCTGTGTCAGTACATGGAGAAACACACACACCTAACATTAGTGCATCTTATACTGTACCGGTACCAACAAGTGGAAACACATTTGGAGGTGTTGCTAACAACCATCACCTAACTTCTGTAAAAAAATGTTACTCCACTTTTATTTATTTTTCAGTTCAGAGGATAATCTTCATTAGCTTAACCAACTAAAAAGGGCCAGAAGATCACCATGACTCAAATAAACAAAGTACTTGTAAGGAATGTCAAGACCCATATCCAAGCTTTAAATGTAGGGTTTACAGAAAGCACGTGATCTGCACTATCCAAGATAGTCTCGCTATATACCAAGTTATAAAAACAGAACATGGTTGTGGTTTAACTCGTAAACAAAAAACAACTTCCATATTGCAAAGTGTACATTTTTATTTTTAACATTGCTAAAATAAAGAAAATATTTACATAATTTCTATAAATGTATGGTCTTATAAAATAAAAAAAAAACACCACAAAAAAGTCCAATACTCCATACAGAACAAAATGTTACAATAATTTATATAAATTATTTCCCCCCAAATTAGATGTTCAGCAATTTAAACATTTCCAATGGTCATACAACACATTTTTTTATTTTATTTTTTTATTACAAAAGGGAGGAGGTAAATGTTATAAATCTTTTTAAATTCAAGGCATCTTCCTGCGTGTAACTGGCTTTGGAAAAATAGTATCCATCAGTCTCTTTCTAGTTCTCCTCAGGTTTCTCCTCTCTGAAGTTGCATCATCTCCTGATTTTTGTTTTCCCGCTGATGCATCTATTGGGCTGGCAATAGGCGAGATTAGGTTTACTTCCACTGGTGGAGGAGACCACGGGACATCTTTTTTTGCTCTGCCGAGATAGAAAAAACAGCATCATACCTCTGTTCCACTATCAGTTATATTTTTTGTGCTTTCCCAGAATCAAACTTTTCATCTTGGGACTCTGGACAGTCATGGTAGACAACAAAATGATGCATTCTTTTTTAAACATGATTGCATTTGTAATGACAGATCACATATTAGAAGATGGTATTCATGCTGATATGCTTAAGATTTTAAATACAACCATTTCTGTTACCCTTAGAGCCAAACGATAAATGATACAAGCCTCTAACGCAGCAGTTATTTGTACAACAGGTATTAAATGAACATATCAAATTTCTCTTACTTGCTGGCTTTCTTTTTCATTGGTTTTGAAGCTTTAGGAACTTCATTATCTACTTCATGTATATCCTGTTAAGTGATGAAGTAATGGAAGAGAAAACAAAACAAATTAGACAAACCTAAACATTTACTTTTCTGCTGGTAAAGACGAAATACATTTAAAGTTCTGCAGTGTTTATCCTTATCCATTAACATTAAAGAGTATAACAATAAACCTTGAATTACTTATAATAAAAAAGGCATTTCAAAACACGTAAAATCACACTACAATTAAAGAGTGAATGTATTGTTTGTGCTATCCAAGGATACAGTACCCACTGGTGTATGGTAGAGCAAAAAAACAACAAAAATCTGTATGAAGTTTACCATCTCCTCCACAGTTCTGGATATTGTGATGCCAACTTTCCGTCTTGTCCGTGTTGCAGGAGGGGAAGAGACAAACTGCGGTTCAACAGTTGACAGGGCTTCAGGAGAATTTGGCTTTTTAGCTAAAACAAATTAAATTAAAAAAAACAAATGCTGTTACAAAACTTGCACAACAATCACCTTATTCCCATACTCTCTCACAGAATGCATAAGCAGACATTCCAAGAGACATAAGGAAACTTTACAATCCTAGACTGTCTCCCTTAGCAAATGTGCAAAGTTATATATGAAGTCACAATTATCACACCTAGCAATGCAATAAAAAAACCAAAACTGATACACCATGGTGCTCTGACTAATCAAGTCAACCGATTATCTGACCCATTCATCAGCAAGATTCAGGGCAATCGATTTTATTAGGAGTCTATTGTCTAACTGAGAACTTTCAAGGAAGATAGTATTGTTTCTCTCATTCATATATAGATAGATACGGTATAAAAGAAAGGACAGAAAACAAAGAAAGAACAGAAAGAAAAGGACAGAAAGAAAGAACTATATATTACACTTATATTTAGTCCCTTCAGATCTGTAGACTTATGTAACCTTTCAGTAGTGGAATATCAGAATACTAATAAATAAAAACACACCTCCGTTATTAATGTAATTAACCTCAGTTATTAATGTTATATGCACATCATGCTCAGAGTTATCACTGACATGTTGTTTTGTTTCCGAATGAGTTCCTGAGAATAGTCTCTGCAGTTCTTATTATTGAGGTGTACTTGACGCTCGCTGTGTGTTATTGTTTTCTGTAAAACATTGATATCCTATCAGTTAAGAAAAGGCTTAATGCCAAAGGCTTAATGAGAGAGAGAGAGAGAGAGGGCACGCACGCACGCAGCACAGCACTCACATATCTGACCCTATAAAATTTTGACTTTAGTGATGGTTAAACGAGTGTGATGCATATCTGATGATTTCATTTTGGCCCCTTCCAACCCTTGGCCATTTTTCAGGGAGCACAAAAAAGATACAATATCAAAAATACGTATCTGAAAGGACTGTGTTTTGTGTAGGCTTCCATTTAGATGTACTGTACTATATTTTGCACAGAAGTAGTATTTTAATTCAAAATGATATGATTCTGAAAATATCACTTGCCAAAAGAGACAACACGTGGACTGTAATACTGTACAGTACATACTTTTAAATCTGGTACGTATTGTAGCACTATGTAAAATTCCCTGTTAGTGACCGAACAGCAAAATTAAATTAAAATGTTACCTATGCACAGAACTGCGTGCAATGTAAAAGGTAATGCAACTTAGCAAAAGATAAAAAAACAGAATTAAAACAGTATTCAAAATTGCAGAACATAGTGCTTGATAAGGCCCTAATGTCACAGTTCACTTGCAAATAAAAATGCACAAAAACTACTAAAGATCACAGATTAAAAAAGTACATCACAGTACCTAAAACTGCTTAATGATTAACTTTTACATTACTGTGGTTTGGCTGCATTCGCTTTGTAATGATTTTGCATTAAGGGAACACTCGAGAATATTTAATGCATGCACATTTATGTAAATTATCCTAACGCCAGCCATGATGTAAGTCTTATACCATGACAGATTGTAATGGCTAAGGTTTGCCATTTCACACAAGTCAACAACGAAAACAAGTGTAATTTGAAAATAATTTATTAAACATGAGAATGGAGGATCACTTTGTGTCCTTCTAAGTAACCAGGCTACATTTAGCCTATTGCACAATTAAACCGTTTTTAATGAAACCGTCAAAAGTTAACATAAATAAGTTATTTCAATAACTGAAATCTGAGCGAAATAAATACTTAGCGTAGGCCTGACTCATTCTTGTGCAAAAGTTTAAAAAAAGTTCATAGCCTAAATATTTCGCTAGCAAATCAATAATTTTGAACCAAAGCGATATTAGTTATTTATTGGACATGAACAATCCAGCGATTTGTGAAACTATTAAAACACGAAGATTGACAAGTATGTTTATTATGACAGAAATTATATGCTTATATATGAGATTATCTGTACAATATATTTTTATTTTAAAATACACTGTAAAACTCATGGCAATGTGTTTATGTGTGAATTCATTTATGTATATTTGTTTTTCAGTAAGAGTAGTGCTGGGAAAGAATGTTGCCCTTCCAAAAAAAACAGACAGAAGCTGTTTTTACATTAATAACTTATTATAGTTGTACTCTATAGTATGTTACTTTACTAGCAAATGTTTTCCAAACTGCACTGAAAGGAACTATTAAAGAATGTTATTAATTAATTAATTTAATTAGTCATTTTAGCAGGTGCTTTTGTCCAAAGCAACTTCGAGACTAGGGGTGAACTATGCATCAACAACTACTGCAGAGTCACTCACAATAGGACCTCGGTTTTATGTCTCATCCGAAGGACGAAGCACAAGGAGGTTAAGTGATTCTCTCAGGGTCACACACAGTTAATCAGTGGCTGAGAGGGGATTATAACTGGGGACCTCCTGGTATCAAGACCTTTTGGACCAGTAAGCCAGCCTGTTATAAATTTGTTGAGGTGAGGTGGTCACAGGGAACCTTTTGTGTATCTTGAAGAATTTAGTGAACCCGTCAAGCTACAAGGCTAGATCCGCCCCTGTTAAATAACCAACTGATTGATTGTGTTCACTGTTAAATAAAAACCAAAATCCTACAAGTTATATTCTACTTTTTTTGTGTGTTTTGTACGACAGGGAGGGGGGAAAGTAGATTTTGTCCCTTGGACAAGAATTTTTTTTTCAAAAATGGCACACCCGATAGATAGATCAATATATAAAAATACATTTGGTTTCAGACTCCTCTGGTAAACTGTAACTCAGCTAGAGTCCAAAACTAAATGTTTGGAGCAGATTACAGTAGCATTATAATTTTCATTATTATAGCCCAAAACAGTATTGCCTGAAAACAGCTTTTGTAAAATACAGCTTTTGTAAAATACTTACTTATCCCTATACCTAACATACTTTCTTTACCTTTCATCAACCTTGTGCACGGAGGAGTGAATACAAAGGGTTCTTGAGCTGGTAAATCAGAAACTTTTCTGGGGTGACCCCTTGCTTTCTTAACAGTTGCCTTTGCAGGATCCATCTTCTCACTGTCCCCTGCATTGCTTTCTATATTCTGTTCTTCAGCATGCAGTTCATCACTGCTGGAGAGTTCTGCCAAACCCCTGGTGTCCTCAGCCTCATCAGGGGAGGGGTGCTGGGTTTCCAGGGTGTTCCTCCTCCTGCTGTTAGCTGCAGTTCCATGTACCTCTTTGATCATTTCATCATGATGAGACACAGTACCTTCAACCATCATAATTCCGGACTCTCTGGTTTCCGTTGTTTCCACAAGCCTTGTGCTTTCCTTAGAAGTGTCAGGGGCTTGCAGCGCTAGTTCATTTGCATAGGCATTTTCTAAAATGGGCAATGCATCTTCAGGAACTTGTGTTAGGCTTGCCAATCTGCTCCTGGTAGCTCTACGAGGAGTAGCCGTTTTAAGCTGTTCCAAACTGCTCTTGGACTTTCTGCCTCTTTTGGGGGTGAGGGGCATCTGCTTATGATGCTCGGTGGAAATGTCCTTTTGTTGGGACACTTGGGGAATCTCCAACGTGACCCCTATGGATTTCCGGGTAAACCTACTAGGACTGGCTGACACTTTTACTGGCTGGTCCACCAAGGCACTTTCAGAAACAGCCAAGATACTGCTTGTTCGCCTGGTTCTCCTTGTAGGGATAACCGTCATCGTTACCTCTTGTTTATTATCTTTATCCATAGCTTGGATGCTTTCCACAGGCTCAACAATGCTACTTCTTGTTCTACGTCCCCCTCTCCTTGGCGTGGTTGGCTGTGTAGTTTGGTGCTGGTCTGCGTCAGGTTCTAACTTGACATCTTTAGTTTTTCTCAGGGTCCTCCCTGGTGTAGCAGACGTGTTTGTTTGGGGCTGGTGCTTTGCACTTCTCATAGCTCTTCTGGGAGTTGTAGGCACCTGTAAGTCTGGTTGATCCAAAGGCTCGCCATCTATTGGATGTAACATCTGAACATCTGCAGTCTGCTCCTCAACCATCACCACACTTTTTCCCCTGGTGCATCTTGATTTCTGCTTGTTCTCTGCCAGAGTGCTGGTTATCTCTTTGATGCTAGCGTCTGTCAAAGCGTGAATGGGTTCCTCCAAGGGTTTGGAGGTTGGGCTTCTTACTGTTTTGCCCGTCACCAGCATTTCTTCCTGCATACAGCCGTCGACCAACTCAGCAACAAACTCCTTAGTTCTAGTGTCTTTGACAGCATCTAGCAGGTTCTCTGCAATAACCATTTTAATCGGCTCAGACACATATGGAAGAGACTCCGCAATATCAATTTGGGCTTCAGGACTCTCCTCCGCAGCCTTTACCAAAGTTACAGCCTCCTGATTACCAATTTGTTGTTCTGACTCTTCAGAAACATCACGACCTTCCTCAGCATGGTCTCCACTTTCTCTCACTTTAAGCAACTCTACAACCAGAAGGTGTGCATTAGGTTCAGTAGCTGCATTTTCCATTTCATTCTCTCCATCCTCAGCTTCAAGTATTAAAGAAAAACTGCTAGGAGTTGGTTCCAGGTCATCATGAATCTTCGAAACTTCACTTTCATTGGTTTCTCTAATTTCCAAGAGTTCTCCTTTGAAGTGCTGCGTGTCGGAGAACTGGACCGGAGTAAGAACAGGGACAGTCGGCTGCAACTCTGTGTAAGACACTGGTTCAGGATCTTCTACAACACTGTGATCTGGAACCTGAAATTAAAATAATAAAGACATAAACAAAAACAAACCTCTAAGCATACCCCCCCAAAAGAAACAAACAAAAAAAATGTATCCTAATTTTACTGTTTTGTCTGGACTGTGCAGTACACAACTGAGACTATTGTTATTTTCATTCATTCAACTAAAATAAACCAGGAAAAAAGGTAGCCTTCATTCATGGAGTAAAAAAGAATAGAAAAAAAAACAAAACATCTTAAAAATAATAAAGTCCCCAATGAATCAGGATTGTACTGACCTGTCTTTCCTCAGAGATTACAGGAAAGTCATCAACAGTGCGCTCTTCCAAGCAGACACCAGATTCTTCAGCAGGGGTCCCCTCTTCCAAGCATTCAACATTCTCTGCAGTGGCCTCCTCTTCCAAGCAAACATGTTCCTCAATTTTACCATTCTCTGCAATGTCCTCAGGTTTGTTTTCTGAAGGTGCTACATCTTCACTGACATGTACCACAGCTACAGGAGAAGATTAAATACAATATTAACTCTCTGCGGTCCTATGTCGGACCTGGTCCGACATTGCAATTATTCCTATCCGGTCCAATGTCGGACCCTGTCCGACATCATCAAAAAAAAGACGCAAAAAACTGGTTTCTAGTCATTTGTTCTCCGGAAAAAGCCGAGAAAACCATTCAATGGCCGAGTGGGAGCGACAGGAGCCGAGTCAAGCCGGAAAAAAATAAAAAGGGCATATCTCATGATTAGTCATACTTTCCCCTGGCATCTGATAATGGAGGCCATAAGGAAACAAGCTGGCTGTGACTGCGTCAGCGCTCAGAGAATATCACAGACATTTGCAGAGCTTTTTTCAGATGTTATAGTAATAAAATAATGACTTGGATCACATTATTGAGGCGTTTGGTGATAAAACAAGTGATCAGGAGATGATTGATCGGTATGTACGACTATTATTATTATTATTATTATTATTATTTATTTCTTAGCATATGTGAAAGCTATAGTGAACGAAAGGGTGGGGCGAGGCTGGAGATGCCTAGTGAGTGCTTTGTTGATATGCAGGGCCTTTTAAACTGGTTTGACACTGGAAAAAAATACTTTTAAACAGCGCGTCTAAAATTAACTGCGCGTGTGAAAATAAATTGGACCTGCTGCGCCTTACGCGCACTTAATAAATGGACTGCAAAGGGTTAACATTTCATGACCTTTGTAATTGCCCAGTTGATAGCATGGAAGACTACAGTGCTCCATTTATCAACTAAGCAGTTGGTAGCTACAGATGCAAAGTCCTGCTAAAAACATTATCATTTAAAACACACAATGTGCTAATATTTTTAAACATATTCCATATACGTATCATACATTTTTTTTGTTTTACTTACACCGAGTATCAGCCGCTACAGGTACCAAAACATCTGAAGAGTCGTCAGTCCCAAAAACCACCTCAAACAGTGGGTACGACTTTTGTTCACTGCTAAAAACATTAAAAAAGGCAATTACCATACATATATGGAAAGATGATACACAGGTAATGGTTACTGTGCGATATCTTTCCATTTTTAAAAGGTATACCTACAAATTGCCATAAGGGAATGTTACACTAATGTGTGAAATTATAGCCTAACCAAGATCATAAATAGATCCTATCCGAGCACAAACAAAACACAAAATGGTTTGTATGCCAATAGCAAGTTTGGCAAACTACAATTTCCTTAATTATAATGGACGCTTTCTGTATTACCTCTCAGATGCTGCCATGTAGTGAAAGTCTGTCACAAAGGCGTCCCTAATACTAGCACGTGTCAATGTTGAGGGGACATCCACATTATCCAAATCTAAGGAAAAAAAATAATAAACAAAAACAAGGTAATACAGGTAGATATATGCAGAGCTTGATTCCGATTGTAGAGGAACATGAAGTTACCTTTGTACTCCATTGGTGGCTCTACCACTTCATTTTCATCCTCTGGGTGAAGTCTTTCCTCCTGCTTCTCTATTAAGAATACTTCAGACACCTTTTTTTCTTCTTCCTCCTCCTCCTCCTCCTCCTCCTCCAGCACCACCAGCTGTGGCACTTCCACCTGCACTGGTTTACAGTCCACAGAAACTGCTGGCTTTGCGTTTATAATCACTACATCATCCTCAAACTCCTCGGGGGTGGGTGCATCATGGAATTCCAACGTGGAGTCTCCGGATCGTGCAGAAATGTGGCTCATCTCCTTGACCTCCTGCATGTCTTCTGAAGCATCTCGGTCAGGAATCTCCTCCGCCATTCCCTCATTCTGCAGTTGCAAGACCAGTGGCTTGCTTGGTGCAAACAAAACACGTTCTTCTGCAGAAGTAGACCAAGGGCTAGCTGACCGAGATCTTGATTTGAGTACCGATGAAGTTGCTGAGAGCAAGTTTATTTCGTTATCAGCTGCAATCTGTTTAAATAAATACATGTTACATGCTGTACAGTCATCCCGCAGTGCAATACAAATATTCTAAATGGGCAAGGTGGTTTTAAGAGAAGAAACAGCAGAGAAAATAAATAAATAAATAAGGATTAGCCATAAGTGTGATGTAAAGTTAGACCACCATCTTCTCAACATATAAAAAATGTAGTTTTGATGTGTGCCAAGGTTTTATTAACAGCTTGGTCCTTGTATTTTCTATTCCAACCTGTTCTGCTTACCCCATTGCTCCATTGTGCAGGTCTGGTTGTAGCCTCTATGAAGGTGATACGACTTTCTTTCACACGCAGAGGTGGGGTGAGGGACCTGCCCGGAGAAGCAGAAGGAGACCCTACAGGCGTTGGGCGCTGGCTGGACCTCAGGATGGAGTGGGGGGTGAAGCCAGGGAAGCTAGAGGCCACAGATGTCAAAGCTCTTGCTCTCTATTATATAGAAAAAAGCTAAATCAAAAGAGAATACTGATCTATTTGTCAAGCAGCTGATGCAACATTATATCTTCACTGTGCAAGGAGTCCTTATTTACAGCTGCCTTGTAACTGAAAGCTTCCCTGATAAATATAAACCAAGAGATAATCATTAAATTGCTCTAAAATGTCAACTTTTTTACAACTCACCTTTACCACTGGAGGAGTTTGCAGCAAGGTTAGCTCGGAGGGCTTAAAAACATTTTTGAGGTAGCTGGGCTTGATAGCACTTGGCCGTAATGGACTGGATGTAGTCCATGATGGGATAACCTTGGGTGGAGTTTGCTGAATGCTCACAGCATCTGGAGACTTCTCAGGAGTAGGCAGAACCACCAAATCAAGTAACCTGGGTAAGCAAAAATAAATAAATAAATAAATAAATAAAGGTAATTGGTGGAAAAGTCAAAAGGTTATTCAAACCAGATATTTGCACTCTGTTTGAAAGGGAGTATACAAAAGGCATAGTGTCACAAATTTCTATGTCACTGTTGAGGTCAACAATTCACAGCAAAGTTTCCAGTATTTTAGCTTTTACAGAATTTTGTGCGAAACACCACATAAGGGTCTTTTTTTGTGTTACCTGGAAATCCTCTTTGTAGTTCTGGTAATAGGCGTGCCCACAAACGCATCAGTTTGGTCTAATGACAGCGGGGGTGATTTAACGAGTGGTAGTTCAGGAATTTTCGGACTACAAAAAAGAAAGATTTAAAAAAAAGAAGAAGAGTCACCTTTACTTTGTTTCTGTATATTAATTATAAGTTATTAATTATAAGTTTTATATTATGTGTGTGTTTTAAAGTTAAGTTGTTTTTTAATCATTATGTTTAAATTGTGTGTGAATGTGCTTTTATAGTGGTTCTAATGCAGTACTGTCCAAGTTTAGAATTCTCTCATTATACATGGCTGACCCCGAGACGGGGAGGAAGGTGCATTAAGACAAAATGGACGCTGACCCTGAGACGGGGGGGGGGGGGGGGGTATTTTAAAAAGACAAGATGGATGCGCCCTGCTGAATGTAGCACAACTACCTCGATTATTGGACAGAAACCAGTCAGGTTAAAGGCGAGTCAACAATTGCTTATGAAGGTATACATATCAAACATTGTAAAGTTTTGTCAGTCTTTTTATCTCTTTCAAAATTGACTCCATGGATATCTATGCTTTCTGATACAAGCACTGAGCTGTACGGAGGCCTTGTCCAAAATCAGTTTGGAACTTGTGCTTTTATGACTGTACTGGAGGTATACCTTATTTGTATATAAATAGTTTTTGAATAAAAAAAACATTTGTCATCTAAATTATTTCACTACATCTATAAATCTGAAACAAAATTAGAACTTACCTTTTGAATGGTGACAGATCCGGTTTAGTAATATCGCCAACCCACACCTCCCCAATTTTAGAGAGCACATTGTTAATGAAGGTTGCTCTTGTGAGGATATTCCCTGAAGCAGCTGGTTTTGCCATAGTGGACAATGGCTTTGGCCTTGAAACTGTAAATAGAAGGATTAAAAGCATAAATGCATCTTGGGACAAAAACAAAAAGCATCATACTAGTTTAACTAACTGCACCACCAATGTAGAACATGCATAACATTTCAAATTTACCAACTCTACAGATCAGATTTCAATAAATATCTACTGAAATACTACACATTTCAGGTTTCTTTAGCCCTCTGATTGAGTGCAAATCCTGTGTCACAAGAGAAGCAGCTGTGTTAACTTAGAACAGGGTTCATGTACTTTTTCAACATCAAAATTACATACTTTTTCCAGACCTCCATTTGTTTTTCCCCAGACTTGTGTTAGTTAGTTTCTACTAGTTTTTCGACAGTTATCCACATAGGCGGGCAGCCGCGGAGCATTATAGCTTTTTGATCCAGAGAAGAAGTTGCACCTGGTTTTCTAAAAGTATTTGTCAGAATCTGAAGGTGCATATCTAGCAAGAGACAATGCAGGTATTCAAAAGAAGAAAGATACAATCTAAGAAACGTCCAATATTTGAGAACTACGTTGCATTATTTACAAAGACAATATAAAAAGTTGTATACTTGTGCCAAAATAGGATAGTATAATGGTACCAACAGTATACTAAAACCAGACAATTTTAGCACAAGTACACTTGCAGTATACTACTTTTTTGTAAGGGATGATATTGGATTCTGATCCAAACTTCTTTATACCCTGTTAAATGTTGAATACTACGGGAGGTGAAAAATAACAAAAATGAAATAACAAATGTGCATGCGTTATATATTAAAATGTGTAAGTGCCGTATATTAAACACACAAGTCAAATACTAAATACAGTTCACCCTCGCTATAACAACCCTGTTTGGGGCCAAAGCCTTTTGTTCGCTATAGTAAAAGGACAATCCAAAACGAACAATATAAGCTGCTGGAGTAAGTTAAGGAAGTCACTTTGGATAAAGGCATTAGCTAAATTATTAATAATATTAGTACTGTTTTTATTCTTTGATTTTCTTTATTATTACAGTATTTGTCACAACTACCATCAACAATAATAATAGCAATGAGATTGTACGAGCCAACATCAGGAGCAGTTAGATTTTCTTTTTTTAAAATCAGTATTTAATCGTATAAATGATGAAGGCCATATAGCGAGGATGTAAATAGTATATCTACTCTCCAGTTATGGTTTGGACCCGAGACTGTTGCTGCACTCGGTACTGTAAGTTACACGCAAGCACCACACATTTAAAATAAAAATTACCAGTACATTTTATTAATCACATTAAAGAAATGAAAAAAGCGATGTTAACATGCTATGTTTATACACACCATAGGAGCTACAGAAAGCGTTTTTTTTTTTAAATCTGAGTCAGTGTTAATAACTATTGTATTTGATTTATTTATTTTTTTCTGGGTTGGGAAATAACATTAATGATTTAATAAAGGTAACAACATGATAACAAAATGTGAATCTTGGTGAGCAGAGTACAGTAACTTGTAACTTAGTTTTAAAAAATCATAGCCTTCAATATAAATTTATTATTTTGGATGTCGTAATGTCCATTTTACCCTGTGTTTCGCTGGAGCAGACAGTCATGTGACATATACCAGTGCGCTGACTGGATACGATTGCTTGAGTTGTCAGGGGTGTTACACGGGGCAATCCTCGCGGGACTAGGTCGCTACTAGTTGCTACTAGTAAATTGCCTAGACAGCTGCCGCTAGAGCTGCTGGCCCGCTTTCGAGATCAATTACGAATAAAAAATAGATTACGGAATTATTTTCATTCTCCTGTGATACTAGTAAAATTCCAGACTTTTTCAAGACTTTCATAATGGAAGACATGGTTTTTCAAGCATTTTCAAGCCATGGAAATCAGTTTGGCATTTTTCCATACTTTTTCCAGACTAGCGTACAAACCCTGTTAGAAGCACATATGTGTGCTTACCTGCTTTGGAAATAAGTGCAACAACAATGATCTTGCTTCTAAAGCTGCATTGGGATGACCCTACTGTGATATCCAATTAACTCTGCACTGTAAACTTTTACTTAATTCTGGAGTGTACCTTCCCGCAGAATTGTGGATGGATGGTGGTAAGGTTTTGCTCGTTCTGTGGCAAGTCTCCGTTGCACTCTGGGAAGAACCTTTCCATACTGGTCTAAAATAGAGTTTCTGGCAATTGTTCTTTCTTTCAGTTGAGGATCTCGGTTATTCTAATGAGCAAAAAAAAAAAAGGACTAAACATTTGTTGCCAACATGGTTAAGATTACTAGAATACAAAAACAATGTGTAACTGAACTTTGAATAAACACTGCAGAAAGATTTGGTATTTAAGCCCACCACAATGGTGTAGGTCAGCAGTTCTCAACTGGTGGAGGTGGGGTTGTTCTATGCACAGGATGACATCTCTACACAGGATTAAATGCACTAAAAGTTGGGCAAATTCTTCACCAACTGGTTCCTTGATATAAAATATAATTAAATCGCTACCATGGCAGTGGTGAGGTTCCAAGTATGTTTAGTATAAATAAAAAACCTAAAAGGTGCAGCATGATTCAAAACAGCTTGGGAACCCCTGGTGTAGGTGAATAAATCTGCATACACAGTATGATCTAATGCAATTCTGTAAAAAAAAGAGTGAGTCCTACTAAACGGAATGCTTTGGCCATAATTCAAAACTACAATTTCGTAGCAGTTGGCACTATTTCAGGCTTTCCTGGTAGTCTTCATTTTATGTCTATGCAACAGGATTGTATACCGGATGTTGTTACATACCATTAAGTTCATCTTTAGGGTCTGATTGAGTTGCAATGCTGGCACATAGTTGGCTCGCTGGAGATAATAAACCATGAGAAACTCTTGGTTTTGAAGGTCACCATTGCTTTGCAGGAACTTCTCCAAACATTCCTGCAATTCAGGGGAAAAAACCACACACACCACACAAGTGTAAGTGAACTGTACATGTCTATTTAACAATGCTGGCATCAAGACTGAAATGTCCAAATCTGAACTTATATGCTTTTGCTGCATTGTGTAGGTCATGAATTTCTTACTTTTTAATTTTTTTAAAACCCCATAAGCTACATTGCCCAATTTAAAATATTTCCAGGTTTAAAGGTTTAAAATTGATCCATCAAGCAGGTTCACCAAGAGAAAACCCTTGGTGTTATAATAGACTCACTGCTACAACTGTTTAAATAACATACCTGTAATTTCTTTTCATTGTTAATTCTGACAACTTTTTACACTTATAACATTAAAGACATGCGTGTGTGCTTGGCGAAGATACCTCCACGTCTTCACAGAATTGTTGCTCAGCACCAGCAACAAGTTTCACATTGAGCAAGTAAAACAAATAAAAAAAAAATTATATTTTATATATATTTATTTATTATACTGTGACGAAGTGCCCGCCCGTGTGTGTTTCTGTGTTGTATGTTGCGTGTGCGTGTGTTAATGTTGGTATATAGTCATTGGTACACGGGATATAAACAGGTCTGTGTTTCACGTGCATTTAAAAATGTAGATTTATATTTAGGCACGAGGAGGGCACAAATCACTTCACGTGCTGGTTAAATGTAATATGTGAGCACGGGGTTGCACGTAATTCATTCACGTGCTGGGATTCAAGTGAATAATTAATTAGTGATTGAATCCCAGCACAACAGTATATATAGACACATTTTCATTCACTCGGGGTTGGGTGTTCAGTGAGTGGAGAACGGGATTGGAGACGGAGGTAATAATAATAATAGTAATAATAGTTAAAAGTATCTGCTCACCGTGTTTGTCTGTCTAGTCCGTTTTGTTTGTCTTTTTGTTTTGGCTCGAGTGCCGTGTCCTGTGTTTGTTTCAAACCTTTTATTTTCTGTTTATTAAATGCTGAGCGAAACCATTCGCTCAGCTCCACCAAACCACACCTCTCTGTTGTTTATTTCCTGGCTCTGGTCTGACGCCACCCACTCCGGCCATCTTTGTGACATATACACACACACAGTTTGATACATTCTTGGTTTTAGTAGTATAAATTTAATAAGACAAACCTGAACTTTCACACTGGGTCTAATAAAGCTTGTTGTAAAACCTGGAATGGGTGTACCTGCTATGCAATAGCTAGGGCCCTACCCATTTCAAGGCCATGAAAAAATGTGACACGGACCACTGAAATTCATTCTGCACAGTGAAATCTGGTCTGTTTTGTGTACTTTTACCCTGCATTAGAATCCAATTAAGTTATATGTAATGTTCAGGAGCTACAGGATCAGGATCCTAATGCGATTGTTAGCTTGTTTCAATTTAAAAAAAGAAAGCTGGACAGGATTTATTGATTGACACTTAACAGTCAATAACTAGCTTCTACTCACAGATTGGTAGACACGGGCCTCCAGGGCGGGTTTAGTATGACCTACGGATCTCAAATGGTAGTACCGTTAAGCGAGTCAAATTAGACCTACATTTTAAAATGTGTACAAAATAAACCAAAAAGTGCTACAATCATTACTGCAGCGTGAAATTTAAGATTTAAATAGCTGAAACTGCTGAAATGTAAGTTTTTTTTTTTAAATGTTACGAATGTGAAATTTACAAAAATGTACCATGAATTTGGTAGGGCCCTAGCAATAAGAGTCTTATTTTCATCCCTGATGGATGTTTTCATCGTTGATGAATGGATGGATGGCTATAGTAAAGATCACTTGCACGGCCTGGGTGAAAAAAAAAAAAAAATCTTGGAATCACATGACAGCTGTGTTACGTCTTGATGCTACATTTAACCAATCAGAGTTGAAGGACTGGGTTTTCCGTTAAATGTTAATGACTGCTAAAGAAAATAACCAATTCTTTTCAAAGCAAAAACAGTGACAATGAATGTGGAAATTACCAAACTGAAATGGATGATTGAAAATGAAAGAAAAAATGTAGAAAACGAGCAACTTGTAGAAAGCGAATTGGAAGAACCGCAAGAGGGGCTGTGTGTAAAAAAAAAAAAAAAAAGTGGTAAATAATGGAAATGGCTTTTTTACAGCAAGGAATTGGGTGGTATGATGTGCAAGCTCTGCCAGAAACAAGATCGCAAAGGATTAGGGGGTAAATGGCACAGTGTAGCCTGTGTATGAATTAGGGCGGATTATTATTCATTATTTGGTTTCTTATTATTATTCAAATTATATATTTAAAAGGAAAGGCAATTTAATTTCTGTTAAAAGTGCTCCCAGATTAATGCTCTGCCACCCAGCTATTCAGAATTCCTGGGGAGAACCTTGTATAATGCTATATTTTTCAGAACCCTGCTACTTACTGTTTAAAAGGAATGAGCCATGAAGACAGGCTGAAGCTAAACCTATTTAGCCAAGAACAAAGAATTGGGAGGGGGTTGCATGACTGAAGTCTTTAAAATCTTAAAAGGAGTTGACAGTTAACCCTAACCAATACATTAATGCAGTACAAAAACCAGGTCTAGACGACACAGTTGGAAAAATATAATTATTTAAAAATCGATCATCAAGTATTTATCTCTATGTATATAATGAGGAATGGAATCGATTTGATTTAATCGCAGCAGCCATAAACTGTAGTAAGAGCATGCAGAGCAGTTGGAAACAAGGCATTATTTGCGCCTTCTCATTAAGACCATGTTTTTCTTATTTCTTAGCAGACCCTTAGTCTGTTTTTATCTTAATTACTCCAAGAACCCTGGTCAACTTACCAAACTAAAATGTAATAGCACCTACCTGCTCAGTGACTGTGAACGGCAGCTTTAGAAGGTCTTCCATTAGCCCCATCTCCTGACACATTTCATACATGTGTTTTAGCAAATCCTCCACATTCAGCCTACTGGAATGTTGCCTTAGCAAACTCCAGGCCTCCACCATACACCTTATAGTGAATAAATAAAAACAAATAAATTTGCAATGAAGTCAACTGAAGGCATCAATGCCAGCAGATGTTTTAGTTTAACAGTACCTGTTAAACAGGAACACAGTGAGGTACAGTTTTATTTCACTGCTAGTCGACATTGACGGCTTCATCATCTGTATGTATCTAAGGGCTTGTCTGTGCTCCCCTTGGCACATCAAGGCCTGGATTATCCGTGCATGTTGCCAAGACAGCATTGATCGGCTAGTGGTTGGGTGAAGGATGAGATCCAAAGCTGTCTGTGTCACAAACAGATAAGTGCATTACAAGCAAATTTCCAGAACTCAAAATCGTAGCCAAAATTAAGGACTGCCACTTCAGTTACCTCATGATCATTATGATCCAGTAGCCAAAATCCTTGGATAAGCTTTACCAATCCCAAAGGGATTGCAAATGCAGTTGGGAAAGATTCAACAGAGGACTCTGGTTTATTGGAAAAAGAATACAGGACATCCAATAACAAATAAATAACCTGAATGGCATTTGTTAAGGAAATTAAGCTTTTAAATAAACAAACAAACAAACAAACAAAGTACAGTACCAGTGGCGTGCCATGACAAAATGGACTGGGGTAGCAGAGTCGTCGCAACCCCCCCCCTCCTTTTTTTAAGTGGCAGCTACCTGTAACCCACAGATACCTTTCATTATTTTAATTCAGAAAGTACCCAGTAATAAAATTCGAAATAATAATTATTATTATTATTATTATTATTATTATTATTATTATTAATTTCTTAGCAGACGCCCTTATCCAGGGCAACTTACAATTGCTACAAGATAATCACATTATACATTATTTCACATTATACAGATATCACATTATTTTACATACAATTACCCATTTATACAGTTGGGTTTTTACTGGAGCAATCTAGGTAAAGTACCTTGCTCAAGGGTAAAACAGCAGTGTCCCCCACTGGGGATTGAACCCACAACCCTCCGGTCAAGAGTCCAGAGCCCTAACCACTACTCCACACTGCTGCCCTACTGTTGTAAAGGTATTTGTATTTATCAATGTATACTTATGAGCACTATCGTGCGAAATCCAGCTATCCTCCTCACTGCAGTGCTAATCAAGGAATATTCATGTTTTGGGGTTGCTCACTAATGATTGGCCAGCTGTCACAGCTTTAACTTTCCCACTGGTTGCTAAAGCAGGCCCTTCAAGTGAGGCAGAGAATACCCTGGGAGATTTATGGCCCGCCTCTGCTCACTCCCGATTGGTCACCTGTCATTTATATATATATATTATTTTAAAACACTGAAACTCAAAATCAATTATTGTAAGGTGAGATTGGTTTTATGTTGGGAAATATTTAAGAAAAATAAAAAACTGAAATATCTTGCTTGCATAAGTATTCAACCCCTGTGCTGTGGAAGCTCCCAGTTTACACCGATGAAAGAAATTGCCCTAACGAGGACACAATTACCTTACCATTGGCCTCCACCTGTGAACCATTAAAGTTGCTGTCACATTTTCTGGATAAAAACCCCACTGTTGAAGGATCATTGGTCAGGCTGTGAATCTGAAGGAAAATGAAGACCAAAGAGCATTCTACAGAAGTTAGAGATAAAGTAATACAAATGCATAGATTAGGGAAAGGGTACAAAATAATATCCAAGTGTTTGGATATCCCAGTGAGCACAGTTGGATCAATAATCAGGAAGTGGAAGCTGCATCACACCACCCAGGCACTGCCAAGAAAAGGCTGTCCCTCAAAACTCAGCGCTCAAACAAGAAGGAGACTTGTGAGAGAAGCCACAGAGAGGCCAACAATCACTTTGAAGGAGCTACAGAGTTCAGTGGCTGGGAGTGGAGTAATGGTGCACCAGTCAACCATATCAAGAGCTCTGCATAACACTGGCCTGTATGGGAGGGTGGCAAGAAAGAAGCTGTTACTCAAAAAAGTACCATCTGAAAGCACGTCTGGAGTTTGCCAGAAAGCATGAGAGTGACCCAGCTGCGATGTGGGAAAAGGTTTTGTGGTCAGATGAGACAAAGATAGAGCTTTCTGGCCAAAACTCAAAGCGCTATGTGTGGCGCAAACCTAACACTGCCCATGCCTCAAGACACACCATCCCTACAGTGAAGTATGGTGGTGGCAGCATCATGCTGTGGGGATGCTTCTCATTAGCAGGGACTGGGCATCTTGTTAAAACTAAAGGAAGAATGGATGGAGCAAAATACAGGGAAATACTGCAAGAGAACCTGCTTCAGTCCGCTAAAAAACTGAAGCTTGGGAGGAAATTCACCTTTCAGAAGGACAATGATCCCAAGCACAAGGCCAAAGCAACATTGGAGTGGCTCAAGAACAAAAAGGTGAATGTCCTACAGTGGCCCAGTCAAAGTCCTGATCTCAATCCCATTGAGAATCTGTGGCACTATTTGAAAATTGCGGTCCACAAGCGTCGTCCAACCAACGTGAACAACCTGGAGCAAATCTGCCAAGAAGAATGGGCCAAAATCACTCCGACACTGTGTGCAAAGCTGGTACATACTTACTCCAAAAGACTTAAAGCTGTTATTGCAGCGAAAGTTGGCTCTACCAAATATTAATGTGTGGGGGTTGAATACTTATGCAAGCAAGATATTTCAGTTTATTTTTCTTAAATATTTCCCAACATAAAACCAATGTCACCTTACAATAATTCATTTTGAGTTTCAGTGTTTTAAAATAAAATATCAAACAGAACGAAATTTCAATGTACCATTTGTAATTCAGTAATATGAGAGAATTGGTCAGGGGTCTGAATACTTTTGCAAGGCACTGTGTATATATATATATATATATATATATATATATATATATATATATATATATATATAAAAAAAGGACATTCTTTGACTCCCCTATTGGTTAAACTCACTCAAGACCTTCAACTGAAACGGAGAATACCCTCAACTGTTTTTTTTCTAGTAAACCCTGTAAGTGATCTTGGATAAAGGCATCAGACAAATGAACAAGTAATAATTAGAATACTATGTTTCATAGTATAAGAAAGCACACTGTACGCAAGTGAGTGAGGCAACGTAATGTCATTTGACTGACGGTTTATATGGTTAGCAGAGAATACCTAAAAGGTCCTGACGGCACGCCACTGTTCAGTATATAGTCACTCAAATAAGCATTTTTAGGAGTGTAACTTGATATGCAAGAGAGCTTTGAGCTGTGCAGATTAAAACAAGCAGGTAAGCAAACAAAGCATGTCTTTCCAACTCTTCACAGACCAACGGTGCCTGAAGGACGGAGAAATATACACAAATTAAAGGATACAATTGCATGCTTTGCCGATTCTTCAGCACTCTCCAACAGGTAAATATCAAGCAATGCCTAGGGGGGAAAAAAAGTTATTAATTACCAAACTACAAAACCCTCATAACTATTGTGGTGCTCTTCAAATCACCCCCACCCCCACAAAACAAATCTGCCTAAATTAGATTATGCCATTAATATTAGTACACCAATACCCCTTTCACAGAGACAAGTTATGATGGCTCAGAACCAGCACCGATCCGGCACTTTGTGTGAATTGCCTATACCGTCACAGAGCCGTCACATTTTATATGAGAGGTGGTTCAGAGACGGCACCGAAGCATCTTAACTGCCTGTGTGAAATGGTATGCCGATACTGAAGCGCTATAGTGGGAGTGAATTGCAAGTCAACATCCCACATGCCTGTATACCGAACGTGTTACACGCTTTCTTCCCCCCCACCCTCAAATACAATGGCTGAAGAATGAGGTATAACTGGAGTCCAGAAGAAGTTAAGGAATTGTTAACTTTACAGGCGGACAAGGAGGTGAATTCAAATAGAAGGGACGGTGCGTGATGCTGTAATTTATGGGCAAATCACTGACATGATGCATGAGTGTGGATACAACCGTTGCCATGAAAACTATCTGTTGACTGACAGGTTTGAAGGTTGTACTCACATGATCCCCTTGGCTGGGTGAAAGGGATATGACGGTATTATACTGGCATAGATTGCGCAACTTCATTCTATGTGAATGGATATTTTGAAACGTCTGAGACTGCTCATTAGTGGCATTTGTGTGTGAAAGGGATATAACTACGCCATTTCGTAAACCACAAAAGCAAAGAAAACGCCACAGCACACAAATCAGCTTAAATATATATCGAGATGTGATAGCATTAGAGATCCAAATATGTCTCAGCCAATGTCCCTTTCAGAACATCCCCACATATTCTGTACCATTAGTTTCCTGTAGAAGTTAAGAAAAAAACACTAAGACTTACATGCAGTGTTGGAGGAGGATATCTTCCAGTTCCGCCTTCATCGCGCTTCCACACCTTCTCAATTCGATCACCAAACTGGGCCACCATTCCATCAATCATAAGGCAATTTGAAGACCATTTACCTCTAAAGAAAATTAAACACTATTTAGCTGCTGAATACCAAAGTAAACAAGCATACACTATTCAAATCAAATAAAGCTAAATGTTTTCACTTCCTACCTAGATAAGCGTTCAAGCTTCTGCCGTCGGCCGTTATAATAGTTCTGTATTTCAGGATAGTTATAGCAAGGCTTAGATATCTGCAGAACATCTACAAAAACAAAATACAATAAAACATTGGAAAGCAACAGAAATAATGCACACTCACAAACCATTAGAGCCAATTCACACTGTAGCGTTACCAGTCATGTTACAGCATTTGGTCTCACCAAGTAAAAAACCCTTGTTAATCAATATGCTTTAATAACACAAGCACACAGTAATTTAGAAGTTACATTTATCTAGACAGTGTATACGAATACAAAGTGATGAAGTAGCTTATAGGTGGTCTGCCTTCTGACAATATTGATTTAAAAAATATAAGTGCAAACAGCAAATTGGGACGGCAGACAGGACAATGTTAATTGGGAGCGTCTGTGCTATTGGGACGCAGCTTCAATGACAATAATCAAAATAATGAAATTACTTTTCCAGTTACTATAGACTTACCGGCACCTTCTGGCAGGAGACCAGAACGACAGAACCACAGCACCACCTGGGCATATTGAAAAATAAGGTTGGCAACCACATGTTTGTTCGTTAAGTCCACTAGACCTGTGAAATACACAAACAGTGAAAAACTCACCATACATTTTCATTTTCTCCACCCAAAAAAAAAAAAAAAGAAAAAAAGTCTGTCGTCGTCGCGCCCTCCACCCCCAAAAAAAACTGCTTTCACAGAGCAACTGATATGACAAAAGAACTCACCTTTCTCAGTGAGTTCTTGTGCCTCACTGAGGAAGCAGTTAAAAATGGTGTTGAGATTGCCAAGTAGCAACTGACAGTGCTGCATAGCCTGGAGTGTTTGTGGATCAATGAAGTTACAGGAGCTGCTAAAGAGTGGAGCACCTAAAAGAAACAAGCAAATAAAACTTAACATTTCCACTTCTTACTGCCGAGATTGATGTACTGTGCATTTATCACAATTATGTAATATTTTTTCATTCACATATCTTTGATTAATAAATAAACTGAGGTATTACTGCCAAAGCAATTAAAATGTTGAATTAGAAGAAAATGTCAAACTGCACACATCTGTTTGAAAAAGTTCATCTCAAGATGAACAGTGGCATTTGGAAAGGAAAATGGAGAGCACATGGAGTGGACAGCAATAAAAGCTGCCACTTGTTACTGCAGAGTTACCACAAAGACCCTCATGAACAGGGTCCTTCAAAAATGTGCTGTTGGATTATGGAGCAATTTTCAATTGATTTTATAGATACCTTAAAAGCATGTATTTAATTTCACCTTCAGCAAATAAAATGCTTATGAAGCATACATAGTCTGACAATTTCACTAATAAACCTAAAAAAAACCTTCTTAAAAGCATAGTTTACAAGTAAGCACATGTATACTCACAAATGCTGTCAAGTTCATCTTTTGTACGAACCAACTTATTCCATGCCCACTCAAGTACGAAGCGTAGGTTAGCTCCAGACCTTGGTTGCTCTATTTAAAAAAAAAAAAAAAAAAAAAAAAAAAATGTAGTGGAGTTGATGAAAGGCTCAATAGCAAGTTTAAATCTTACTTCTTAGTAAATCCCTCAAAACTATATTGGAGATCCAAACAGCAATAACCTCAAGGATTGGACACATGCAAGTAAATTAAGTATGTACAAGGAGACTAAAATACTCTTACCTTCTCGGGTCCATTGTTTGATGCACCCAGTTATCAGACAAAAGGAACTTGTTTTAACGACAGTTGATAGTATGGCTTCCAACTGTTCCTCCTATAGAATAAGATGTAACAGATAGATTTATCTTAATCCAGTTCCTGGAGATTAAAGAGTAGGTAGCAGGGTTCTGGAAAATATAGTGCTATACATCCCCACATGTTGTCACAACTGTTTAAATAAAGTACCTGTAATTTCATTCATTGTTAACATCCGGACAACTTTTTACACTTATAACTTTAAAGTCTGTTTCAAAGCTCTTTTCAAAATGGCCGCTCTAGTGCACTGGGGTTTGAGATCTGTCACTACAGGAAGAGCAATTTAAAAAAGTGCTCTGGCTTTTCTGTTAGTGCTGTGTTACCTGTTTGACAATGTCTGCAATAATCCTTACACTATCAGTGAACTAGAGCGGCCACTTTGAAAAGAACTTTGAAAACAGACTTTAAAAAGTGTAAAAAATTGTCAGGATGTTGACAATGAAAAGAAATTACAGCTATGTAATTGAAATAGTTGTAGCAACACCTGGGGACGTGCAGCGCTACATTTTTCGGAATCCTGCTACTTAATCTAAAATACCAGAAATATTCTCCAGATTGATTATACATTCTTAGAACAAGGATATCTGAAGCCGTTGAAAGCATATGAACTCCTTCAGCACTTCACAGTAGGACTAATTAAATAGTTTGGGTTTGAAATAAAAGAATTAGGTTTGTTTACTAATCAGCTTTTTGAAATTAAGTTTTACATCTTTTAGGCCTGTAAACAGGTCTCCAGTGTTGAGTTAAAACACATATTAAGCTGAAACTAGAACCAAACAGATCCTAGTACAGCATAAGTCTCAGACAGCAACGACAGCGCCACTTCTTGATGAATGCTTCTGTAAGCTTACCTGGGTAAGACTGGAAGGCTGCACATCAGCAAGTCGGGGAGACAGCAGGCCAGCCATTAGACACCTGCTGTAACCATCAGGAATAGCTTCACTTAGACAAGGACCAGATTTCTTTAGGAAACTTAACGTCTGAAAAAAGTTAATAAAACAAATACAAATATCCACATTAGTTAAGCACGAAAAGATCACATAGCAACTGGATATCCAAATGAGATAAATGTGGCCCTATGTATGAATATCTTTTAATGGATAGGTGTATTTAATACGTAAATGAAGTGTATGTCGTTTAACAGATTTTATTAAGCTTTGCTTTTCTTTGAACATTGGGAAATTAACAGAAATGTCATAAAAAACAATTGAAAAAATTCAGAACACTAACCTCCTTCTGAAAACCAGAACATGTTAGGTGTACAATCCCCAAGTCTAATAAGCAAGTTGCATCTGTAACAGGATATTTGGAACGAAATAGAATTATTCTCTGCCTAGAAAGAACAATGTGATAAATAATGCACTAACCAACTTTCATTAGAACTGAATATCTCGATTAAATAAGAAATATAATACAGCACCGACAGTCATCATGTAAAGGCATCACCAATTATTATTATTATTTATTTCTTAGCCGACACCCTTATCCAGGGCGACTTACAATTATTACAAGATATCACATTATTTTTACATACAATTACCCATATACAGTTGGGTTTTTACTGGAGCAAGCTAAGTAAAGAACCTTGCTCAAGAGTACAGCAGCAGTGTCCCCTAGCTGGGATTGAACCCACAACCCTCCAGTCAAGAGTCCAGAACCCTAACCACTACTCCACACTGCTGCCCTGTGTTACGTTTGTTAATTATGTTACGTAATCAGGCTCTTGCCGTTTTAAAAACTAAATAATTAAAAAAACATAAACAAACAAATAAATATGTTCCATCATCAGCCAATAACTTAAATTAAAATTAATAACTTAAAAAAAAAGGTTTCATACGTACCAAAATTATAAGTGCTGGGATAAAAAAATTGCTCTGGAGGTGGACTTGTAGGAGGCAGTCCTCGACTTAAACTGCGTTCATGTACCAAAATGTCCAGGAGGGGATTTGGGGAGGTCACTGTCACAGCGTCCAGCGACCACAGAGCAAAATAGGAGCAATTGTGAAGAAACTCGCCAGTTCTAGAAAGAAAGCAGAGCTACATAAACAAAAAGCAACTACAATACTGTTGGGTTCAGCCACTTTCTCAAGCAGAGTTCAAACATGCAACAGGTTTGTTTAGCAGGGTTTACATGGCATGGTAGTAAAGACAATTAAACAAGTTTAAAAAGACTTAAGAAAAGTGTATAGATTTTACCTTAAAGAATCAGGCATCTGTGCATGGTACCAGCGATTAATATCAAAGACACCCAGGTAGGTAGAGGGTTTGCCCTGCCCATAGGATTTCACTTGCCAACTGAAGATGGCCACGCTTGTGTCAGGAGAAGAGACTGCAGAAAAACAGAAATTAGACAGACACGAACCACTGGCAAATATAAACCACTGCAATAAAAAAAGTCTTGTGTTAAAGACATGGGAAAGAAAGTACAAAAATAAATAATGGAATGTCGAGTAATAAAACAAAAAAAAGGAAGGGGAAGAAAGAAAATGAAACCAACCGTCATTCATGCTTTCATCTCGATCAGGGTGGTTTCTAAAATTTTCAATAGTCTGGCAGCCAAGCAGTCGGGTGCTGGTGGCTTGTGCCCTTAATGAGAATACACCCCCAGTCAGGTCCTGACTGTAACGTTCCTCGCAGTATTCCAAACCCTGCAAACAAAAAGACTAAATTGTCAAAATCCATGACCTACAGATTTTCTGGGAGAACGTATACTGTGTATCCATTATATTCTTGAGTAAAATCAAACAATAAATGAAATAAACAGAGCACCTTTATTTTTAAAGAAATGTAATTGACACAGTTTGAAATCACAACTAAAATAATCACAGAAACACTTTGAAATACAGAATGGAGAAAAGCTAACACACAATGGCCACAGAATTTTTTTTCTCCAGAAAAACAGTGAGGGCATTCACTACATACCAAGTAAGCCTATTGGTACAATATGTGTAAAGCTTGTATTACCTCATAGAGGATCTGTCCAGAAGCCAGACACTTCTTGTCTCCAAATGCCAACTGCAACAGGTGCAAGCTAACAACATCCCCTTCACTGAAAGGAGATCATTGAAATATGAACGGAAAATGGTTCATTATCTATTATGAACTATATATACTTTTTTCTTGGCTGAATGCATTTTGAAAATGTGCTTGAAGCAAGTGAAAAAGCGTACTTTCAGTTTATAATTGTATGATAGAAGTCTAGCTTTCAAGCTCTTAATTTTTTTCAAATCAGTATCAGCAGTGTTTTAATCCAGCATGTATCAAAACTATACTACAAGTGAAACTGTAGCATTTGACATGCTACAGAAGAGCAGATGTTTAATGCAACACAGTTTAAATGAATTAGTTATATTTAGTTGCCTCAGTTGTATATTTTGATAAAGCAATGGTGGGGTGGTTACTCACCTGTCCTGGGCAGATTGTACAGCCCAAAGATAGCAGCAGTTACGAGGATCATTCTCAGGTTCCTGGAACATCAAAGCATGAACAGACACTCTGCCACCTTCTAACTGCGAGTGATACCTTGTGGGGGAAATACATATGTTTAATACTAGTCCATGAATGGCTCCTGCATGCCCTCTTGTAAACTGCAGCCAAGTTAAACTACCAGATTAAAATAAAAATGTCTTCTTAACACTGATTGATTTTAATTTTATTTATTTTTTTTGTTCACAAAATAAAACAGAAGGGCAGGATAGCTGCAGAACAACATACCATTTTAAACACAGATTTTACATAATTAAAAGATGTTTATTACATTACCATCAGCTGTGTATTAGGTACACATCTCATGGTAATATAGCAAGACAGACATTCCCTGTAAAAATCCTATTTGTGATTCTCTTTGACTGTGCTTGAGACTTACTCTTTCTTGAAGGACTTCATGTTCCAGAGCTGAAGGCAGCCATCTGAAAACCCAACTGCTAACTGGTTTGTTCTTGCGAGGTACTGAACTGCTGTAGCTGCATTCCCCGACGGGTTCTGTAACTGAAGGCATAGATGTCTCCCTTCCCTGGTCGCAGTCTCACGGATACGTGGGATCTCTGCCGGAGCCTTGTTGACAACTTTAAGACCTAGACATGAATATGATTAAACAGGTGTATAAATACATGATTCAGGACTAGTGTTAACAGCAGGAATACAAACAGACTTTCCAGCTAACAAAAGTCTTGCTGAGGTGATTTCCATGTAGAGTACCAAGACTTACAAAAAGTCAAACTCTCAAGTCTGACAGTCAGTCCATGTTTTATACAGGTAGGGGACAAACAAATGGAAACACCAATGTAAAGTCACTTAATAGGGCGTTGGACCACTATGGTATCCCACTCTGTGGAGTTCTCGGCGGACCGTTTTTGATGAAACTGGCTGCTCGCGCCCCAGGTTGAAATTTGCAGTCAATTGATCTGCAGTTGCTCACCTGTTTTGTATTGCACTTTGAATTAATGCACGGATATCACGATCCTGGAGTATGCGATTCTGCCCACTCTTGCCCTTTACTGACTATGTCTTTCCCTCGGAGTTCCATGCTGATATCACCTTAGACACCATTGCTCGTGAAACATCAGCAAGTTGAGCTGTCTTGGTCGCTGAAGCTCCTGCCAAACGCGCCCCAACAATCACCCCTCTTTCAGAGTCACTGAGGTCTCCTCTTGCAGCCATGCTAGCCATAATTATAGGAAACCAGACCTGTCCAGCATTTTTATACGTGACCCTAAGCATGCTGGGATGTTATTTGCTTAATTAACGCATGAGCCACACCTGTGTGGAAGCCCTTGCTTTCAATATACTTGGTATCCCTCATTTCTCCAGGTGTTTCCATTTTTTTGTCCACTACCTGTATTTATTGGTCAAAAGAAGATAATAATAATATTTAATAATTGTACATTAAAATTGTCTCAGTTTACCTGAAGCTTCGAGCTCACTCTGACTGCACGATAAGTCATCCAAACACAGATCAATCAGCAGAACATGCCCAACGTCTGTTACTACTGCCACAGCCCCAAAGAACCAGCGGAGACTCTGGTGTAAATGCTGAGTGCTGGCACTGGCACCACCGTGATTTATTAATGGCTCAATAGCAGTTATCTAGATAAAGGAAAGGGAAAAAAAAAGAATGAACAGCTGTTTTACTTTAAATGTCTACTGCTAAAATAATATTGTTTAAAGCTTGATCCTCCACTTTTCATTCTAATCATTAATCATTTAAGTAATATAATATTTAATTTCCGAATTAAGTATATGCCTTAGTGATGCGTTCTTAATTTATTTTACAACACAAAAGCTGTGCTTTTTCACCAAGTACCGCTACAGGAATTAGATTTCACATTTTACAAAGCACCAACATTTTTTGACAAGTAATAACAAAACGCACATTAACAGTAATGCAAATTATGTCTATTTGAGTCATTATCAGTTAATTCTTGGACAAAAAAAAAAAAAATGCATCCCAATTCCAGGGGCATTACATAAACAGATGTGAAGAAACAGGTGATGGATCTGGCCAGATAGAAAAGTTTTTTTTTTTTTTTAACTGGACAACAACTGTAATGGAACAGACTGAGAAATGAATTATAGAACACAGCTGCATATCAAATGTGAAGATCCCATCCAAAGCCTGTGGTTTGTATGACATGAATGTCACTCTAAACAGGTATTTATTAAAAACCAAACTACACATACCCTTCCAGGTAAAAGCACAGCTTTCACGACCCGCGATATGCCCAGGTCATAGAGACAGAGCATGCTCCCTTCCGTTTCCTCCAGTCCCACAAGAAGGCCTGTCCTTTTCAGCCAGCAGAACTCCTTTGCTGCCAGGATATTAGGAGGGTTCTCCCCGACGCTGCTAAACCGATATGCTGAAAGACGCTCCCCTGTGGCAGAGCTGACCACTTCCAGCTGAGGACCACATGCCAGCCAGGCCAGCCCATTCTTGCCTAAATAGCAGAAATATTAAGTTTTACAAGACCAAAACACAAAAGAGAAGGTCTAACCATGTTGCTTTTTGCCCTCACAATTTTGTTTAATCTGCAGCAGACTTTTTTGTATAGTGAATTTAATAAGATACCCACAAAAGAAAGAAAATCATACCTGTAGCAAACTTTCCATGTAGCACAGAGTCCAATTTGATCTCATCCTCCCCAAGCGCTTCTACAGTCACCTCTGGAAATTGTCGCAAACTGCTGATTACCTGTGCTGTGAGGTCACACATGCTTTACTCTGAAACAAAGAGAAAACCACTCTCCAGTTATTATAGAAAGATGTGAATCAGTCTTTTTTCTTCTTCATTTAATATTATATACAGATGTTATTTGTAATACACCAATAAAACATTTCATTGCCAAGGCAGCTCAACCCTGACCTGATTGGAATACCCTTTGCTGGCATTAGAAAGTAATGTATTCCCTTTGCCCCCCAGTATTGGTATTCTGGGGTGGTGGTTTTCCTCATGCTCTTCTCTCCAGATTGTACTAAAATCAATAGCATTCCCAGTTCTAGGTGCTGAATGACACTTTCCACCACAAGAAACATTTACACATCAAGTCCCTGAATAGACTACATCAAGATGAGGAGAATCATAGAATGCAACTGTGTACCAATTACGGTATGAATGTGTATCAGCTATGGACAGTATTATTCATTTTGAGTTTAAAGGAATGCTGAAGTAAACTAGACAAAACTGGTAATGGAAAGTAAAAACGTATATCAAACAATTAACTAACTAACTTCAAAAGCCACATGACCACAACATGGCAGCCATATTAGGTCAGAGGTCAATTTCATGAGAAGCAAGACACATGAAGAGTTTATAAAACCCTGGAAATATGAAGTCCCCAGTCAATACCTAAAATGGTCTCAGATACAACCTGAGACCATTTTAGGTATTGTGCTAGAACCAAAGTCATTGTATTTATCTTGCTCTTAATTGTATTATTACTTGTACTGTGATTCTTGAAATGTATTTTCGTTTACGACTGCAAGTCGCCCTGGATAAGGGCGTCTGCTAAGAAATAAATAATAATACTTTTACACTGTGGCTGGCAGCTTTGGGGGAGAAGAAAAAAAAAAAAAAAGGTCAGGCAAAGGTAAATTTCTCTTGTACTACATCCACGACTGAACTTGATCTCAGGAATCAGAGTATGAAGCCATTACCTCAAAGCGTCAGGTCTTCATCATTTGGAAGCCAAAAAATCACATGACTTCAATATGGCTGGGTGGTCATGGGTCAAAGTGAAGGTGCCGGCAGCGGGTTGACAAATTCATACAAGCTCTCCTTATGGTGTGCTTAACATTAACAATACCATCATGCTATACATCCCAATTCACATTCCTAGTTTTCTACTGTTACTGTAATCAGTAACTGCATACTGTGTGAATTGGTAAACATAAAACGATTTAAGAAATGCCATATTAGCTGCATGTCGAAGAAACAGGAACCTATACATTGGTCTAGTTGCACTGTCTTTAGTTGAAACAAACATTTCTATTAGGTAATACACTTACTGACATGCAAAAACATAGTTCAAATCTACAGTATGTCAAAATCCATGTAGTCAGCTGATTATCCTTGAGTTACAGTAATTAAAAGCCCACTATTGTGCATTGTTTAATTCACATTTTTACTTTCATGTTTGGGATATTACAGGAGTGGGGAAATCAGACAACAATTAAGGTTAAAATATGCAAACAATTAGGCTAGATTTCTGAACAAAAGTTAATTTAATTGAATTCCTCAATAAACTGCAGTAAGAACAGCTACATCCAGAGGTAACATTTGTGTAAAAGCCTTGCTGTGCTCTAAAACAAACCGCTTCAATACCAACACACAACAAAGACTGTACACACCAAAAAAGAAATAAAAACACACACACACAGCTTGCAATCAAAAGCAACATTCTTTCACTACATAAATCTAGTGGGGTGTCCAGTATTTTCTAAGCATTTTGACACACTTTAGCAACCATTAATTGCTGTCACGTATTTTCTGTGCAATAGGATACTAAAACTTAAATGAGCACTGTTTCTAAAATCCATGTACAAGGGCACTACACTCTAAGCACATATTCACCAATCCTTCTGTACGAGGCTACTTGTGTAACATTCACTGTAATAGCTACGTAACTAAGGTAAATGTGGCCCAGTCGCAGGCTGCATTCACTATCTGTATTGTAGCATAATCGTGCGTAGTCACATTGTATGCTTTGGATGTCAGTCAGCTCCCATAATCACTATTTCACACTGAAGACTGCCCTCGGATGAAAGGAGGGGAACATTTGACACCAAATTCTGGCCTAGAGGATGTGCAATCCTTGCTGCTAGTAACCAGTAATAGCAGCACAAGCAGATATGAAAACATACATGTTGCCCTGGAATTATGCAAGTATAATGTGACAAAAGGGTAACTCGCATGTAGTTATAGCTGTATATTTTAGGAGTGTACCGGTAATTATATACATTTTGCCACATGGTTTTACCACCATGCAGTATTTATTGCCTGTATGTGGGAATCTAGGAAAGATAGTGTTTTTTTGAGGGGGTGGGGGCTAATTTCTGCACATTATGTGTTGATGGGATATTTCATGCACCAAACCTTGCACACTTATTTGTTGAAATGAAAGACAACATGACTACCTGATCAAGAAGTTACATAGGTACCTACATCAACATCATACAGCAATGTATTCCCAACAGACAACAAACCCTTTCCCTAAATCTCCTGACCGTGCGCCCACACAATTTTCGCAGAGCACCATTCAAAAATAAATAAAAGATAACTGATGTTTACCCGTTAAGTTTCATAGTTCGAATCCGTAACATTTTCTTTACATACCCCGTCAGTCTTACACTATCGGTATTTTTCTTCAACGCAGGTCCCCGGCTGTCATAATCCTCTCTATCGCAAACTCCGGCTTTGTATGCCTTTGCCTCTGATAAAACAATAATGTACGCAGTTAATATTTAAAACGCAGAATTCCCCCTCTGTATTTACTGTTCATTCGCTCACTTATAACAAGTTAAACACGAGCCCAGTTTCTCTCCCACTCCAAGCCGCTGCGCATACATTTACTTCTCTAAATCCCGTGGCATCCCTTGAGCCGACTACAAATCTCGTGAGATCTCTCCTTCTCTGATACAGATGAAACGAGGCCGAAACATCGTGCGTGAAAGAGCGGAAATTTCAAAAATCACTGCCTGCAGAGCATGAAAATTCATGGGGCGGGCGAAACTTGGATGGCAAATACAGTGCTATTTTGTATTAGAACATCCAATATATAGTTCATAGTAGCTTAATGCAGGTCAGCTGCTTGGCTTTATGCAAAATTTTTATTTACCTTTTTATTATTTATTTATTTATTTATTTATTTATTTTTATAGCTAGCTGAAGTACCCGGCGTTGCCCAGGGAAATTCAATATTTCAATATTTTATGAATGACAAATTGGGGAACGGTAGCCTTTTGGTTTCCTTCAAGTTACTGGTCTTGGGTGTCCACAATGCGCTCGGACACCTTTCCCTTTTTTTAACTTTATTTTTTTTGTTTGTTTTTTGCCATTTCTATTTTTTTTAAATGTGTGTTTATTTGATGATGATGATGATGATGATGATGATGATTTTCATTTTCATAAGGAACAGACAGACAGACAAACTTGCTTTATATAGACTATTAAGATTTCCGCTTACCAGACCCTTAAGAGTATGGCTGAAAAGGAGAACTCAGTTATCTAGAGTTTCATCCCCAAATATATTAAAGTAGATGGGATGTCACTCATTTTTGGCAGTGGTTTTGTAAATAATAACAAATAAAATGGCAGATTGTCATGGAATTTAGAATGTAGTGGTGCGTAGTGATTTATTCAGGGTGAAGCATTAGTATGCAAGCCATGGTATACGCTATTTACTAAATAAAACAATTATTTCCAAATGACTACATAATGCAATTAATTACTTAAACTACTGACGATTACTTATTATGATCATTCCTAAACAAGAGAACTGTGTGGGAACAAATAACGTTTATGTATGCGCTGTTTGAACTGTTCTGTTTTTACACTTGAAAAAACTAAATAAATACAGTAAAACTGATACAGGTAGTAGAAGCCCTTTACAAGAAAATGAAAATGACCTCCACATATGTAAAATAAAATAAAATAAAGTAACTTGATGAGATTCTGGGATCAATAAGCTACTAACAACCAAACGAGCAAGATGGACTGAATGGCCTCCTCTTGTTTGTAAACTTTCTTATGTTCATATGTCTATGTATTATATTGCTTGTCACGTTCATCAGTATACTTAACACAACGTGTAACTAAAGATCAAAGCCGTCTGAGTTCAAATAAGGAGCACACCGACTTGCTTTTATATGATTGGCTGAACAAGTGATACTCTGTAGGTGACAGCAGGTGAGCGTGTGCCGTACTTCACAATCAGGATTCACTCTACTGTCTTTCGCTTACTGCTGCTGTAATTCCTGCTGGCTGGTTCCCCTCTTCAGTTACTTTCCTAAAAAGCATGGCTGCTCTGACTGTGTAATACACTAGGGGGCAGTGCAGTATCATATGTTTTATTGTTGCTGCATTCTCTCTTCTGTGTCACACTGCGTGCATTCTGTTCTATCTTGTTATTTTGCATTACCAATTCTTTGCTACATCAATTTGCATTAATGAAACTTTCGCTCAGTCCCATCCACAGACACGCATAAGTGAGCAGCACTGTTTAATTATGTGTGTTTTGCATGATTCAGATATTTTATTTGCCATAGATACTAACCAGCAAATATTGCTTCTGAAAAGACTCTCCAGACCCTATTGTGTAGAAGTGGGGAGGCATGTTAGTGTTACACAGGCTTCAGTGCACACTGTACAGAGTGCATATCTCAAAGCTAGTGTAGAGTAAAGACATTCTCAGGTTACCCATCTGTGCCTCAGTTGTTGCAGTGTAGAACTATAGTACTACCCAGAAACGCTGCAAGGAAAACATTTTAGAAAAAGATTACTTGCCAAATAGTCTAGGAACCCTTTCGTCCAGTTGTCATTTCTTGGCACACAACTGCTCTTTGCCCTCTAATCCATAGATCATAATGTCCTGTGCAATTTGGAATTAGGAAAGGGGAAGACTGTTCAGAAAAGGTTTGCCTCATACAGGAAGTTGAGTTTATTGTAAAAACGACTATAATTTAAAATGCAGAAAAACACTTAATGTAATTGTACTATACCAAATAAAACAGTTCCATAAATGTTCTCTGCAAAGAACATCCATTCATTATGTGTTTTGTATTATTGAGGACACAACTTGGATTTGAAACAACAATATTCCTTTGATATCTTGTGCCATATTTGTTTTCATACAGAGGGCGATAGGCTATGCTTAACAAAACTCAATTTGGACCGTAAAGTCCTCAATAACTATAGGCCAACCTCCAACCTACCATTCTTAGATAAGGTTCCAGAGAGAGTTGTTGCAATTCAATTACAAACATGTCTAACTCTTAATGGTATATTCAAGAAGTTTCAGTCTGGTTTTTGTGCTGCACATAGCACTGAGACAGCCCTTGTCAGAGTTGTGAATGATCTGCTGATAAGCTCTGACTCGGGCTTTCCATCAGTTTTAATTCTTCTAGATCTAAGTGCTGCCTTTGATATTGAAGACCATTCCATCCTACTGAATCATCCTGAAAGCACAGTAGGACTGTCTGGCATTGTCCTATCCTGGTTCAAATCTTATCTTTCTGATAGGTTTCAGTTTATCTCTATTGGGGAGATAAAATCAGCATTATCAGAAGTTGTCTGTGGTATTCCACAGGGCTCCATTCTAGTTGTTATTATTATTATTTGTTTATTCAGCAGACGTCTTTATCCAAGGCAACTTACAGAGACTAGGGTGTGTGAACTATGCATCAGCTGCAGAGTCACTTACAAATACGTCTCATTTGAAAGACGGAGCACAAGGAGGTTAAGTGACTTGCTCAGGGTAACACAATGAGTCAGTGGCTGAGGTGGGATTTGAACCGGGGACCTCCTGGTTACAAGCCCTTTTCTTTAACCACTGGACCACACAGCCTCCTGTTTTCATTATATATGCTACCATTAGGTGACATTATCTGCAGACACAGAGTGAACCTGTGCAGTATAGAATTGATTTTAAGATTTTGATGTTAACTTAAAAGGCCCTGAATGAATTAGCACCTAGTTATTTGCAGGAGTTACTGACCCCGTATCTTCCAAACCGCACTCTGAGATCACAGGATGCAGGGCTGCTGGCTATTCCTAGGGTCAACAAAAGCAACATGGGAGGTAGGGCTTTTTCTTGTAGAGCTCCTAAATTATGGAATGCTCTGCCTTCATTTGTCAGGGAAGCTGGGATCGTTACAGTTTTCAAGTCAAGACTAAAAAACAAGACTATAAAATGACTTTCTTATCTTAGTGGGTTTTAATGTAACTTTAAAATTGCTGCTTTTGTATTATGCGTATACTGTTATTTAAATATGTTATTTAAATGGTCTGATTGTGGCGGTTTTATGTGTGACATGCTATACAAATGTACTGTGGCTTGTTCTTTTTTTTCTGCTATATACTGTACAGTGCTTTGCAATATTTTTGTATAAAAAGCGCTATATAAATGCAATAAATAAAATAAATAAGTAAGATAGCTTCCAGCATTCTGAGGCAGAATGTATCTGGTTGGTAACAGCTGTTTTTTGAAGAACAGCACATTACTCTAGTGTGTCACATTTGTATTCAGTAATGATATAAAAACATCAAAAAACACCATAATGGTCTACCCCCCTCCTGGCCCGAATTAAGTTATCTGGCAACTAAAACAAGGTTTTTTGTACACCCTGCCTGGAAGCCCAAATGCCACAGCCTAAGATGGCAGATATTGTAGTAAGCCAAGGGCGCTGCTATCCAAGCTGCACTAAAGAAACAGCAGTGCAAGATCTTTGTGCATCTGCTGTCCACGCCATTCTTGACCTTGACTGCATTAGCATTTTTATTTCTTCCTCAAGCACTGCAGCCTCTGCATCCCTGTATGCAGGCATTATAACACAGCACCTCTTGATATAAATGAAACATAACCAGCAAGAAAAGCAGGCACAGCTCACTGAATTCCTGCTTTCACAAATGTGCTCTTGCTGCAAGATGCACTGTACTGTACTGCATGTGTGTGTGTCATTGCTTGCTGTTTGATCCTTATATAACCATTTATTTTTATGTTGTATAATGTGGTCCGTCGGATTATATTAAATATGAGTTAATCCCCCAAGCTCTCTTCTAATGCAGGAATCACTGTCAAGATGCATGTGTATGTGTATTAAACTCTGCCCCGAATGAGCAGTGTGGGGCTGGATTTTCAGAACACAGCCGCTGACTCCACGGTGTTGGATGTGTCATCAGCAGACAATCCTCACAGCAGCATCCCACTGAAGGAAGCACCTGCAGTGCCAGCTGAGAAGTTGCTGTCTGGAGGAGCTAGATTTATAAAGTAGGGCTTGAAGACTCCTCCACTTTTAATTACCTGTCATAGTGGACATCAGTTAAATTGACTTGGCTCGCTGGGCATTGGATGATTTATCAGTTTGCGAGATTGAAAATTCAGTTTTCACCTCTTAGCAGTCAAGTGCCTTGGCAGGGATTGTTCTACAGTGAATTAAACTATGCAAGTGCTTACTGAGCCAAAATTCAAATGAAAAAGTACCTCATTTCTACTAGTCGTACCCAGTTCCACCACTAAGGCAGTGAGAATGAAATAGATAATTATTTTTCTGTAGAAACAAAAGAATGCTGCTTCTTTTACCATTGCAGTTTTCTATTTCAAATACCGTACATCTGGTGTGTGCCCCCTGTCTGTTCCAGGAATCATCTGTTTACAATACACTGGGTGCGGCTGGGCCCTGAATAGTCAACAATGTCAAGATAGGGGTCAAGATGACAAGAGTTCAGTATATCACATCTCAGTTTGGGAGCAGTAAGGACATTGAAGGGAATTGTCACAAGGTCCTGTCCGCGGCTGGCTGTGTGACAGCATTAAAAGTAACCCCCTCAGACTGAAAACACTGAGCATACATCACAGGCAGCCACTAACAAGTCTCTCAGGAGCAGACCAATGGAATTCAGAATCAGGTCAAGGGGTGGATCAGCCAGCAACTCAGCGGGGATGTATTAAAGATGAGAACGTGAAAATCAAGGCACAGATTAACTATCTGCAATATAATGCAATATAATATGTTCACAGTGACCCTGCTTTATTGGTATATTGATTGGACAGTTTGGATGCTCTCTTCAGCCCCGTGCTTTTGAACATTGAAAAGGGTGTACAGGTACTCAAGCCTACATACTTAACACACACACACATGCAGACACAGTGTGCCTGGCTAATCCTAACTGAGAAACGTATAATGAAAGAGAGCATCTTAATTACGAGATCACTTAATATCAACCAGCATCTCAGGCCCCTATCTGAATATAACGTTCAAATTGTATCTGTTCAAACAAGTACCTGCAACAAAGGTAAACAGTCAGTTTATCTATGTTACCTGGCCACTTTATTAGGACCGGTTTACCTGCATATCCTTGGTCCCTTGATTACTCATAGAGAATGACGTTGTCTAGTTAAGCACAGCTGTGGATCAAGCACACCCAACAATGCTACTAATGGCAAGGGCTACTTTCAAGACAAAAATGCATCCATTGCCAGAATTGGCTTGAGTAGTAGGACAGATATTCCAGGCATCTTCCTTGGTCACCACAACACATGGATCTCAATCTATTCAATTAAGCATGTTTTGGATGAACTTGAACAACGCATTTGTCATCCATCCCTCAAGGCTGTGGCAGCTAGTGTCAGCCCCTAGTGCCACATTGTGTTAAGGCTGTGATCTGAATGTGATATAAGGTACAGGTCCTAATACAGGCAGTGTATATCTGCACGTCAGCACTGTATTCTAGGCTGCCCAGCCCTTATAAAAATTTACCACAGGATTTTTTAACATGCTCTTCCCATTATAATACCATGCATTTACCATAATTTACTATGAGACGCCTTTATAAGGAAGAGCCTCTGCTCCTACTGTATAACTACTGGTCTGTGGTTGTTTATGTCACCGAGCACCAAGAACACACCCTTTTCCCTTGGATTTTGTACTCCAATGTGCAAGTTTCAATATTAAATCGAAAGATAAACTTACACTGTAGACACAAAGTAAAGATAAACTGAATTGAAAAATGAAGAGAACAATCTGGTTCTAGAGATATTAAATATCTCAAACACTGCAAAATAGAATTCACAGCCAGAGTCGTGTTTACCTGTGAGTAATCAAACACCATCTATCACTGATTCCAGAAAGTGACTGCAGAGGATGAAACATTCCAAGCTTTGCAGATCTACATGAATATTCAGCAGTGCCCACATCAAACAGCAGCAGCACTGCTGCCATATATTACCAGCACACACTGAGCCAAGAAGGACCATCATTATTCTGACATTTCTACCACTGCTCTGAAGGTTGTCAGAAGCTGTAGAGTTTTGTCACATTCGAGCACTTCTTTAATTCTCTAATAGAATCAGGGGAGGCAAACAGGAGGACAAATCGATTGCATAAACTCCTATAGTGCTTTGTTCATGTACTGGCTTACAGATTTTGACAAACCCAGACAACAGTCAATCAAGTAGAATCACACAGACTTGGTTATATAAAGTTTAATGAATCAGAGTATATATTTGCTCCTTCGGTTTATTAACTCTAAAATGGATCAAGTGATCGCAGATCTACTTCGAATCCTAGCTCATAGACAGTCCAGGCAGTCTGGTGTCTTTGTAAACTAACAGCATTAATAATATATATATATATGAAGCATTATAGTTACAACACGTACCTTCAGGCAGTCTAAAGGCACCCACTTACACTAATGCATACAATATAACAACATCTCTAAAGCTAATAATAATCCTATCCTACAACATCATGCTTCAATATAGGTGAGATATAAATTCAAGATTATGCTTACCCTCCGCAGAGAAGCATGTCTTAAAATACAAAACAGAACAAAGAAAGGACAATCATCCAGACCAGAGGCTCTGAATACAACACCAGCAGTCAGCTTCATAAAGAGGTCTTCAAAAGATGGATCAGGCAGTCTGTGTTACTAAACTGGTCTGATAACTAATTGTAATTATGCAACCATATTTATAGGACCTTTTCTCTCCCTTCGTGCGTCAGAAGGCTTAATTAAACCTAAACATCTGGTTTGTTAGACAGCCTTTATCTCTAAAATTAATAATATACTTTCTGGTACCAGGCTACTCCTTAAAACTAATAATATGCAGTGCCAGGCTTTCTCCCACTTTTCTAAAATAAGGATACATGAGGTTTTCTCTAAAACTAATAATATATGTTTTTGTATCATGGAGTTCCTTGTTAAAACATATTTTCTTTTACCATGAAAATCCTTGTACTCCCACAAGATAAGAATTAAAAGTGAGAGGCCCATTGTCCTAAATTGCAATTGCTGATAAGAAACAGCTACACATGCCTTCCAAGAGGCTCCATCCAGGCTATTGAATTATGTCAGTGTTTTATAGTTACAGTCTCTCATTTAGGCTAACACAGATTTCTGCAATAATATTTCTGCTTGTAGGTTTTTTCTAAACCAGTACAGAGCTTTACAATAATATTATTGCCGTTAATAGTTACTTTTCTTCCAATGGTCTTTTGAACACAGTATCCAGTTTGCGTCCAAAGATATCAGAGTGCTCCCAGCAGGACTGGAAATTCGTTTTTGGTTCTGTTCTTAAAGGTTCCTTAAAAGCCACCACAGTATCCGGGATCCAGCACTGATCAACAGTCTCAAATACCTGATACCTGCAGAATACCTGAACTCGGATACCTGATACCTGCAGGAGACCTGAACTCAGATACCTGATCTCGGCAGGAGACCTGAACTCGGATACCTGGTCTCGGATACCTGATATCTGCAGAATACCTGAACTCGGACACGTGATACCTGCAGGAGACCTGAACTCGGATACCTGATACCTGCAGGAGACCTGAACTCGGATACCTGGTCTCGGATACCTGATATCTGCAGAATACCTGAACTCGGATACGTGATACCTGCAGGAGACCTGAACTCGGATACCTGATACCTGCAGAATACCTGAACTCGGACACCTGATATCTACAGGAGACCTGAACTCAGATACCTGATACCTGCAGGATACTTGAACTTTGATACCTGGTCTCGGATACCTGATATCTGCAGAATACCTGAACTCGGATACGTGATACCTGCAGGATACTTGAACTTGGATACCTGATACCTGCAGGAGACCTGAACTCAAATACCTGATATCTACAGGAGACCTGAACTCTGTTAACAGGTCTCCCATCTTTGCATTCTAACTTTCCCAAATGACCCCATCTCACCTGGTGAGTTTCATCACATCCCAAACATTCAATTATCTTTACATTGTCTAATTTAATATTTTTCTACAATGCTTTACCATGTGGGTACATGCATGTGATTGATGCACGGATCACTCACTTGGGGGTTGGGTGTTCAGGGCGAAAGAACGGGAGAGAGAAGGAGAATAAAATAACAATTGCTCCTCGTGCTGGCATAGCTCAGCACGATACTTGTTTGTTTCGTGTTCGTCCCCTGTTTGTTTGTTTGTCTAGTTGTTTTGTTTAAACTTTTTATTTTGTTAATAAATGCACAAGGTGCATTCACATTCACTCGCAGTGCTGTGTGTGTTTCTTCCGGGTCTTACGTCACCGCTCAAGCAAGCTTGCCACACCGCGTTATTCCACAATTAAAATTAAAAACCAAAATCGAGTCCCCTCCGCCACATTTTAATATACACAAACAGTAGTATTGAATAACAGTTAATACGGGAAGTAATTATTGGTACGCTTTTAAATTCTAAGGAAGTTACGCGCTCACCAGTGCTATTAATCAATAATATTGTAGCGTGCACAAGGGAAGGCAGCAGCAAGGCTGGTAGGTGACGTAATCACACATGGAGGCATAAGCCCGATATACGCTCCTTGCAAAGGAGCCAGCTCTTTTGTACAGCGGTATCGGTGCTATGCTTTAGTGAGAGAGGTCCCGGGTTCGCGCCCGCCCTCTGCTTGTGTGTAAAGGGATTGTCTCGCCCTGTATGTGTGCCTCCCTGCATTAACCGAGATCACTACAATATAAAAAAACTTACCATTTTATTTTAAAGGGTACTTCTGTGTAGTAGTATAGTATTCATATTAGTTTATATTTTAGTTAGTCTCTGTCATTTGGATGGCTGTTGCCAAAACTCATTAAACTTATTTTTAAGGCTTATTTTTAAGGGTGTCATTTTCGGCATCTTTAAACTGCTTGTTCAGTAGTACACACTGGATACTGAATACGATATCAACATGAATGTGACAGTGCACCTCGTTCAACCTTAACTTCTGTACACTAGAAGCGTGACGTATGTTTACGTAAATTGAAAGCAACATTGCCTGTGTTGATGAGTATATATGCTAAGTGTATTGATTTGGTTATCAAACAAACAAACAAAAAAAAGCTGTAAAACTAAAAATTCTCCAACACATAGAAAATCCATGTTTTTCTGCTTTATTCCGCAACAAACAGATTCCTTGGATCCCTGCTCATAACCCATTGCAAAGAATTCAAGATTTATTTCTTTTAGCTGTAAACTAGGTTTTACGTGGTACAGCTAGAAAGACATTTTACATTTACGATGACACATTTTATTACAAAAGCTCTCTATTTAGACCGGAGGGTCGTGGGTTCAATCCTTGTGGGGGACATTGCTGCTGTACCCTTGAGCAAGGTACTTTACCTAGATTGCTCCAGTAAAAACCCAACTGTATAAATGGGTAATTGTATGTAAAAATAATGTGATATCTTGTAACAATTGTAAATGGCCCTGGATAAGGGCGTCTGCTAAGAAATAAATGATAATAATAATAATAATAATAATAATAATAATAATAATATTTACTGTTCCGCTATGTGAACAAAAGGAACAGTAAATGATTTTGTAAATAGTGCACCCCTTGATGGACAAGTGGACCCCCGTGATGGACAGGTGGCGAGGACGCTGATTGAGCGGAGGGGAAAGGCTGCCAAGAGGTCTCCTCCAACCAGATCTGAGAAGCGAGAGGGGGCGGACCAGCATATAAGAGCGGCGGGAATGACGCGACGAGAGAGAGACGACAGCCGAACTGATAGGAGTGAGGAGATAATAAGAGAGCGAGAGAACCACACACCATTTCTACTGTCAGCCGTGAGACGGCCCCGACTACAGCTGTGCCATTAACCCCCCCCCCCCTTGCTGAGGAAGTGAGAGGAAAAAAGGGGAGAGAACGGACAACCTGTCAGGACAAGGGAGCTACTGACAAAGGGAAGGAGCCAGACTGGAGTCCGAGTGATGAGCCCGAGGAGCTATGGCTGTGTGTGTGTGTGTGTGTGTGTGTGTGTGTGTGTGCGTGTATCTCTGCCTATCCTGTGCTCTTTCACCCCTTTAACCTTTATTCTAAATAAATACAGGCTGACCTCACCCGTTCACTACAATCACTGCCTCCGTCTGAGTCAATAAGACCGGAATCCAAAAACATAAGAACATAAGAAAGTTTACAAACGAGAGGAGGCCATTCAGCACATCTTGCTCGTTTGGTTGTTAGTAGCTTATTGATCCCAGAATCTCATCAAGCAGCTTCTTAAAGGATCCCAGGGTGTCAGCTTCAACAACATTACTGGGGAGCTGGTTCCAGACCCTCACAATTCTCTGTGTAAAAAAGTGCTTCCTATTTTCTGTTCTGAATGCCCCTTTATCTAATCTCCATTTGTGACCCCTGGTCCTTGTTTCTTTTTTCAGGTCAAAAAAGTCCCCTGGGTTGAAATTGTCTATACCTTTTAGGATTTTGAATGTTTGAATCAGATCGCCGTGTAGCCTTCTTTGTTCAAGACTGAATAGATTCAATTCTTTTAGCCTGTCTGCATACAACATGCCTTTTAAGCCTGGGATAATTCTGGTTACTCTTCTTTGCACTCTTTTTAGAGCAGCAATATCCTTTTTGTAACGAGGTGACCAGAACTGAACACAATATTCTAGGTGAGGTCTAGAATATTGCAATATTATACATGCTAAAGCTAAAAAAGACACAGAAAATAAATAAAATGGTTAGGTGCGTGGGTGGGTAAGATAAAAACAAAACATGTTAAACTAATGGGTGAGGGATATTGGAGTTATAAATCTGCTTCTTGTTCTTTCTCACAAACAATATTTGAATAAAGTCCTGCTGGCTCTCCATTAATACTCCAGCTTCAGACCCAGCTTCACTGAAAGGAAAGTGGAAAGGTATCCAAGCACGGCTTTGAGACAAGCTCTTTTCACTGTAAATCCTAATCCTTGAAATGCAGTTGAGAAGATCTGGCAGCAGTCATCTGTAGTCAGTGAAAATTCCACAGTGTGGAGGTATAGTACTGTAGCTCTTGTGTTGTTTGTTAAAAAAAGGGATGGTATTCCATCCATTTCAAACTGTCGATTTTAATGACTTAGAATCTAAATACTGCCATCTGCTATCTGTAATAATTCAAGAGGTGTTATTTTTACCCAGTGGAGACTTACTGCCCCCCTTTTGCAGTAGTATCACTTAATACAAGAGTATACACTTAGAGCAGCAGTATTAAGATGTCCCACTGTTAAATTAGGTTACCAGTTAAATTAGTAGCCAGTCTTAACTGTGATGTTACTACACCACAATAACATTATTTCTTAACATTATAACATATTGCTTTTTTCCTTGTTCGAGTGTACATTATTATTATTTATTTCTTAGCAGATGCCCTTATCCAGGGCAACTTACAATTGTTACAAGATATAACATTTTTTTTTACATACAATTACCGATTAATAAAGTTTGGAGCCATTTGGAATGAACATTTTATTCTGAGGTCATCATCATCATCATCATCATCATCATCATCATCATCATCATCATCATCATCATCATCATCATCAACATTCTGGAATTTTGTTTAAAAGACTACTTGTTTGTTTTTTATCAACTTCTTAAAGCACTGTTTTTTTTGTATTTAGCCGATGAAGGACTTGTCCGAAACGTCCTGATAATTGATTTGTAATCAACTATTCTACCTTTCTAAGTACCTGAAATATCCTTTTCTTTTTTCTTTTTTCTTATTGATCATTTTGGTACACAGCAGTTTTCCTTTTTCTCAAACTTGGCGAACGGCTCAGGATACAAATATAGCCTTCATTCATGTATTATAAAATGTATGATATTGCATGCAGGGTTGCCACTATGCCACACTCAACAGAATTATAATTACGGCATTATTCCCCACATTATGTTCCCAAGTCATAGGGGTATTCTTTGGTAAGTGTATTTTTTTGTATGTAATTTACTACAGGTTCTGATGGGAAACTGAATTTCAATCATTTAAAATGTTGTTAGCATTATATGGTAGCCATGTCTAGAGACAAGTAGCTACACTCCTGAAAATCAACACAGAAGACTTTTATACATCCTATTTATACAAGAGCTAACATGTGCCATGTAGATATCTCCAACTGCAGCAGCTGCATTTGATGAGAAATGTTACATAAAAACCGGTGAAGCTTTTAGCTGTTTCTTGATATATAATTGAGGCTGGGATGTGTAGAATAGCTGCACTGCATGCTCCTGAATAATTCAGGAAATGTGTCTGTATGTGTGCTTGAGTGACGCAGACGATGTAATCCCACTCAATCCTGGACTTCTGAGAAGGGATCAATAGGTCGATTTTGGCAGCCAATCTAATGTGTTCCAGCAATTCATATTGAAAGCCAGAAACGTGTTTGTAAGAGTTAATGAATGGCGTCCTTTTAAATAAGGATGCAAAGTCTTTTACTACATAATGAAAAACATGATGACAATATTTTGGCAGTTGATTATGGGGTTAGGATTAGTAATCTGAGGATTGAGGTACATTCACAGAGCCATGAGGGAAGTAATGGTCAGTGCTGGGCCTCTCTCAAGCAGAGACAGTGGTTTTGCTGTGTGAACCAAGTTGAGAACTCCAAACATTCTCTTGTAGTCTGACCAAATATTACATGATGTTAATTGTGTTAGAAATGATCATTGTGTCATTATTTTTAAATGATTCATGTTGAAGAATGCCCTTTTCATTTACTTTCACTGCATAGCAACTATATTGATTGACAGACATTCTGACTGGACAAATAATATCTGCCCCCAATAAGCAGTCAGCTGTGCTGTTGGTATTGAACAATCTGTAGCCAGAGAAGGCAGAAACCACCCACTCCTGACACAGGGAATTCTCCAAGCTGCCACTTGATCTTATGACTGTCTGTTCCAGGCAGTCTAAACAAAAGTGAATAAGTGATTTAAGCCTCAACATCAATAAGCACAAACTTTGCATGTTCTTGGATAGCTTTATCAAGGATACAGTTTGTGCTCATGTTCATATATCAATGGCTGTGTGGGCTTATCTGTATAGTATGCTAGAATTGTTTGTTTTGATTCCCCTTTGAGGTCTTTGTCACAAGAGATAAACCAACCCTTCAAAAAAAAAATGTGGGGTGACATGTAAAATGTTCAGTTACCCCACAGTGACGTAATTTGTAGTTGGCGGACAGCAGATCATCTCTGCTGCTTGGCATTTAGACTACTTGGGTTGGCTGTCTAACAGATATACCTTAATCAATTGGACAACCTAAATGACTAAGAACAATTAAAATGCAGTTTTTAAATGTCATTTTTTTTCAGATTTAACCTCAACATAACTATAAAAAAGGCAAATCCTTGCTCCTTTCTGAGTAAAACATCAAAGGGGAAGTTCAATTAAAATGTTATTACTCCAGGTAGCTATAACCAGAAAAAGGGAAGGTCATCATCCAATTTACTTCAGTTCTTACTTTAATACAATTAACTATCAAGGCTGTCAGTAATTATCTGTTTTCAAAGGACAATGTGTTAATTGTCACACAAGCTATAAAATGAAACTGTACTTTTGCTGAACATTTACTTCTTGCTGCAAAGTTAATTGACTGTGGTCTATGTTGAAAGAGTTACAGGAGTAGATAACTTGCGCGTTGAAACGGAATTGAACACTTTTGTTGTAAATAGTAGTCCAGCATTGCTAGGAGGATCTTATGGCGGCTTGGGACAGTGAACCTGGAGTCATATGGTCACCCTATTTACAACATAAATGATTTGACAGGGTCTATTTTAATGATTGTGACAAAGTGCCCGCCCCCTATGTATATAGTATATGTGCATTGTTATTATTTACTTGGGCATATTTTATCTATGTATGATTATTGTTTTCATTTGTATTTATTATTGTATATTGTATTTGCGTGCGGATGGACGAAAGCCATCCGACGTTATTATTTATTATTTGTGGCCGGCGAAAAGCCGGGCATTATTATTATTTGACAAGGATGGGGTTACTTCCCCATCCTTAAATAAACCTGTGAGAATGTGGCTGGAGCCTTAATAAGGTAATTGTTTGATCAATGGGTAGTTAAAGCTCCAGCCACATGATACAAAAGAGATCTCCTTGGCTCATTAATGGGTTGTTGTTGTTGGAGAGTTAAAGAGACTAAGAGCGAATGCTACCAGCCAGCGAACAAGGTACTCGTTTTTCGCCATTGTGCCCTTTCTTTTTGTGTTTTCTGTTGAACTGTTTTGTTATTTAATTTAATAAATCTACGTCTGTGGTCGTTTCGGCCCGTGCCTTTGTTTTGACCACTGCTTCCTGAACGTGACGTCACCACCCACACGCCACACAAAGCCATCTGCGACAATGATCTAAACAATGTTGTAGTCAAAAGTTTACATACAAGAGAAGTCTTCGGAATTTGAATTACTGGAACAATTTTGCATTGAAGAATGGTTAAAAATCACTAAAGAATCATGCCAAAAGCTCATTGACAAATATCCTAATCGTTTAAAAAAGGTTATTATTGGTAAAGGTGCCTCAACTAGCTATTCATTTCATTTTCCTTGTCAGGGTATGAAAAATTTTGAGTTAGCATTTTTGGAGTTTTGCAAAAATATTGCTGAAATAAATAATAGTAGACATCTGTTTCTTGTAACTTTTTTCCTCATTCACAAAAGCAAAACTTTTGCTTCAAAAGATTTTTCCTATAATGATTTGTTTTTGAGAAATTTCTAGAAATTATAAATTTCCATTGGGGTGTGCAAACTTATTATATATATCAGAGGTTTTAATCTTGACATTTTCTGTTGATTGATTAATCATCCGATCTACAATTGATTAATCAGTTGATCACACCTGTTTGCTAGTGATATGAAATTACTTTTAGTGATGTAAGCCAACATTTTCTTTCGAGCTGTACTGCCTGTTTGCGTTTCCTTCAGCCAAATGTCATGAAACTGCAACAGCAACTTGGTGAATGGATACCCATTTGTTTAATTTATTTTTTACACGAAGTGCTTCTATTAGAAAATTATTAAAAATACATCAAGAGTGTATATATTAGTGTAAATTACCAGCTGCAATACAACTTTGAATACTGTATTTAACAGATCTGTTTTGGAATGCTGTAAGCTTTCAAGTTTCAAACTAACAAAGGTAATTTACTGAGTGCTATTTTATTTGGGTTAGCTGAAGAGAAATGTAATTTATTCAGCACCATTTTATTTTACTTAGCTGAAAAAAAAGTGTTAGTCATTTTGTGTAGCTCAAAGTTTTTGTTTTTCTTAATCTGAATTTCACATTTTTGTAATACATATTTTTTTAAGTTCAGATTTTTGGTTACAAGGAAAGTGTCATGTAATCATGTGACTTGGTGTCTGCAAAAAAATAAAAAATAAACATTTAAAGTGAAGAAATGTATTTTAAGGTAAGATTCATTAAAGTGTTCATTTCTTAGCCTTTAGTCTTTTAAAAAGAAAAGTGCTTTCCATGCAATGTTTCGTTGATGTGAAAAGAGTGCAACAAAGAAGCACAGGTTTATCAATTTTAATCATTTCAACTAACTACAAAATGTCAACCACTTCACAAACTGACAGGAGACAGAAGGAGATTTAATATGACATGCTGAAAGGACATTTATCTCACAGTTTTATCTGTGTTTCATTCAGTTAAGGTATTTGTTTTCTTTTTAACTACTAATATTCTAGCGATTTGGTGTGCATAGCTCTAGATACAGAAGCAACAAAGAATTGTACTGGAAACAAACCACATGGGGAGAGCAACTAACGAGATACAGTCTTCTTAGAAAAGTTACATCTTTCAGAAATATGGACCTCTTTGTGTTGTCTTTTTCCATCTCAAAGAGCATCCAAAACTTACAGTACACAACCAGTCCCACACTTTTCAGCATTTATTCAATATCTCCAGCCAACTGCATATTCATTTAAAAAACAGTTGTTTGTGCTACGGCCTTATATAGATTTTTTTTTACAACAATGGTCACAGTTTTAACTATATATTGACAGAGATTGTGGCACTTCTGCAGACTTGCAGAAATATTGTACTTTCAACTGTGTCCCAATACTGAGCATGCTTTTGTCAATTTGTCATGTGAAGATCTTTTTTTAATTCATTTAATTAGAAGATTCTAAAATCTACTAATAATCATGCATAATGCACAAATCACATCACTTTTAGTGCAATGTCTATTACAGTTACATAGCTGCACATCGTCTAAACATGAACTCATAACGGCTGATGAGGGAAAACCAAGGACAGCAGCCATAAGTGCTCTTTTACCATTACAACATCCAAATAAATAGGAACACGGCAGTAGCATTGTGGAATGACACAGTTTTACTAGAACGAGACTGAATACTGAAAAGGAAAACAGTTTGTATCGCATTCCTACATTATTGTCATCCAGCATAGATCTATCTATCTATCTATCTATCTATCTATCTATCTATCTATCTATAGAAAGATAGTATATAAAAATGAAAACAAGAACTTCACAAGTGAGCTATAGCCTTCAAATCAGCACTATATACAACCTTTGGAAAGAAAGATACCCAGAAAAGAAATCACTACAGGTACTATCAATAAAAAGCTGACGAACGACACTTAACAACATTTACAATGGGGGCTGATATGTGCATGTGTGCAAACTTAGTAGGTAAATACCATGATAAAAGCAAGTTTACACTGTTCTGTGAACAGTGCAGGGAATAAAAGCACTTTGTTGTGGAGCTTAGCCACTGCCAAGCATCTTTGTTGCACGCTGGTTGGCTTCATCGATCCTGGTTTTGTTGGAATCAGCCTAGGAGAAAATAACAAGCAAGTATAAGCATTGTCATGAATTGTCATTTGGTATTAACTTTGGTTTCAACACCCTGAATATTTAATGGTTTTGTGTTTAAAAACAAGTAGCTGGACCTAATTCACTGCTTGATTTTAGTAATACTTTTGGTACAGACACTGTACTGTAACGTAGCCCGTTTACCTGCTTACAGTGCAATTTGAAAAAGACTCTAAATTGGTCTCACTTGACACTGCAGAGAAATACCGCAGAGGAATAATACATTAAACAACAATACATTTACAAAAAACGTAATTAAAACATGTGCTATAAATAGGTTACTGCCTGTAATGTTGTGTCACTCATGAGGAATGACCTTTTATAACTTCACTTATGAATGTGTGTTATGGAAACTATCAGGTCATTTCTGATTGAACGAAATATTCCGGGCTCTGTGTCTGCTACTTTACTAGTCAAATGCATCTAGGGCCCAATAACAATACATGCACCCCCCCGCTGTACCACCAATTACCTTCTCCATGATCCTGTCGATCTGGCGGTTCTGCGTATCAATCTCGTTACCCATATCCAAGGCCATGTGGCGGAGATTTCCAATGATGCCACCGACCTGTTCCAGGTTCTCGTCCATCTCATTTTCCCGAGCATCATCTGTTACCCTAGAAACGAAGAAAGAGCTCACAAGAGGCTGAAGGGTATGCGTGCCCTGCTGATGGATAACCAAGATACGTTCTTCATAAGAATATGAATTCAACAGGATCTTGTTAGCTCATTCCTAATAAGAAAATATATTCTTTTGGCATTGAAAGCAATTTCAAATCCCCCCTCCACCAAGTACACGAAAGATGCCAAACTAAGGGTGGCAATACAACAAAAACTGCATGCTAGCAATCAAAATGGAGGATAACGTGTCAGAGGTGAATCTTAATTGGCTATTGGCTTGCTGGAAGTCTGTAATGCATTTCTGTACATTTGCTTGGCTGGGTGCATTGGCAGATGGCAGTATACAGGGAGGTAATATAATGAGAGAGGACTGTGTAAGCAAAACCTGCTGGTAAAGTAAAATACAGTATAATATATCTTTAGAGTATCTCTTTAATTAAGAGCTTCAGAAAAGTGGCATCCATTTCTTCACATTTTTAAAAGACCATCAAGCACTTTCAGGAATAAGAAAAAAAAAATGTAATATACTACCTGACCCCTTCTTCATTTTGTCTTTCAAATCACAATATTAAAAAGGCTTTTCAGGTTAGGGTCTACTTTAATAAGCTTGTCAACTGAGGCTGTTATCACTCATCCTGCATGGTTCTGAGTTCTGCTGCTGCTTAAGATTTGTTTTTTAATTATCTTTCCCAGACTGCCTTGGGGGCCTCATCTTGTATCCACTTTTGTATAGTTCACAATTTTTTCAAATTCTAAACATTCTGTACCTGTCATATTTTGATGGAAAATGAAAGACTCACCTGCGGATGAAGCCACCGCTGATAGCCATCTGTTCACGCTCATCTACAACACGGGCAGGCTGGCTGGCTACTACACCATCCTGGTTGTTGCCCCAGGCCTTCTTGTAAGCATCACTAGACTTGAGTCTGTGCATAGAAAATGTGTGAGAAACAGCACAGAGAATGTGCATGGCTAACTTAAGTTCTGCAAGCCAGGAACTGAATTAGGCAGATGAGATTTGTTTCACTAGGGATGTTGTGTTATACCGATATATCATAATCCCTGAAGAAAAGACCTGGAAATGCTAAAGATATGATTACACTGTACAAAAAATGAGTCTGAATTCTTATTAGACACAGATTTTTTTTAAAAAAAGTCAATTGAATGACATTTTTAGCAATATCTCCACCCATTTGGACTGAGACATAAAACACAGAAAACATATTTGGCAGACAAACAGATAGTACAGAAAAAAACAGAACTGCCAAAGTACAGTGTGTACATCACATCAAAGATACTTCTGTAATTAGAGAAAACGGTTCAGCTGTTTTATTAAAGAAAAAAGTCTGAATTTTCCTCTGTAATTGAGGTAGTGTGATCAACGAAAAAAGTCAAGTCAGCTAATATTCTCCTAAAGTTATTTGGAGCGATGTCATTTTTCTGCTCCACTTAACATTGGGACAACACATTTTATACGTGTCATAATAATATATCGGTACTTGAACTCGGTGACTGTACATCTAGAAATGATGTACATACCTTTGTCAGCTAAGACAAGAAGTAAAATAACTGCTGGGATGAGTGCAGGAGCAAAGACAACAAGCAATCTAGCATCAGAAGGGGAAGCATTAGGCCTGCACACCTTAAAGCCTATTCACACCAGACACGATGCCACAAGCGTATGTGTAGTACGACAAAATCGAACTTGCAGTTTTCATATGAACCCTTCACACTGACTGCGACGCGACGGGGCGACATTGAAGCGACGCGAAATAAGATTGCTGTCTATTTTTGCAATTTTGTCGCACGGCAGCAAGGGAACTGACCAATGAGGAACAGCTTCCCTTATTTCAGTAAACAATGGCTGAAGAAAAGATCATTCATGCCGTTTAGAAATACCCGGAGCTGTACAATGAAGGACACAACAATTATAAAGAAGCGGTGATGAAGGAGAACATTTGGGAGTCCATTTCTAGGGAACTGGCTATAGCTAGGGTGTATAATTAATTTATGTTTTTTTAAATAAGTATTCTATTACGTAGTCTACATTTTTATTAGCTGTATCACAGGACTATCATAACTGTCACCACTGGTGTGAAAGGTAGTGTCGCAGCGAAAGTATCATTTTATCGCAGGACAAATCGCATCGTGTCCGGTGTGAATAAATTTTTGTACTGGCTGTAGGCATGAAACAGGGAGTGAAGCACCCTCACTTAGGCCTACTGCTACAGTGGTTTAAAACAATAATTCAGTATTATTTCTAATTATTGAATGACATTTTAAATCAAGCTTTTTTTCTCGTATTCATTAGTATTTTTTAAATGGATTTGCACCAGCAGTAAGAGCCTACGGGGTCTATTCATAAAGGGTTAACGTCTGTCGAAATGAGAAAACAGGACCACATGATCGGATTTCGTCCATAGCCGCCTATTTAACAGCAGTTGCTATTCATAAGAGATAATTCAGATACGTCGTTAAACCCCAGCGATTTTGGTCTATGAAGGCATGTTTGTAACGAACTGAGAGAAAGGTTAACGATTACCTCATTAGCATAAATTTTTCAATGGTCCTGAGCGGCAACCTGTTATTCATAAGAGTGAACGACAGCAAAATGCTGTCGAAAACTAGGAGTTATTGAACGCTTTCTATAATCAAGTCTAAACTAACCTATTTTATTACTACACTTGCTCTGTTATACAGTGTGACATACCCATGATTAACACTGCCTATTCTGAAAAATATATATATATATATATATATATATATATATCGGTAGCTTTATATGAAGGAAAATATTTAATATAAATAATACAAACACAAGAATTTATTCTCTGGCATAATCATTTTGAAGCGCAGTGAAGCGGAGAGCAAGTGAGAGACTGAGAATACAGTGATTTTATTATTATTATTTCTTTGCCGTGATCCGTGGCTGACAGCGGTCCTTTTCTATTTATTTAAGAACATAAGAACATAAGAAAGTTTACAAACGAGCCATTCTGCCCATCTTGCTCGTTTGGTTGTTAGTAGCTTATTGATCCCAGAATCCCATCAAGCAGCTTTTTGAAGGATCCCAGGGTGTCAGCTTCAACAACATTATTGGGGAGTTGGTTCCAGACTCCCACAATTCTCTGTGTAAAAAAGTGCCTCCTATTTTTTGTTATGAATGCCCCTTTATCTAACCTCCATTTATGACCCCTGGTCCTTGTTTCTTTTTTCAGGTCGAAAAAGTCCCTTGGGTCGGCATTGTCAATACCTTTTGAATGCTTGAATCAGATCACCGCGTATTCTTCTTTATTCAAGACTGAATAGATTCAATTATTTTAGCCTGTCTGCATACGACATGCCTTTTAAACCAGGAATAATTCTGGTTGCTCTGCTTTGCACTGTTTTTTTTTTATAGCTTCCCCACAAATGTCTAGATGAAGACATTTCTGAGTCAACATAAATTCCTAGGTCTTTTTCATAGATTCCTTTTTCAATTTCAGTATCTCCCATATGGTATTTATAATGCACATTTGTATTTCCTGCGTGCAGTACCTTACACTTTTCTGTATTAAATGTAATTTGCCATGTGTCTGCCCAGTTCTGAAAGCTGTCTAGATCATTTTGAATGACCTTTGCTGCTGCAACCGTGTTTTCCATTCCTCCTATTTTTGTGTCATCTGCAAATTTAACAAGTTTGCTTACTATACCAGAATCTAAGTCATTAATATAGATTAGGAAGAGCAGAGGACCTAATACTGATCCCTGTGGTACTCCACTGGTTACCTCATTCCATTTTGAGGTTTCTCCCCCAATGACTACTTTCTGTTTTCTACATGTTAACCACTCCCTAATCCATACGCATGCATTTCCATGAATCCCTACTGCATTCAGTTTGAGAATTAATCTTTTATGCAGGACTTTGTCAAAAGCTTTCTGGAAATCTAAATAAACCATGTCATATGCTTTGCAATTATCCATTGTCGATTGCATCCCCCAAAAAATCAAGCAGGTTAGTTAGACATGATCTCCCTTTCCTAAAACGATGCTGGCTGTCTCCCAGGATACTGTTACCATATAGGTAATTTTCCATTTTGGATCTTATTATAGTTTCCATAAGTTTCCATATAATAGACATCAGGCTTATTGGTCTGTAGTTACTGGTTTGGTTTTGTCTCCCTTTTTCTGGATTGGTTTTCTTTTACTTGTGTTTACAGTAAACAGTTTGGACGAATACTGTCTGTGTGAGCCTGTTTATTTTCATGGAGCGTTACAATATACAGTATTCCAGTGCTGCCGATGCAGTCGGTGGGAAATTTGGTCTTGCTTGGTATGGCAAAAAACACCTTTTTTTTTTTTTTTGCGCACCACCAAACCAACCATTTTGTGTACAGTGTGAAATACTTTCACTGATTCATAAACATAAACTCGCCTCTGATTTACTCTCTGCTTTAAGCGGGGTTTAATAATAATATAAAAAAAAAAAATCTAAACAAAAACCATTGTGGGAGGACGTTTGAATAATACTGTAATTCCAGTAATAATAATAATAATAATAATAATAATAATAATAATAATAATAATAATAATAATAATAGTTGATAATTTGTAAGATTAACATTTAAAGTTTTCAAAATTATTATTACAGTATTATTCAAACGTCCTCCCACAATGGTTTTTGTTTAGATTTTTTTTTTTTGGTCCTGCAGTTAAGAATAGAAATCTTATGTGTGCGTATGGAAATGTGTTTACCAGCTACTTTTACTTTTTACTACTTCTTTTAAATTATGACATGTCCTGAATTAATAGGGGCATCGGAATCAGGTTTTGCAAACTGCCCATGACTGGCAGCTGCAGACTCAGGTTTCGGTAGTAGTGTTGGTGGATTCCTTTTTTCTTTTTGCAACACCTACCAACGCCACCCAGGGAACATTAATAATGCTGATGATGTCATCAAAAAGAGGCAGACTTTTGTTCTTGAACGACTGTATACCCATTCATAAAGTGCTTTGTGACAGTCGTCTGTTTGCTCAGATCATTTTATGAATAGCAATATGGAAATTACGGCAGTCGGCAAGTACTTTTATGAGTAAGGCCCTACATGACTAGCTAAAAGAAAAACACAGGCAAAAAGGGTTCTATTGTTAATAAGAACAGCGCTCAGTATCTTATTACAAAAACATGAAGTGACATTCTTATCTGCGTTAAAATGGAGAGGAAAATCCAGGCATGCTTCCAGTAACAGATTACAACATGGTTTATACTGTATCATTTATTTTCTTTTTTAAATGGATTAACGGCAAGATTTGCTAAGCTTTTCTGGTAACACTTCAGTTTAGGGATCCTATTTATGAATGATGTATACATATATATATATATATATATATATATATATACATTATTGTTAAAATATAGTATTGTAATATAATATAATATAGTATATAGTAGGCCTGGGCATGTTTTTTTTGTCCAATTAGTCTGATCACCAACTAAATATATGTATTTTGGGCTGAAAAATCAATCAGTTTTTCATTTAGACTCAATATCAATGTCCTACCACTCCCTAAAGACGAAAAAACATAAATCACGCGTATATTTGTATTCCAACATTAATAAATGCACAATTAAATAATTATACCTGGAGTTATTAATGATGCTAAATCCACTGGTCACCTTAGATTTGAGCCTATATAGAGGAAACCCCCCACCTAAAATTCGTACGTTTCTTGATCTGATTGTTGGAATGTAGAACAAAATGGAAGAAAAAGAAAAAATACACTGGTGTCATAAGATTTTCACCTTCTTCCATATGCTTCAAGCTGATAATGTCACCAAATGCAAGCAATGCATGTAAATGTTTTTGGCAGATTAGAATTGTTCTGGCAACGAGCTTAAGACAGAAACTACTATTCCATCAATATTTGGGTCAAAGTTGCAGTTTGGCACCATAGTTTTTTATTGCCTTCATCAAGACTTCACGACTGAAGAAAACTTTTCGCCTTTGGCCTTCTTTGTCCTTGACCATACTAGCCTCTTTCAACTTTGCAGCGATTGTTGAGCAGAGATATCTAAATTCTTGAAGGATCTGTTGATCAATTAAGATATCCAAGATCTGCACATTTTCTGCAGCCACTGGTCCACTATGCTTTCCACATTCAATAGCTCTCTTGGCAATCTACTGATTTTGTTTCAGTTTTGCCTTGTGCCTAACATCTGAAGCTGCTTGCTTCATTGTTTCCACCAAGGAATTTAATTCTTCAAGCAAAGCCGTTGCTTTTTTTAACCTTTTCTTCTTTTGGGAAAGAAAGAAACTTTTTTCTTCTTTTGTCACTTGATAGGTCCTTCCATGAATCCTGACTGAAAAGATCATTTTGTTCAATGATTTGATGTTTCTGTAGTGTTTCAACAGGAGCATTTCCTCCTGACACCTGGATCCTGTAGTCTAATCTTGCCATCTCTGATTCGTACCCTAAATTGGTAAGAGGAGCATACTTCATTTTATTGAGCGTTTCTTCTGAGATAGTTGAATCACTTGACAATTCCGTGGACTGAAGCTGAGTAGAGATCCTCTCTCTGATCCTTTGAGCACAGAGTTTTGTGAGTTGCTGCTCACCATCACTCACTTCTTGAGGAGATGTCATTTTAGTGTGTTCTGACAATACCTTGAGTTTGGCATACAGTAAGATCAGCAAAATAATGTTGTGACATGTGCAAAACATCAAGCAATGGTGAAAAAAAATAACATCAGCAATAACAGGTCTGCTCTGTGCAGATCTGCACACATACCAGTACTTGGCTAAGACTGAGGGATTTCTTTATTCTTTATTTGATAAAGCTTTATTCTACTTAATATAAGAGACATGGATGAGACAGGAGGCTGTGTGGTCCAGTGGTTAAAGAAAAGGGCTTGTAACCAGGAGGTCCCCGGTTCAAATCCCACCTCAGCCACTGACTCATTGTGTGACCCTGAGTAAGTCACTTAACCTCCTTGTGCTCCATCTTTTTGGTGAGATGTAATTGTAAGTGACTGCAGCTGATGCATAGGTCACACACCCTAGTCTCTGTAAGTCGCCTTGGATAATGGCACCTGCTAAATAAACATTTAGTTGTTGGTGGGCTTCAGTTTCAGTGCAGTGTTGTATGTGACGAAGCATACGCTCATCTATCAATAAACGAAAAGCACTCAATACGCGTTTTGTGTATGGAGTGGGTCCTGAAACCTCCTTCAAAACATTTTACTGATCCCTTCTTCCTGCAGTGTGGAGGCCAGGATTTATAATGTCTCAAACAGTGCCATCATGAACAACCTCTTGAATACCTGGTAGTGCCGGTGCTACTGCTGGAGAAGTGGCTGGTACAGGTGTGGACAGGAGAAGCAGCTGGTACAGGTGCAGGGGCTGATACAGGCAAAGTGGCTGGTACAGGTGCAGGGGCTGATACAGGCAAAGTGGCTGGTACAGGTGCATGGGCTGATACAGGCGAAGTGGCTGGTACAGGTGCATGGGCTGATACAGGCGAAGTGGCTGATACAGGTGAAGTGGCTGGTATCAGGGGAGAAGGGAAAGGAATGCAAGCCAGCTGACCGCACGCATTTCTGTGTGTTCTGCTTTCACATTTTTTAAATGGTCAGTTTCAAATAAACTTTGTTCAACAGCTCACCCTGCTTTAGTACAAAGCTCATGCTAATACTGTTTTACATAATGGTAACGTTGCTCTTAAATTACTGTGGCTGATTCTTTGGCTGAATAGATATTCAGCTCATCTAACCATGGAATCTCGTGCAATTAAATCACTTAAACTCCTGACGGTAAACAATGAAACAAAATCTACTGGGACTCAAAACTTTATTTAGGCACTCTACAATTTGACTGGCGAAAGATAACATTGGTTTATTGGAGTTCACAGACAACTTTTCACATCCTTGTTTGTTTAATTCTTGCTCATTTTGCTGCATTCCAGCCCTTCATTAATTACGTTAAGCTTTCAGGGCATTTTGTTAATGGCACGTGTGCAAGACACAAACCTTAAGTGTATTTTTATTTGTTGCTGTTCATTTTAAGCTACTTTTTTTACACAACAATACTCACAGGTTTGGTGACCATCACAACTGTTGCAAGAAACTGGGATTCATGTATTCTTCTGGTGTTAATATACCTGATGAAGACACGTTACTGTTGAAACGCGTTGTTTGTTTTACAACTAAATCCTTTTTTTAAAATCAATAAAGAGATTTTGATTAATATAAATGAGTCAAGTATTTAAACCTCTTTGAAGCAAAATTATGAATTTTGTTTGGTAAGCCATTTAAATATAGTTTCACTAAAAGAAATTTGAACGCTTGCATTGCCGTAGAGAATGTCATTGTGTGTGTTTATATATATATATATCAGACCGACTTCATCTCGCTTTGGTAAATATTGACATTTGCTTTTAAAGGGAGATGCAGCATTTGTGTGCCTAACCCCGGAAAAAGTTGTCAAAATGTTTTTGTTGTTGTTGTTGTTGTTGTTGTTGTTGTTCTTGCATTTCTAACCATTTTAATTGCAGCAGTCTGGAGCTCTGCATTATAATTTCTCATGTCTCTGTGCTTCAGTGGTAGCACTGTGTTTTTGAGGAGTCATATCGTCATCCTGTACCAGTGGCATGCCGGTCGCGTACCACAGGTTGAAAACCACGGGTCTAGCCGGTCAAGTCGAGTGGCTCCGCTACAACAGGTCGCGTGGAAAACGGAGACGTTCCCTTTTAACCAAAAGAGATTCTAAGAGGAATCGAATCCTGAAAATGGATTCGGGTAATATCAACAACCGTGTAACCCGGATACCCGACTACCCTATGTCATCCCTAACTATATATATATATAGCTCAAAGAGCCAGCTGCCCTCTTTGTTTTACGGTTCTGCCATTTTACGTTGTTTTAAAAAAAAACTATATTCTCTATCAATTCCTGCTGAACCAACCATGCATTATACTCGGATCTATTTATTTTATATAGTTTGCTCCCATTGAAGAATCCATTCCATTGAGGAAACTATTATACTAGGTGAAATAAAATGAGGTCTAACCATAGGGTGTGATTTGGTGCCGTGCTCAGTGCACATTTGGATTTCAGTGTTATGAGCATGCTATTTAAACACTGCTTTGAGCATGCTATTTAAACACGGCTTTGAACATGCTATTTAAACACGGCTCTGAGCATGCTATTTAAACACTGCTTCGGTGACTTGTATGTATTTCAACATTTTCAAGTGTATTAGGAAATATTATTTTAAATACATTTAGAATATGTCTAAATTGTAAATTAATTAAAAAAAATTGAAATCAATAAATCCGAATGAAAGCAGCCAACCAAGATATCCATGCGTTTTGTTTTCTTAAGCTGCTGAAAATGTTGAAATGCCATTTTAAATATCCAGTTGTTGCATATTGATGATCTATAGTAGGGGATTACTGCAGCATGCCTGATTTTAAAGATCTGCTAGGTCTCACGGGATAGTCTACTCTACACTATGAAATGAATGCATTTGAATTTGTTTGGATTTTTCTGCATGCCACATGCTCATCCTGCCCTTGCATGGTTGAGGTGTCCAAGGTTTAGATTTAGAGCCTTGGGTACTCAGACTGTTTTTTTATTTCAATTTTGGCAAGCAGGCAGGCAGGCAGGCAGCACCTACTTGTTACATGGACAGGAACAAAGACCACAGAATTTTCCTAGATCCGTCAAATTCTTTTCTGCTTCTTTCATGTCCTTATTGATTTGGTCCATTCCCTCCTCGATGCGTTCCAGTTGTTCTGATTAAACACAAATATTTTATCCCCAAAGAATGAAGCAGATGAGAAAGAAAGGACAAAAAAGAGAGACAAAATACTTCAGACATTCACTGTGACAAAAAAACAAAAAACAAATCAGACACCAACACACAGCAGAGCCGGCACCCGGTACCTACTTGTTACAAGGACATATGAAAAGGCCACAGCATTTCCCTAAATCTTTTAAATTTTTCTCAGCCTCCTTCATGTCTTGGTTGATATGGTTCATGCCATCTTCGACCCGATCGAGTTGTTCTGGTCAGGACAAAGGGATGACAGCAGTGGGATGAATTTTATCGGTCTTCAACAGAACATGACTAATGACCACTAGACTATAATAGAGTAACTGCAATGCATTAAATAGGGACTATGCATTGGTATGACAATGTATGCAGGGCACAATGCTAATACGATGACAGTGATAACAAAATTATATAGAAAATGAAACAATAAAGCCTTGCAGGAAGGTCATTTTTATTGCTGCTTTAGGGGTCAACATGTAAATATTAATCATAATTGTTATGATTTGCATGGTAATAAACAAGCCTGGTAACTACGCACCACTGCATATTGTCACAGCAGGCATCCAGAATTGAATTATCCTTCTTATGCAGTCAAATGAAATGAAAGAAGGCTACAACAGTGAGGTTCCTGGAGAGCCACACTGGGGTATGTTATTTTAAAAGATAGAAGTTTGCTTCTATGATTTTCTCTGTACTGTGGGCAAAAGGAATGTGTACAAGTGACAAATGAATGGTAACCTTCCCATGAAGTTAATGTAACAGAGTGACTGAGGACCTACTTGTGAAAACTAGGTGGTAATGGTAGGCCTAACAGCCCAGATCTGATGGTTGGGCGGTAGGGGCCTATTGCTCTTGAAACATTTGTAAAATCCCTACAGTGCAGCTATTCCCTGTTTCGATATATTGTACAACAGACTGTAAGTGGAATTTCGGGCAATATTAAAAATATATATAATAATCTGTTGAGTTTAGTAAGCCATTTGAACTTCTTTCAGCTCATTATCTTCCATCGTTCATCACCTCACTAGTTGTGACCTAATGTTAGAAGCGTCTGTTGAGCATAAAACTTTTACTTGGTTCCTAACACTGAGAAAGAATAGCTATCTTTTCTAACAGCCTGATTGCCAGGTAATAACTATTGCCTTTACAGTGAAAGCTAGAGCAAGAGTCTGGCAGAGTGCAGTCAGTGTTAATAATGGCTTTAACAGCAGTTTTAACCTGTTAAAAAATGAACTGGCCTTAAACTAATCCTACATTAAAGAACTGACCTCTTGACAACCAGAGAACACATGACAACTGAGAGTTATCCTATAAACACTAAAGTATAAGTCCCTATTTACTGGCTCAGTACTGCAGTGCATTAGACACAAACTTCTGCTCAAATACATTTTCCTCATTTCATTTTCCAACCAATAAAATAACTCAATGCACAGTCTGAATGCAGCACTAACTTATATGCTTATCTTCAGGTATTGGACCAGATTAATACTTTTATTTTCTAGCTATTATTCTTTTATTTCCAGCTGTAATATGTCATTAAGGAATATAACATAATGTGTACTTTAGAGTGGGTACATTTAACTATTTTTTTTTTTACAGTTTTATAGTATCAGTTTAATTTGTTGATTAGTTTTGTTGTATCTGTGTTTACCATGCTAACAAACTATTTCAACAAAAACTGCTTCTACAAAGATTCTTCAGGGCTGTTTGTGAGAAAGTTAGGCGGGGAAGCATATTAGCGTTGCACAGGTTTCAGTGAACAAGCTGCTCCCACACTTTACTTCCCACCATCAGCCTTGAGCAATGAGATAGTAAAAAGCACAGCAAACAACGATCTAATACAGAACACATAGAATACTGAAGAGGTAAGAAATGAAATATTAGGAAAATGTAGAAGATATAAAGAGCCCCATTAGGTATATTGGAAGCCCAATTGTAAATGCATATTGCACATTGTAAATGCATTGCAGTGTGGGTCATGCATTTCTTTGTCCAACATATATATTTTAGTTTTCAGGTTCTGGAAGATGCATGTAGAGATGATCTCACTGCTGTGAATGTAGTTTTCTCTGTTTCTGTGATGCTGATGGACAAGGGTCTATTAAAGAGAAAGCTCAGCTTCTGCCTGTCAAGTACGCCTCAACAGAACTGCCTGCCTTCTGCTTGTTACATTAAACAACAAGACAGTGAATGGAAATTTATTAAGAGGGACACGCTGTGGAAAGAAACATGGAAATAAAACCCATAATGCATCTAAAAGTGAATTATGACAGGTATTGGCTTTGAGATTCTGTTACGAATACTAATGGCAGCATGCTGGAACCCGAGAAGTTTAAAATTGGATTTGAGATCTAAATGGTTGTAGTTCAAGGCTGAGCATAGACTATATAGCATTTAAACTATCAATAAATCAGATACTGATTTTGCAAGCTTTAGAAGGGCCAGTGTTGTTTCTGTGCTCATTTTTAAATATGAATCTGTATGCCTTGTTTCAAAGCCATTGCATTGTTGATGAAAAAAGAAAGGTTTGCTGAAATTGAAGCACCCAGTGGAATACAGTCAACATCTCAAACAGCAAACAAAATACATAATTATGAGAAACTTGAGCCTGAACTGATGTAAACCAAGGGGACATTGTGACAGACTCGCATTTAAAAAAACTGATGAAACACCTACTACTGCTCACATTAATTAAGATCTGAATCACTCAGAAGAAAAACATATGCTGGGCAAATTAGTTTGCGACATATGCAAAGAATCCACTAAAAAGATTGTACTAAATAATACTGATTCAGATTTTCTTTATATATAAAAAAAAAAAAAGAAAATTAGATAATGAGTTTGGAGAATGACTTTTGACACTTTTGAAACCAGTTGCTCTTTTAATAAAGTAGCCAATAAACTACAATGAATCAGTTCTAAACACCTGTAATGGTTATCCACTCTTATATCAAGTACTGAACATTGGATTACACCTCTTGTGTGATCAAAAGGCAGAAGATTTACGTAACCACCGGTAAGCTGTCAGCATGAACTCATCTCTCGGATATTGTTTTATAGTCTTTAATCCAAAGCAGGTTAATGATTTTCTGCATTTTTAATTGCTGTGTGAAGCACTACATATTTCTGGTTAGAGATTTGCACACAGCATCATTCCAGCTGCCACTGAAAAGCTGTTAATAAACTGGTTTGTTTTCTTAAAAAGTTTACTGTCACTAAATCAGTGGTGGTTATGTAGTCAGATTTTAGTGGAAAGACAACATAACTATTTCAGTTTCTGAGACAATATTACTGTGTCTGTAGTTGTGAATTGCTGGGACCTGTATAATAGTGGTGAATGTAGTACCTTATATTGAAATGAGGCAGTTCTGGACGGTGAATCCCCTTATTTAGGCCCGTTTAGTCTCCAAAATATCACTTTTGTAATCTCACCTAACATTTAGCAATCATATCTCTTATAGGTGGATTTCATCAATACAACTTCCATAGCAGGCCTGTACATTATACTATTAAACAAGAAAAATTACTACTTCATTTTTAATTATTGCGAACCATATTGTTAAATTTGGGGTGCTTTCCTCAACCCTGAATGCTAACATTGTACTGTTAAAAATATATATGTATTCTTGGAAGATTAATATATATATATATATATATATATATATATATATATATATATATATATATATATATATATATATATATATATATATATATGCTATTTGCTTTTCCATTAAAATGGAAAAAAGGAAAAGTAATAATTAGACGTGAAGGATCTTAACAACATAGGCAGAGTTAAGCGGAATTCGCTTCCCCTCAAAGAAAGCTTTATCCTAGCTTTTCTGTGGTATGCTTTTTGATATTTAAAAATTGTCTATTGCTTCTTCATTTTCTAATTCGCAAAGCTATCTAATTTCCACCTAAAAGCACCCACACTTACCTCCTTGCTCATCCAACATAACCAAAGTCCTGATACCAGCATCTTTACTCTACTCCCCCAAAATGGTAGCAAGACAGAGAAAAAGATACAGAGAGAGAGAGAGAGAGGAGATAAGATCAGTAAGGAAATGAACAGTCCTCAACTTAAGAAAGACAGGAACAAAAAGTTAGTAATAGAGATTGCAACATTTAACATTAACATACAAACAAAAAGAAAGTACTACTGAAGACAAGAAACATTTCACTTGCTAGAAAACAGGAAATAGGATACTATAAAGCAAGCCATGGGTATACATGGAACCTTAACTGTGTCCACTTGAATAAGTGGGTCCTTACTGGACAATTTTTGGTGTCTATTATTTATTTATTTATTAATTTATTTTGGTAAAGTAATCTAGAAAATCAGTTCAAGGTTTAATCTCTGGTTAACTTTCAGTTACCCTGTGAATCTGCATCCAGGAATAGAAGAATAAACCATTTTAAAAGGGCTTTAATGTGTTTCATAAATGGTGGTGCTGGACAATGATCATTGAAATACAGAGAAATAACGATACAAGCAGCGTCACTGCTAGGTGATGACAGAAAGCCAGCGGATGGGATTAGATTTGAAAAGAAAAGTAATATTTTCAATAACCTCATGAACCTTCCACAGCATTACGCTGTAGTTTAACACTGACATTTCCTAGTAGACTCCTGTTCTGTTTAAGTATTACATCCATGCCTGAAGAGCTCTTGAATTGCTTTACTCAACCACCCGTCAGTAAAGCTGTGTGGAAGACTTTACTGCACTGTAACTGTAGCTCTTAATTTTACAGATGCACCAAAGCCCTTAACTGAAAGATAATTTCCTACATGCATCACTTGGGACTTGTATTATTTGTGACAGCCCGACATTGCTAGAAGTCAAAAGCGATACTAAAGGGAAGTGGCAATACCCCATGGTTACAGCAAGACCTTCCAGTCGTGCATTTTAATACTTTTTTTCTCTCTTCTATTTTGCCAGGCTCTCACGCTGCTCTGATCTCTCAATGTATGAGTGAAATTAGTGAAGAACTAATGTCTTTCCTATCATAATCTGACAGCTTTACCCCGATGTCTATAAACAGATTTCTTTGCTAGAGACAAATGCCTTGAGCAGAATAGTTATACTGTCTGGTCATGGAGGCCAAGGGCATTTGTAGTCACCATGTGATACATTATCTTAGCACTTAACACTGTACCTTCATAACATTTCAAGGTTTTAGTGGAAAAACATTTTGTCATCCTACCATGCTCCCCACTTCAACCATCCTTGATAGATATCCAATTATCCTAATTCAAATTCTAGTGTAAACAAAGACACTAAAAGAGGAGATTGCACTGGAGCGTATGTAGGTACATGTTTTAAAAGAGGAGATTGCACTGGAGCGTATGTAGGTACATGTTTTAAAAGAGGAGATTGCACTGGAGCGTATGTAGGTACATGTTTTAAAAGAGGAGATTGCACTGGAGCGTATGTAGGTACATGTTTTAAAAGAGGAGATTGCACTGGAGCGTATGTAGGTACATGTTTTAAAAGAGGAGATTGCACTGGAGCGTATGTAGGTACATGTTTTAAAAGAGGAGATTGCACTGGAGCGTATGTAGGTACATGTTTTAAAAGAGGAGATTGCACTGGAGCGTATGTAGGTACATGTTTTAAAAGAGGAGATTGCACTGGAGCGTATGTAGGTACATGTTTTAAAAGGTCGTGCTAAAGGAGTGATTGCAAAGGCTTTACAATCACCACTTTTTAGCATCACAAATATTATTGTTAAGATGAAGATATTTAGGTTCTTTGTTTTTTTGTACTTTAATTGGTAGTGTGCAGATTTTTCAAGATTCTTCAAGCCCCACAATTTCCACAGCCTGACCAAAGGGCCTGTAGGCCTAGAAGGACTGTATGATTTTCATATCCTAACAGGAAGAAAAAACTCTTGAGGCTGTCTCAGGGAAGTTCTTCAGATGTTCTTTAATTGGCGAGACTGAGGTAAACTATCCCTTGGTGGCAGAACTGGACAATTACGGGCTACCAAATCCCACCCTGCTCACAATGACAGCCTGAACATGTGAAGCTAGGAATGCAAAAAGGCTATTTTCAATACGGCATTTCCCCAAGGATAGAGTGCAGCTGATTTTTGAATGAGATTCCTCCACAACTCCAGTGAATACACTGCTCCACATATTCCACAACTTTTGTTTTTAATTGGTTTGCCTTATAGTTCTACTTTGATTCAATGTTCGCTTTTACTAACATTGCTATCTAATCACCATTAAGTACTTTTTATTCTACACTGTCCACATTATTTGTATGTGTACTAGGTCAAGTGGAGTCATTACATTTTGGTCTACCTTTGCTTTATTTGGCACGGGTGGAAGTTGATTGCATGTTCTTTTGCACATGGAAAGAGGATTTGGTTTTGGAGGTGCTCCCGGTTAAGGTCAGGTCATGGTAGTAAAATGACTCAATGTATTCAGAACCAGCACCTCTGTACCTCTCGGACAGTAGGTCCTCTTGTGGCTCAGCATTCACTCACACAAGGCTAAGATCTGTTTATGACTGCGGGGGTGGCAGTGGTTCAGAGAAAACAGAACTCGCAACAGAAGAGAGTTGGGTCATTTTTGTTCATCAATATACAGCTATGGCCAAAAGTTTTGCATCATCCTGTAGAACGAACAAATTTTGCTTCATAAAGTTGAATGAAGCCTGCTAAATAATATTATGTTAACATACTGAGTTACAAACTGCTTTATAGTTTTCCAACTGACAAATTGTAAAAATGTGACATTTCTACAGTATGCACTAACATGAAATACTGTACTACTATTATGGCTTCTGGTAGACTTTTAAGATATCATTTTGCAGTTTCTTTGATTACATGATGTTAAATAAAATATCTAAATTATGTTGATATATTGTTTGTTTAAAATGATGTGCCAATCCTAAAGTTCTAGGTGATGCAAAACTTTTGGCCATAGCTATATATATATATATATATATATATATATATATATATATATATATATATATATATATATATATATACCCTCCTAAAGTCCAACTTCCACTGCCTCAAAGTGGCAGGAGGGTGACAATGGGTTCTCAAGACGAAGTACAGCTGGATCCCCTGACTCTGGCAGGTTCAACCATGCTGTGAAAGCTTGAGTAACCGACCAAGGCAGCGGCTGGTTAGGCATGAAGTCAGAGGGTGCTAACAATCACCGAGTTACCATTTTAGGCTGCCACAGAACTCTGACCCTGGCCACGTACAACTGCAGATCTCTTTCAGGTGAAGCAAGACTTTCTTCAAGAGTTGGAAGAAGAACTTGGAAGAATCAAGTGGGACATCATAGGACTAAGCGAAGTATGGCAAAAAGATGAAGGACTACTAGAACTCAGAAGCTTCTAACGAGTGGCGAACAGGAGGTGCTGGATTCATTGTCCACAAGGGAGTCAAGAATAATGTAGTAGAGATTGACAGCGCGTGAGAGAGGTCCCCAAGACTGATAGTGAAAGTTTCAAGGAAGTATGAACTTCAGGTCATCCAAGTGTATGCACCAACAACAAGCTATTCGGATGAAGAAGTCAAAGATTTTTATGAAGAAGTACAAGAACTAAATGAAAATGGGAAGAGCCACTGTAAGTTCATCATCAGTGACTTCAACGGCAAAATAGGAGCCCCGTAAGAAGACAAGAATTCGGTCGGCAAATTTGGACATGGCGACAGGAATGAGACAGGTGACAGACTAGTTGAAATTGAAGAGAACAAGAACTTATTCATCATGAAGAAACCCAGAAGAAACCCATCAGGAAATGGACTTGGAGAGGACCCAATGGAGCGAAGAATGAAATTGACTACAAACTCACCAACAAGAAGCACACCGTACAAGATGTCTCGGTACTAAACAATTTTAACACAGGAAGTGACAACAGACGTGTAAGATGCAAAATACACCTAAACACAGCACTGGAGAGAGCGAAACTCATGATGATGAAATCCATCACAATCAACGTGGAAATGCTCCAGAAGCAAAGCCTGGTCTTTCAACTGGAACTGAAGAATAGATTCAGCACTCTTCAAGATCTGCAAAAAGATGAAGCAATCGAGGTAAACAAAATCTATGAGAAAGTGAGGCAAGTAATTGCAGAAACAGCAAAAAACATCGCTGGAACACAGAGTAGAAAATGCGACCAGAAGATCAGACAAAAGACCTCATGAAGAAAAGAAGGGAAATGAAATAAACAGCAGCTCTGAAGTCAAAGATTGAATACATTGAGCTCTGCAAGACAGCAAGAAAGCACATTACTGAGGATACACGGTTGTTCAACTGTAGGTTGGTAGAGAAAACTACTGAAAACAACCGAAGCATGAAGAAAGCAAAACAAAGACTGAGAAAAAACAGATTTTAGTAATCAAACAAGAGGACAGGACTGTCATCAAGAACCGCTAATTGATTTTGAAGACTGAGTTGAAGACTTTTACAGAAAATTAAATCAAGATGAAAAGAGCAATGTCGCAGATGACGAAGACGAGACAGAAAAAAAGCAACCCGAGGAAGAAGTTTTACCGGAAGAAGTGAAACATGCTATCAAACATATGAAGACAGGAAAGGCACTCGGAGAAGACGGCATAACGATTGACATTGTGAACGAAGGAGGTGAAGAACTGACAAAAATACTGCCATGTATTTTTACAGATTGTATTAACCCTCTAAACCCCAGAACGCCTGTGAGTGCCCGTCTTGTAGATTACTGGAACGTTGTCAGCGGCCGTGTTTTTGTTCAGGCGCTGCAGTAATCATTATCGCATCAACATACTCAAATCACTCTTCTGTATACACAGAAGGGATTCACTTATGACCTGGAAGTGGAAATGATGTATGTTCACATTTGAACTTTTGAAGCTATCCATGTTTGAAGTAAACCAAAACAAAGATGGATGCGCCCAAGAGACAAATGTTTTTTTTTTTTTAGGCTGTTGCCAAGATGGTTTCCAAAATTCATTCTGATGAAGAAAGCAATTCAAAATCATTCTCGTCTGCCTCAGACATGGATTTAGATGAGCTACAAGTTTAAAAAAGTGAAATATCGCTGGTATACCAAACTTATAAGAAAACTGTACGACACGCTGTTCATAAGTAATTGAATCACATGCTAGAAACAATGTAAAAAAATTAGCAAGGCAGTTAGTATTGGGTATTGACTATCTGTAATCTGTTTGATTTGATTGTGGCTCGATTGATTTACCAGAAGTAGTGGGTTGTGTTGGTTGTAAATAACATTGTGTTACATGCAAGCTTTGCCTTTTTTCATTATAGTGTATGCTGTTGTTTTATACTGACTTGTTGGAGCCTTGGTATGTGTTTGTATTTGCTGAAGTAAATATAATAAGCAGGTGTTTTTGTTGTATTTTGTTGTTTTGTTGTATAGAAAAATATTTTATTTGCGTGAGCTCTGTGTTTTGTATGTATGTTTCTGTTTGTTTGGAGTAAATTCAATTTAATAAATAAATAAATAAATAAAACACATAAGCTGCTTTTTGTTTTACAAAATGGGACCCTGCTTCAGGAATTTCATGGAATGGTGTAATACACATGACCATTAATAAATGTGACCAAATATTTGGTTAGAAAATAATGGACCCCACCCCCAACCTGTTCATCCAGTTATATTTTTCAGCCTTTCTTTAAGAATTTTACAATGTTACTATTGCAGTTACAAAGTTTACAATGTTATTATTGCAGTTTTAAAGCCACAGTTTTTCTAGAAATTCATAGGTTTAATAATCAATTTTAATATTTAAATTGAATTGCTTAATTCAAAAACAGTATTTCAAAATATGAATACAACAACCCGTGTATAGTATAGGGCTATATCTTTGTAAATAGTTTTTAAACAGTTCTTTCTTGCATTTTTTATATCCAGTTACATATGTTAAAGTAAAACAACAAGTTTTACTTTACAAAAACTGTCAAGTGTGGTGTTATTTGAAAGAATGATTTGACCTGTTAAAATAAAAAAAGAACTTGTAATTATAGATTTGTCATGGCTTTTGAGTTGTGTTTATTTCAATAAAACATAGGAGAAAACTCAGTTTTTTGCCAAAATTCCGAGGTAAACTACAGAAGAGTTCTTTAATTATTCTGGGGTCTAAAAGGTTAAGAAAAACAAAATGCCAAATGACTGGAAGAACGCATCAGTGATACTTTTACATAAGAAAGGAAATAAGGAAGACCTCAAGAACTACAGACCTGTTAGCTTACTTCCTATAATCTACATTTTTTTTACATAGATACTCACCAACAGACTTCAAGATAGATTTGACTCAGCACAACCAAATGAGCAAGTAGGATTCAGGAGTGGATTTAGCACAATGGATCATCTTCAAGTTGTACGGCAAGTGATTAAAACCAGCAACGAGTACAAACTACCACTTTGCTTGGGATTCATAGATTATGAAAAAGCCTTTGACTCTGTTTACACAAGATCTGTATTAAGCTCTCTGAGGAATTGAGAAAACGTACAGAGACTTCATCAGCACCATATACAAGAATGCAACATCCACAGTAAGACTCCATAAAAACAGAGACAAAATCAAGATTAAAAAAGGAGTTTGTCAAGGAGATACGATTTCCCCACAGCTCTTCACGGCCACCCTAAAAGACATTTTCAAAATACTGGATTGGGAAAATAAGGGGCAGAAGATCAATGGAGCCTACTTGAATCAACTACGATTTGTTGACAACATCCTCATATTTACAACATGCCCAGAAGAATTACAAACATGAATACTACACAAGGCTAGGATCAATGCAGGTCTGAAAATGACCCTGAAGAAGACTCAAGTCATGTTCAATAAATATACCACTCCACAGGCAATTTAAGTCAATGTGATCAAGCTCGAAGGAGTCAATAACTACGTATACTTATGACAGTTAGTTTCAGCAATGGAGAACCAAATGTGCGAAATCAACAGAGCAAAAATGGGCTGGAATGCCTTTGGAAGATTAAGCATGGTTCTGAAAGGAATGCTACCCTTATGCCTCAAGAGGAAAGTCTTCAACCAATGCGTGCTGCCAGTGCTAACTTACGGATGTGAAACCTGGACCCTCAATGCAAAAATGACTCAAAAATGACAAATGACTCAACGGAGTATGGAAAGATGCATCCTGGGAATAACAAGAAGAGACAGGAAAAGGAAGGAATGGATAAGAGCGCAAACAAAAGTATGCAATGTTATTATAAGAGCGAAAAAACTGAAATGTCAGTGGGACGGGCATGTAGCAAGAAGAAAAGACCATTGCTGGACCAAGGAGATACTAGACTGGATCCCAAGAGCTGTATTGGTTAAACTGAACACTGTTATATGAGGAGGAGGTTAAAAGTCAGTAAAACCTGCAAAGAAAATGTACAAAATGAAATTTACTTGTTGCATAAGTATTCAACACCTTAAGTCAGTACTTGGTAGAATCACCTTTTGCAGCAATTACCGCTATGAGTCTTTTTGGATAGGTCTCTACTAGCTTTGCACAGTAGGATGGTGACATTTTTGCTCATTCTTCATGGGAAAATTGCTCCAGTTCTGATAAGTTTGTTGGGGTCAACGTTCTGCAATCTTCAAGTCTCGCCATAAATTTTCGATTGGATTCAAGTCACTACTTTCATTGGGTCATGCAAGAAAATGAGTTCTCTTCTTGTTCAACCAGTCCAGTGTGGCTTTGGATTTGTGCTTCGGGTCATTGTCTTGCTGAAATGTGACTCAAACAGGTTTTCCTCAAGGATTCGCCTGTACTTTGCACCATCCATTCTCCCTCTATCCTGACCCTGCTGAAGCGAAGCATCCCCATAACATGATGCTGCCACCACCATGCTTGACAGTTGGGATGGTGTTGACTGGGTGATGTGCAGTGTTGGGCTTGTGTCAGACGTAACGCTTGGAATTTAGACAAAAAAGTTCAATTTTTGTCTCATCTGACCACAAAACCCTTTTCCACATGTCTGCGTGCTTTAAGATGAGGCTTTTTGAGTAATGGCTTCTTACCACTTATCCATACAAGTCAGCTTAGTATACGGACCAGCTTATTGTTGATGTGTGAACACTGACTCCCATCTCAGACACAGAACTTTAAAGATCAAGGTCATTGTTGGCTTCAGAGTGACATCCCAAACCAGTTTCCTGCTTGCCTGGCTGCTCAGTTTGGGAGGGTGACCTGATCTGGGTAATGTCTGGGTGGTATGATGCATCTTCCACTTCTTAAAGATGGACTTCACTGTGCTGACAGGGATAATTAGCGCCTTTGAAATTTTCTTGTACCCTTCTCCCTCTCTGTGCCTCTCTACCACTTTATCCCTGACTTGTTTCGAAAGCTCCTTGGTCTTCATGGTTGCTTTGTTGGATCACTATGTGAGTCGCAGCTTGAAAGTCTTTATATACCTGAGGGAAATTATCTACAAGTTAAACCACTTTGAGTACACACAGGCTGAAACCATTTCGCTAATTTTGTGACCTTTCAAACAAATCATTTGCACCTGAGCTGAGTTAGGGCTGCAGTAGCAAAGGGGTTGAATACTTATTCAACTGAGATTAATCTGTGTTTCTCTGTAAATCTTACTTATTTATATTCTATATGCATTTTTTAACTTTATCAATGTGGAGTAGTTTGTGTAGATTCTACATGTAAAGTCTAATTTGAAAGTGTTGTGGAGTACGCTCAGGTGCCAACAAAATGTGAAAAATTTGCAGGGGGATGAATACTTCTGCAAACCACTATATATATATATACCCCCTGAAACTTCACAACATTTAGTTTTTACTTGCATAGATACAACAGTTTAGAAATGTAAATATTTTACAAAGTGCTATGACACACAACATATCTAAGGATTTGGAAACAGGGTTTATTATTATGATGATGATGATGATGATGATGATGGTTATGCTTGTTAAAATGCGGCAGTGTGCAGTTTCCACATTCCTTCTAAGAGCTGCTCGCTGAAACACTGCAGTGCCGATCAATGAGATCTTCCACCTGGCAGCCAGACACGCAATTAGTGGTAAGGAATCTGTGATCATTTACTGTTGTACCTTCCCAGGGGAGAAACCACAGAGGAAAGTAATCCTTCTCCTCTGAGCAAAATATACACTCAGAAACATCTCAAGTTTGCATCCCAGCCTGGCAGCAAAGCTGGCAAAGAACACTGTGACCTTCCAGCACGCAGCCCCTCATTGGCTGCTGCACCAGGGTGTCAGGATGGTCAGCCACTGGCTCTTTATTCTCACAACAAAAAGCCACATCTTTACGCTTCACTGCATTTTTCCTATTATTCTGTAGTGTTTATTTTTAAACTCTTATTATTCAACACTGACCTAGATACTGTATGAAAATGCATTGTTTGTAAGGAGCTACTCTGGATTGTCTCAGCTCTCACTCATACGATTAATGCACCAATATTACTATACACTTGTATTCTTTACCAAATGCAGCCAACACATCATCAATCATGGGGTTTCCATGCGGGCCAATATACACGTGAAATGGCGATGCGTGTGCACGTTTGGGAGAATTACTTGTGTAAATCAGGTTTGTAGCCGAAAAACGGCCAGAGAGAGGGATAGGGTAAATCTCATTTACTCGTGTAAATGACGAAACACATGGGAAAATCCACGCCCAGTTTTGTATGGAAACCCGCATTTCACGAGTAAGTAGTGGCTGAAGAGTGATTCTGTGGTTAGCAGTGGTGTTGTTCACCTTAATGATAATGCGGGCGGCTTTTTTATTATTGTTTTTTGCTGTGTGCGGCCTGTCATGTTGTATATCTCTCTTGTGGGTTTACAGTTCTGTATAAAACCATTTACCATGAACTGCGTTATGCCCTTGTTATAGTATTAGAGCAGCTGTTTGAGAATACCCTTGCTGTAAAAACTACGCTAAAGTTAAACACGAAGAGCAAGTGAGCTGCTTAAATGTAACTGAATTAATGCCCTCCATGTTAATAAATATAGTTGGTGAACTGGATGTCATGAGCCAACTCGATCGCCCAAAACAGCGCAGCAACATCCAACAGAACTGACCAAATAAAATTGCAAATGAAGGTATTGTGTTTTATTTGTTGGCATCATTAATATTTAACAAACAGTAAATCCAACATAACTTCAAAGAATGTAGAGAATATCTGACAGCATGAGCCTCCTCAGATCGCTGCTGTCCAATTGAAACTGGCAGCTGAGGTAACCTTCACAGTTGCCAAGTCCACTTATAATAACAGAGTTGGGCTTGTGTTTTGAGAGTCGTGGGTTGTAATTTGATAAACACCCATACTCTAACATGGGTTGCACTTGTTTTGGAATTGTAGTGAAAGGCAGTGCCGCTTTTTATTCTCGTGAGTCTGTAACCTTCCCCTTCTGTCTCACAGGCAGCCACTGACTCCTGAACACCTCATTTTGTTGTTGACAAGAGTTTGTGCAGGATACAGCAGGCAGTGGCAATTTTGGGAACAAATTAATGCATTTCAGTCCGTTTCATCAATATCTGCCACCCCCCTTTCAAGTGCCCACTACCCGTATTTGCACAAGCGTGGTATTGAATGCTTCCTCAGCAGATGTCAGCCATCCGGATGGGTAGGGTTTCTAAGCCACGGTAGTATACGCAGCATCACCTGATTCCCTATATGCTGTATTGCCGATTGGTTAGTTTCATTTTATACCTCTGAGTTTATTTTTAATTAATGAGTTGTAAGATAAATTAGTTGAAACAGTATTCACTACTAACAATATGACAACACACTAATGACATATGAAAAACAATTTGGTCAAGAGCAGTAAAACACATTATTAACCAGCCAGGCACAAGGTATTTTGCTTTATTACAGCAGCTTAGATTCACTCGTGTACCAGTTCTCTGTGCATGGAAACCACATTTTCACAAAATTTCACTAGTAATCTTCAAAAACAGCACGAGTTCTTTACGCATAGCTAATTGACATATCAACCCCCACCTTTCCCATTCATTTAAATGACGTCGGGTGAAAAGCCCGGTTTACTCAAGTAAAATAAACTGAGCGAACGGAAACCCAAAAAATTGCATGAGACATTTTTCTCGTGTAAATGTCTCGAGTTAAAAAAAAAAAACCTTGCATGGAAACCCCATGAATGTTGTTGTTGTTGTTGTTGTTGTTTGTTTTTTGTTCATTTTGACCGCAATAATGAAGTCTGAAAGGCTGGAAAGGAGATGATAAATTCTTATTGAATTTGGGGCTGCATGACTGCACTGACAAATAACGTAAATTCACCTGAAGGCTTTGAATCACTAGCAATTGAATTGGGAATGACAAGAGCTTGCAATTTAAATTGACAACTTGCAGGTGAGAGAGTTTTTTACAGATGGAACTACACTAAAGAGACTCGCATATGCTGGTACACAAAGAGCCCATATTTTAAACCCAAAGGGGCAGTATTTAGATCTGCCTCTGTTTATAGCAATGGAATAGACCCCAATGTCCTTTACTCTTTTTACTTGGGACTCGTGCAGTGGTGGCCTGCAGTGTATACAGCAAAACTGTGCTGAAAACCAGGGCATATACACCTTTACAGGGATGTCTGATAACATTACAGACAGGCCTGTTTATTATGTGAAGTCACTTGTATTATTGCATTATGTATGCATTATGATAAAGGCCTTCCCTTTAGAAACTGTAACACTTCATTCGTGAGTTGCTCTTCCCATAAGCACTATCCTGGTTAAAGTGGAGCAATTATTTTTCTGGGGCATGAAGGCCAAGAGTCTTCCCGGTCATTTAGCAAGTAGAAGGTAAGTGGTGCAGCTTAACGTTTCAGGGTTTTTTTCTTTTTGTCAGCTCTGAAACATATGATATAGTGTTTGGCAACATTTTCCATACAAGTGCACAATATTTATAATCACATCAGAGTTAAAATAAAGAGAAATGATCATCTCCTGCAGATATTTTACAGGAATATGCCAGGCATCCATATGATTGTGATGAAGGTAAAGCCCCCATTTTAATGTTATAAAACACAACAAAATACCAATTTACTGTAAATGTTTCTATCTATAACTAAATTATAAAACCTGTGAGCTGTTAAATGCACCACCAGTATTTCACTAATACAATAAGTTGCATAATGCAATGATTCACATGTTTCAATATAGCTTAATACAACGTAATGTAATTATAGAAAATAAATTTAAAGCTGGCTAAGAAATGTAATTGCTGACTTGAAATTGAATTGTATGTGGGTTTCATTTCAGGATTACAGAATTAAAGGTACAGGTAGATATGCCAAGGGCACTTATTGTAACGTTGACCTGCATTATATTAGCTTTCTTTTCACTGATACGATGAGCTCGCAATGCCTTTAAAGGGCACAAAACAATCATTTTACCTGGCTGTTTCATCTGCAAAATGGATATTAAAATACTTCTTTGATATTTTCCTGAGTTACAAAGCTCTATTCATGGCTGAGTCATGTTGTGGTTGGTTTGTGGTGTCAACAGGAACAGGACCACTCAATCTAATACCTCATTCAGGACACCGTTAGCCAATCGGTAATTGAGCTAGGATGAGGCATTTTGGAACAGTATGTTTTCCTGTAAACTTTGTAAATGTATAATGTTTTTTTTTTACTCAGCCTTACCTCTTCAACCAGCTGCAGCATGCGACGGGTGCTCTCCAGTGACTGTAAAAAAAAAAGAATATTTGATGAGAATAGTTTTGCAGTTTCATTTCATACAGCTGGCATTTTTTGGACAATTACTGTTATTTGTAACTACATGCCTGCTAGCAAGGTGGCAGCTATTTTTTTTACCTACTGAGACCGTTTGCTTATTATGTTATCCCTGAAGAGATCATCTCTTTAAATATCATGAGCTGTCAAATAAGTGCACCAGTTTTCCTCATGGCATCTATTTTCTAAGAATGCACAATATCGTGACCTTATACTGCTCATGTTACCTCTCCTCAGACTCCTTGTTCATTAAATATCTTAGATTGAAACGTGAATAGATAGCACGTTTACCTATTCATGGATACTATTTCATATCCTCTGCACCTGGTAATTTTAGCCATTTTCCAGAATCATAACGCTGATACTCATCTATAAAATTCATTTGGAGATTGTAAGCCCTGACTGCTATCCCCAGAAGCTGAAACACCATATTTCAGAGCAGTAATTTGTACGACAGGGAGGGTTGAGAATTTCAGTGTCTAATGAGTTCTTGGTTGCCTCTCACTATCTCACTTTTCACAGTTTTGCTTAATATTTGATTTAGTTCGCATAATATTTGTTTTATTAATTTATATTATTTATATTTTCTATCACGCATTCAGTTTGTTTCAAGAAAGTGAACTTAATCCAAAATTAGCAATTCCTATAGCAATGAAATAAGTGCATTTTAAAATAGACCTGTCAGCCAACAAGCTTTGCAGTGCTGCAAGGACGAGCAAGTCCAGAGGCATAAGACTACACAGCTCATCATAAGATCGAAATGACACTTTTGATGAAACGATGCAGACAACTTTTATGTTTTTAAGGGTTGTAGTTGCAAATACACTTTCTTGTCTTTACTTAATTTTTACTCAAGCACATGTATAATCACAATACCTGTGGTTATTGCCTCTTTAATAGCTTTTAATAAACTTTATGGCAGCTTCTTCCAGGCCTGAATTAAATCAAACTAACAGGTAATTGCTTTAGGTCTTATACTGCACAGTGGATCGCGGGACACGTCACATGACATAACGTTGTCTCTGATGTGCCTGCTTTTTTCCTTTATAGTTTGTAATGCAATGACTGGGTACTGTTAAAAGTTAGCAGTCTGTAGCAGGACTCTGCTAAGTGACCCTAACCTAATTTGACTAGTGTAATGTTGGTAGCTGCTTGGAACTGGATTTGGTGCATACAATACTTCAGCCCCCAAGCGTGCAGCCACAGGCATGGCTTGAAGTGCTCAGGTAACCATCACATTGTCTGGGTAGAAGAAGGGATAGAGCTGAGGAATGCAGCACAGCATCCAATAAACACAAAACAATTGCGTTATTTCACTTAAAATTGAACAACAGCAGTAAGTGAACTGCAGAAAATACAAAGAGACCCATTTTTAACAGTGAATGAAATTGACCGTTTAACATTTGAATTTACCCTGGGCAAGCCCACCATGTTGGTACTGAAATTATGAAATCTGGTTCTGCAATGGTGCCCTCCAACAATTACTGTGACTTTGCATTTTCACCCTTGTCTTGCTTGAATGTATTGCCTAATGTTGGAGAATTGTGTCTGTTTCTGAAGTACTGTCTTTACCTCATCAGCCAGCTGGTCAGCACGTTGCTGCATATCCTCCAACTCATTACGCATATCCGCATCTTCTGCCATTGTGAAGGGATATGTGGATGGACGCTTGTGACCAACTGTTTAGCAGGAGATTCAGTGAGTTCTGAAAATAAAACAACAACAAAATAAAAATATAAACATAATGCTTCTTCATGCACCTTTCAGCAATATCCTAGTGATGTTTACCTCACTCAAAAACACCAGCCAGCATTCAACCAGGACTACTGTGCTCTCTGACCTTCAGTGAGAATACATACTGTCATCTTGCTTGCCAGGTGTCTTTCATTTCTGTTTTTTGAGAAAGGATGTGACATTGCGACCTTTCAACTCTGTTATTCCCACCTGCTTCTTTACTATTCTCCACAACACAGCTAGAGCCGACAGAGTTCAAAGGTGCCAATATTGCAAAGGCTCACTTGAAAGAAAATGAACCTACTGTAAGTGTAAATATCCAATGTGCAAGGTTAGGGGCACAGAACAACCAGGTTTATGATCTCAGCTGAACCCCTTCCATTAAATGTGTTCTAGATTATCTCTTTAACCAAATGGAAGCTAACTTTTGAGCTGGGAAAATATATATTTATGCATTAATAGAAAAACTTGTGAATTATTCTTTTGGATTGAATTAATACACACAAATAAGAACATAAGAACATAAAAATAGTTAAGGACTGATGGTGTTCTTTAGTCAACAGGGTTTCTTTTTAAGAATTATTTTTGCCACAATACTTTGTATTTTAAATTCTCATTCACACTTTAGCTGCCACCCTGGGTAGAAAGCTACCTCACCTACTGTAAAAATGACAACTTTTCTTTTTTTTATACCTAAATAACATTCAAATATTATTATAATCTTACAGAAAACACAGGGGTACAGTGGAAATAATATCATTGTGTCTGGATATCACAAACTGGACGTCTCTAGGTTTTATCTGTATTCAGTTTAAGAAACAATGCTTTCAAATCCTGAACACTTACAATACGTATATTAGAAATTGCACTGTGTATCATACATTCATAAAGGTTAACATTTCTTCAGTGTCGACTCATCTTCAGATCTGACATTATTATTATTATTATTATTATTATTATTATTATTATTATTATTATTATTATTATTATTTTTATTATTATTATTATTTATTTCTTAGCAAATGTCCTTACCCAGGGCGACTTACAGTTGTATACAAAAAATACATATCAAGAATTACAGTACAATTAAGGGCAAGGTACAAAATACAATGACTTCAGTCCTAATAAGAGAAAATACATACAGTATGCCCCAAGCCTCATGTTTATAAATCTTGTTACCTAGTCCAGTTATTTTTCTTAAAAATATTTCCCAACATAAAACCAATGTCATCTTACAATAATTGATTTTGAGTTTCAGTGTTTTAAAATAAAATATCAAACAGAACGAAATTTCAATGTACCATTTGTAATTCAGTAATATGAGAGAATTGGTCAGGGGTCTGAATACTTTTGCAAGGCACTGTATATATATATACAAGAGAAATTACAACATTAAAACATTGTTTTAAATATGATGTTTAATGTATAGTGGTGCTTCACCCACCCACACAAGTTCAAGCTCTATAATAGCTTCCGGGCTTAATAAGTTGCCACGTCAATGGGCTGGATGAGTACTTATAGTGGCAGGCATCTTGCCCTGTGGCAACAATCTGGAAACTGTATCCTTTAAAAACACATTGTTATATCCTCAAACAATACCAAGCAGCTAGCCTGCTGCTGCACTGCTTATTTTCCAAACAGAGCAAACATCGTTTTAGTATTTAATTAACTGAAACATTTCTCTATATCTCTCTCTTTCTCTCTAACACACAAGCACAGTCATTTAATTGAAAATGCTTTGAGAAAAAACGGGATGATCGCCTGCCAAGGCATTTAAAGCTGCATCCCCGGTTCATTTCTTTGCTTGAGTGACTTGTTGTTTCCACTGTTCTCTGAGGACAAGGCTTATCCTTTGACAGAATGCACTAATCCGCATGGGGGAAAGGAGTGTGGGTAACAACCGTAACGCAGCTACCATTCCTCGTAAAATCACAGTTCACTCTTTCAGTAATGTACACTTTGATTACAATGTTTATCGCTGTTTTATTATTAGAACATGCTTAATTTGATCACACACAGGTACAATGGATTTGACCATCAGATAACCCATAAAGGAATGCCATCTTTTGCATAGTTATTTCACCACATTCCAGCTACTGCATTTAAGCGCTATCCTCAGTCCAGCACACATTCCTGTTAGTCATTTTTTTAAAGCGATGCTGCTTAGTACTGCAGTCGGACAGTTCTGGAGTTACAGTAACTGCAATATTAGAATGTGTGCTTCTGAAATGAAAACTTTAACAAGAGGTTTCCCATCTGGTATCGTATATTTCAAGCAGCAGTTACTTGATGACCAGGATGTGTGCGTACTCTGAAGAAGAATTCAATTGCACTTTAATGAGTTACTTGTGATAAAATTTTAAGAGAAAGATATTTCTAGTTAAAATATTGTCAAAGCATTTTTACCAGTTTACCATACCCCCCGCCCCCATGTTCTAAACACAAAATTATTACAAGTGTGGCACACGTACATAATAACTACATTTGAATAGTAATTGAACTTTTTTGAAAATAAGAATGAAAATAAGTATTAGAATATTCCCTCCATTTAAGGCAGGTCTTTCTGTATCATGGAAACTTCCACTGAAACCCAGTGGGCTGGGTCAGCAGACAAACACTGCAGTGAAGCTGGCACTTTGTCTTAGAAGAGACTGTATTCTACAGCCGCGCTGACTCAGCTTTATTATAGGAAGGGCTTCTGTTTTTCGGTTTCTATTAATTACATTTTTCAGTGCTTATTTTTAGCTATTTTCGAGTTTTATGTAAATCGTTTTTTTTTTTTTTTTTCCCCGGGGAGTTCGCTTTTTATTACTGTATGAAATTATTGTTTTCGGTTACTTCCCAAAGTGCTTGAGCATTTTTTTTTTCTGTCAAAATATGTATATTAGTAACTCGACAGTACTTGCACACTTAAGCTGTACCTTCTTTCCTTTGCCGTCTTCCACAACAAAATATTATGGTCACGGGCACGTTCTTCTGGGGTTTTTGTGTGTAGGCATTTTTTTACATTTTGCCACAATTTGCAATTCTGTTTTAAATCCTCCATATCTTAACTGTAATACAGCTTTTAATCCTGTGAACAAGCTTCCATTACTAATTGTAATCTCCAGTAGTTGGGGTGGGTTTGAAGTATTCAGAACGTTCAATGATAGATACAAGTCAGGAAGGAGGGACATTGCCCAGCTGCACTGGAAAAGGTAGGTTTTTTTTTTAATGGGAAAGGGGTGGTCAACGTGAATTGAGTAATCATTTCCAGTGTTTTTCCGGTGTTTATTGGCTATACACCAATTTCTTTTTTTTGTATTAGATGTGTTTTATCAGTTTTTATCGGTTAAAAATGAAAACCAGAAGCCCAACTATAGAGTACTGAAACACAGCAATTAATGCAAGTTTCTCATTTACACACATTATGGGAAATAGGGTAATCTCGATATGCTGCTGTCTCAAATTCTGCAGAGTATAGCACAGATTATATCTCATGTCAATATCTTCTAAAATGTCCATAATCCATAAGAAAGTACATATTTGCATGCAAGGTCTGGTTTTAACCTACAGTGTTAACATAATTCTAAAAATCGACAAAATGTTTGCAATTGTTTCCAAATATAATGTCTGAACAACAAATCAGAAACACCTGCTATGACCGTGTCACTACGATGTAGGACCAACAGTGTCATTAGGATGTGGTCCCATTGTTTTGATTTGTCACAGCTCTGTAAAGTGTTTAGATTTCTCTGGAGGTATTATCGATTACTGTCCCTAATCTCTTAAATATTGGATGATACCATTATTTGAAGATAACACAGACAATCACAGAATACAATTGTGTACCAAATGCCAAACTCAAAACATGTGGTCTGTACCGCTTGGTCTGAGGGCTTTTTAAAGCTGCTTTCACCTGTAATGGAGCTTGACTGAGACTCATAGAATACAGCTGTGCACATCATTGTGTAATGTGTAAAAAAAGATTGAATACAGACATACACAACATGAACCCAATATAAAGCTGTCTTTTATCATATAAACCAATGAGTCACATAACCACACTATGGTAGCAGGATTAGGTCACAGGTCAAACTGAAGGGTACCATTACATTTTCCATAACTAAGAACACCTCCAACAGTTTTATGAGCTGAGTCAGTGGTAGCTGGTTTACAGAAACAGATCCCTTTACTTGTTTTACAGTAACTGACTACCTCTGACACAGTATCAGCCCTTTCATCTGACTTATGTTGCATTATACCAATACAAATTCTAATTTGTTTCAGTCACCTCCATTCACTAATGCAGCTGTAGACAGCTGTTATCTAGAAGGCAAAGGGTAACCAGTCCGTCACAGTCGCATGTTATTTACAATACATCAGGGATCAGTAATTGATTTGTCATGTTGGCATTTCTCAAGAGGGGACAGGAGCAAATTACAAATGCAAAATTACAAATGCAGTCGGAGCTCAACCTGAGAATGAAATTAAAAGATTTATGGATGCTGATTTATATCTGCACAGTGCACCTTACCACAGCAGTGCCTTCCAGGCAGACTGCATTGCTAAATGCAGTGAGCTCTCAATGCTTTTCATTTAAACAAAAAAAAACGAATGCACTATGCAAATGCCCAAGGGACAGACAGCCTACTTTGCATTATGCATTAAAACATGTTTGTTGCTATCAGATGCTTTCATCATTATCTCCACAAGAAGAGCGTATTTAACTGAAAGTCAAGCCAATAATAGCCAATAATGACGCCAACAGCCTGGGCGCAAAAAAGCTTTTAAAAAGGTAATAATGATGGGTCTGATGTTATAACAACTGGCCTGATGTATTATTATTTTTATTATTATTATTATTATTATTATTATTATTATTATTATTCACTCACTATTTTCATTGTGTCGCTGAACACTGTTTTTTCTTCTGCTGTATTTTCACTCCTAATTGTTAGAAACCTCCCGTCTACCAGCCTTGTAATATTGTCTTCTTTGAATTTAATACCAAATCATATTCACCCTTGAATCTTTTTCTTGTGTGATTTATAGAATCTTTCATTTTGAATGTGGGTGTATCACATGCTGAGCTAGCAACCCCCTATGAACATGAAGTGATAACATAAGTGTGAACCAATACAAAGTGGTCATTCATTGCATGGTTCCATGCAGTTCTAGTATGCTACCCAATCAGGACCACTGTACAATGTTCTTAGACATGCTCTAATGTTTCAATTATATATACAAAAGAAATTGAAGTCTAAGCAACATTCAAGAGCCTTGCATATGTGTTTTCTATTCAAGTTTACTCACAATCAACAAAACATTTAAGATAGGCAGCCCCACCCCCCTTTTTAATGTTGTTGTTAGTTAATAGGCTGTGCTGTTTGTGTTCTTCATTACAACAAGAATGGTATAGTTAAGTGGTCAAAATCTAATTTTATTATTTAACACATTTTTCTGTACTATATTGTTGAAGGTAAATCGCAATCATATGTTATTTTGGAGAAGTGGTGTTGCATGAATAGAAGGAAAAGAAGGAAAATAGGAGACTGCTGGACTTCCTGTCAGATAAGAAATCCAGACAAGCCTAAAATGATAAAAGTATCTTCAAGAACACACACACACACACACACACACACACACACACACACACACACACACACAATCACAAACACACACACACACACACAAAACCCCTCTTACAGACAAGGCTAGAGATACAGCATCACAATGATGCTCCTGAGACTACACCAAAGAAAGAGCGAGCATTGTAGTCTTTATCACGATCTATCCATCTATTTTCTAGCAGTCTGTACATACACATCCTCCCTTATAAATGAGACCTTTGTCCCCCCATTGAGTCAATGCGATGCTGGAACAGCTGCAGTCTCCACTTTTGCCCTTGCCCGCTCTGTGGAAAGCAGTGAGCCCTGCAGTTTGTAATGAAATATTCACTACCTGTTGTCACAGACGGTTCTGGCACGTCCCTTTTGTGCTATAAGTCATTAGATCCTTTTGCATGGAAGGCCTCGGTTGCAAGGTTGTGCGGTTCTTTGATGGACCCAGATTCAGTTAAAATGTGTTTGCCTACTGACGATGGGAATGAGAATGCAGAGATGGGAGCCCAGCTAACAAGATTTAAGTTTTTGCAGGTATCAGGATTTTAAAGACTGTCACCCACACTTGTGAGCAGAAACTGACTCACTGAGAGCAGAAACTGACCCAAGACTGTCACAGCTACTGGAAGCAGGCTGATCTTTGAGATACAAACTGAACATTTGTGAAACTGCAAAATTATTGTAATGACTGTAATGTGTTTTAAAGAATATAAAACCAGTAGAAAATATTATTAACAGATCTCAAAACATTCTGATCCAGTGAGAGCAGAATGACAGAATTTATGGCGTACAGTTAATATGCTAGAAGCAATTGAACTAGGTTTGATTATAGTAAGAATCAAAAGTAAATCAAAAGTAAACAAAAGTATTTAAATAAATAAGAAACCTAATATAATAACATGAAGTAAATGTATGAGCAGTCCTAAGTTTTAATATTTGAGGTTGCATTTGCTGCTAATTAAAAATTAACCTCTTTCCTTCTGTGTATATCAATGAAGTAAAATAGAATTGCAGTTTATAATTGGAACCTGGCAGGAAGAGATGGGAACGGAAGGCGTAGGACTTGTTAAAACGTTAAGTTAGATGTTGGTTTGAAATAATGAGCATTGGAAAATGCTTACGATAGTGTTTCATATTAATCAACCCTAAAATTGGCAAAAAGCAGAGGTTGTCTTAAAACCTGCTTTAACTGGATTTTGTATGAACAGTGAAGAAGGTCAGACTTAGTTCAGTCAATGTAACACTATGGCATTCTAACATATTAATGATAGCCTGTATTTAGATATAAATAACTGGACCTTCCATTAAACGCTTAAAAGATTTATCAATGGAGTAAAATAATATTTCAATTTATAGGAGCAACTGTTATACTGAAGTAACTTGATTAGAAATACATCTTATAATGCCATTTAAAGTTAGACTATTGAAAGAACATATTAAAAGTTTATTATAACAGAAGCATGGCATTGACAATATTGTAAATATATTGTTAAAACACATTTAAGATAATGATCATTTATTTTAATTAATTTAAGAATTAGTTTGGTTTCTCCAACTAAACAAAAAGTATTTTAGACATTACAATATCAATTAAACTAAAGAATATAAATGTTTAGCTTATATAAAGGTTTTACTGCAGTAATAAACAGAGGTATTTATTTGCAGGAAAACTGTAGAGTTTAAAAGTGAAATAATTAAATGTTTGTCTCAGGCACACAGTATAATTCTGGAAGGGCATTAGACTTTTAAAAGATAAGGCTTGGTTTTCGGCACCTCAAAGCAGGATTCGGTGTTGGCTCTTAAAAGCGAGATTCACTGGTTGTCAGCAGTTTTGAATCCAAGGTCTTTCAAAATTAACTCTCTTCATAATATCATAGAAAATAATGAACACTTGGCAGCCTATTTGATTTAAAATAGAAAAGTCATCTACGGTATCAGTCCTTATCAGACAGGTAGTGATTTCAATTGGGATAATGTTTGCGAGCCAAGAATGACTTCATGCAGTGAATTTGGAAAGTGCTTACATTGGAGTTTCATATTACTCAAAACACTAGGCTTGGCAAGTAAACAAGGTGTGTGGAAACCTGCTTGTGTAGGCAACTTTTAGAAACAAAGAGAGGTCAGGTTTAGTCCAAGCATGGTACAAGTTAATATAAGGCTATTATATTTAACATGTTTTACTATAGCTGACATTGAAATGGAAATAACTGAACTAACCCCTGTATGCTTATTGAAAGGCTTGTCATAAACCCCTACAGTCCTTTTGTTCCACACTTTGTTAACATATCTGTATATGAAAGTAAACTAAACTGAAAAGGTGATGAGATATGTTGCTCAGAGGGAATATATTAGGCTCAGGTTAATATAATCACACAGAAAGTTGATGTTAAATATATAAAACAACATCTCTTTTAATACACACATAAACTTGTATTGTATTGTACGGTATGAATTGAAAAACTGTGAACTGAATTACTGCAGCCCTAGGCAAACATCCATAGCATATTCAATAAAGTATCTGATAAAAGACTCCCCATGCATGTAATATCTGTAGTCAATAATAGGCAGCAATGCTTGTCTTAATTTGTACAAAATAATGATGGTTTCTGTACAATGTTAAAATCCAGTCCCAGTCTCAAGTCTACTAAGACATTAAGGCAGACAGACAAGGGTTTCAGCTAGTGCCATCATCGTTCTCTTGTCTTCATTTTCAGTATTCCAAACAACATTCTTTTTATGTATGATTGACAGTCATGTTTATGCTAGTCAATAAAATGTTCCCAAAAATCGAGCCCCACAAAAGTATTAATTGTTGAATGCAATTCACTGAAATGGTCAACCTATTGGTCATTTGTCATATCTGGTAAATTGTATAAAAATAATAGACATGCAACATATTTATATGTGTGCTTCATTATACCATATATATATGGTATAATGAAGCACACATAATGTAAATTATTTAGCATTTTGGTGACACTCAGGACTTCAATACTCAAAGGGTCAAATCTGAAAAAAAAACCAGGCACATTTCTCAATTTAGTTTCTACAAAGGAAAATGTTCATCGTCCCCACAGCTTACCTTTGTTCCAGACGACTGAGACCTTTTACTATTTTCCTTGCAAAGCGTCCTTGTAAATCTGTTAAACATGATGCTCCCCCATTTACTGAGGGAAAAAAAGAAAGCTCTTCATGAGCATCCACAAGCTCAGAGACAATTAATACATTCTTCTTATTAACTGCAATAAATGTCAGCTAGCACAGCTTTCTGAATGCCCTTGTTTAACAATGGAGAGGTCAACAGATCCTACTGGCTTACCCTGCTGAAATACGGGAACTTGCAATCGGCTTGTTTTTGCTTCACCCTCCTTGCTTGACAACATTCGAGTCATCTGATTTAATTTAAGCCTTTGAAGCTCAATCAGGGGCAGGCCAAGCTGTGTCAAAGATTACACAAACTCTAAAAGAGGATTTGCACAGGACTATTATAGTAAAACCTTTCTATTTATTGTGAATTAATCAGATCAACAAACTGCCGATGCAGGACAAGGAAAGATTTCATTACGGTGACACCTTCACTGAATGCTTCATTTACAAACGAAATACGCAGGTTTACAGCGATTGATATTTTACATTAATGACAATGGGCAGACAAAACAAAATCTAAATTATTGCATGTATATATTTTCAATTTAATTATTTTTTTTTAACTAAGTGCAGTGTATAGAATATTGCATTATATTAGAATTCGTAAAGTATCAGAAGGGTCATTCTAGCTAAGTCTCTTACCGCAATTAAACCTTTTTAGATTCAAAGCCCTTGATAACATTATAAAAGGATAACATTATTTGTTTCCCATCCAATTTTACCATCTTTAGACTCTTTCTCATCCCGTGGGGCCATAGTTACACAGTTCCTCTTTTGGACGCAAACAACACCTGTCCTGGCACCATTTTCCTAATAACATGTGGTTTATGTATCATTGACCACTGATGGAGATAACAGCGCCCCAGAATTGGGTCCACTTATGCTTGACTGATCACAAACTATTCACTTTCTGGGACTCTTACCCATCCAAAATGTCCATGCCATACCATAAGAGACAGGGTCAACTGTAAACAGTAACTTCTAATTAATGGACACTAAAGCAATTATTTGTACAAAATGATCTCAGTGATCTGATGGGAGTACATAAAAAAAGAATTTAAGCGATAATGGCCAGAAGCCCAAACATTACTGGAATATGAAGTTGCTTTGATGAACGATAGCCAACATGCTTTGCCTCGCATTTGTTCCGCATACAGAGACTGTATTTCTGGTACTGTTTGAGCTCCTGTCCATTACATTATATCAAATCGAAAACATTTATATTAAAAGAGAAAAAAAAATTGTATTTAACTACTCTGCAAACTTTAACTTTTAGCAAAGCTCTTTTGACCTGCTACCACTTTAGTTAACTGTCAATAGAAACCAGCAATAACAATAGTTACTGTATAAAATCTTATCTTGCCTAAATTTTAACCTTAACTTAATTATTATGTAATTGTCGTTTTCTCTCAGCAGTGTGGAGTAGTGGTTAGGGCTCTGAACTCTTGACCGGAGGGTCGTGGGTTCAAATCCCGGTGGGGACACTGCTGCTGTACCCTTGAGCAAGGTACTTTACCTAGATTGCTCCAGTAAAAACCCAACTGTATAAATGGGTAATTGTATGTAAAAATAATGTGATATCTTGTAACAATTGTAAGTCGCCCTGGATAAGGGCGTCAGCTAAGAAATAAATAATAATAATAATAATAATGTAGTTCTGGCAAATTATTGTCCTGATTTCGTTAATATAAAGAGTGACTGATGGCTTCTATCAGAAAGTTCTGATTCTTTGGTTTGGAATGTTTTTATCAGCTAATAAAAGCAGATCTACTCGTCTTCTGATGGGTTGGGAATGCTGTCAATAGGTACAGTATATTCATAGACAACACCAGGTACACTGTCAGTGCAGCACAAATGACACCTCATTTCAAATAGCATACCACAGCACAAACATTTAACAAAATGTAAAGTTATGATATTTCATTATAAGATTAATTTGATTCTACCATATGAATATACAGCCGTTAGTGTTACTGACCAAACAACTGTCAGTCTGTTTTTTCAGAATATCTCATAAGAATGAATCCACCATAACTTTGAGGAGAAAAGGCAGACCGTGCCAAATAATGTAGATAAAGATAGACATCTTTATAAAGTGTCTTCAGCCTCCCATTATTATTTATTAACAAAACAAACAGAAACATCTTACACACTTAATCACAGTTCCGTCACATCTTGCTTTCGCAGTTTATTTAAATTTTCTTTACTTTAGATGTATAAAATCAGGCATTGTCCCAGATTAGGCTATCTCTGAGATCAGTACCCACAGACACCCACTGTCTTCATTGGAAATCCCCCAGAGGCCATCTCTGGGAATGCCTCTGACTGCCTCTGACATTTCCGAGCAGCCTTCATCTAGTGATGACCTAGCACAGACTGTCTAGTGATGACCTAGCAATTCCTTCACAAATCTGTCTAAAATCGGATTGTACATTTTTGTTCTACATTCAGGGGAGAGATGATAATGATCCTTTGCTCTCCCAAGTCCCAGAATAGTCACTTCATTGTCTGCAAGACGACCAGAAATTCGAATGTGGCATCTTGGCCAGGACGAGAGACCCCGTACTGTGAGGTATGACGTGGTGCTGCGGGTGTTTAGTATATAAACAAATAAAATGTTTACACAAAACAAAACAAAACACTTTTCAAATCAGCAGCATGGTGGCCAAATCAAACAGACAAAACAAACACTGAACAAACAAGTATCGTTCTAGTCTAAATCCAGCACAAATAGCAATTGTTTATACTTTTATATAACTCTTACTGTCTCTCTCACGTACCTCCTCTATGTACACCCAAAACCCAGAGTGAGAGATTTCCACCTCTTTTATGCAGCTGTGCCTGGGCTCGATTGCTTGTTAATCATTCAATCGGGCCCAGGCACAGTCTGCATGTGAACTGCTTTGGCAGGGAAGGCAATCAATCCTATAAAACACCAGTGCCCCACAAACATGCACTTTAAATAATAATAACACAATACATAAAATATGCACAGGGGCGGGGTGTACTCCGTCACAGTGATGTGAGGGTGAGTAATGTTATAAAAAAGAAATGGACCGCAGCATCTCCTACACCTTTCTTGTGGGGTACAAAAGTATTTTGTGGAGTCTGCACAAACCAAACCCTGACTATTGACATAATAGAATTCCTGAATCAAGAAGAAACTGAAGAAGGCTTACAAAAATAAATTGTCTCCCCTTGGTGGTTGGATAGAGATAAAAAAAGGTCAACATCCACTTAAAACATTGTCTCCATTTCAGATTAGGATACACAGTATCCATCACTTACACCGTACAGGGTTATTTTGGGCAGACGTTTATATCAGACAAATAGCGTTTGCCATTTGCAATTCCCATTGATTTCAATAACGAAGGCATCATTTATACCGTGTTAAGCACGGCGTATATTTCGGGCAAACTCAGCTCATTATGTGCCATTCACATAGATTTAAATAACAAACACACTGCTTATACTGTAATAAATTGCTCTTACTAATCCACCAATCAGCTGTTTTCATCTCGTTACCTTGCCATTCACATATATTTCAATACAAAAGACAGCACTTTACTGTAGTAAAAGCTTGCAGATCGATCAATCAACTGTTTACACCTCGTTACTGAGCGATTACCCCTGTACTGTACCGTGGCTATTTAACCGTGTACGCAGTGTTGGGTTTACAAAAACAGCACTGACTGCAACATCAAGCATGGCTGGAAAGAGAAAAGAGATCAGCACAAAAATTCACTGTGTAAATAAAATGTCTGTTAGATGCTGTGTGCTTGCTAAAGCATGCTTGGAACTCTGTCAGTCAGCAAACAATGCAATTTTCCTTCAAAAAAGCTGGGTTTCTGTAGTTGAGGAGAAGGAGAGTGCTGACAAATAGAACTGAAACTGAAACTCTGACAACACCAGAGGGGATGTCAGAGAAGAATTCTCAGCTGTGTCACCTTGGAGACCAGAATGCTCTGCCTGAAAGACACACCGATGACGTAAGCGTGCGTGCTGCGCTTGTAACACTGCGGCGTGCTGTGGAGCAGCTTCCGGATATAGAGCTGAATTGGGATTTTTTTGAAAACGCTGAAAGCTTGCCGTTCATACTTGCAAAAAAAGATGGTCCAGATGCGTATCATAGAGTTCTTCACTGGAAACAGTTTGCAGTAACGTAGCCTACCTGTACTGTACATTTCTGCACTTGCATCACTTTTTATTACATTCATAGGTTTTAATACATCTTTGTTATTATAATAATGAGTGTCTTAATAAAGATTTTTAACCGCATACACTAATTACTGTATCGGGGTACATTCTGAATGTCAGGTTATTGTATGGGAGTTTATACCATCCATCTCTTACTGTGGGTGAATCACATTAACACAAACGCGCCCGTTCTAAGTGGTGGCTACTGTAAACAATAGCAGACCATGGATCCGTGACATGAACAACACTAACCCTGTGGAATCTAACTTCCACACCCCTTTCCTCTGTCAAAGCATTTCTCCTTGGGATAAAGGAGGCTCACAGTAGCTGGGGATGCACCGCCGGCTGAATCAGGATCAGAGAGTCAAATTATTAATAGTTTTGCCGAACCTAAAACAGATGAAGACCTAAATATCATTGCCAGCAATCAGTTTTCAACATGTACTCAGGCCAAATGTAAGCGAGCTGTAAGCTTGTTTGACCAACTTCCATGTAATTGATGGAGATTTACTAAGCGATGATGAAATTGCTGTTGTTCCTAAACCTGTCCTTAAAGAATGTGGGACATGTGTCTAGGAGCTGCTTCCCTTTGTGGTTGCCATGCTCCCAGCGCAAGCACAAATACATGAGAAAAGAAAATACACTTCTCTCCATTTTACATCTGCTCTTAGCAGCAGTTATTCAGACCTCCTGTTACCCTACAAAACACTACCATGTCAGGTGCTATAACCTTGATGAGCTGCAGGGATAGGACAACCAAATTCAGCCTTGGCTTTCAGCTGGAGGTTTAATCTGTATTTTCCACATCGTTTTCATGCAAGTCACAAGTGGCCTTTTTGACTAAATAATGAAATTCAAAAGCTTCCAATTCCATATACATTTAAAAAGAATTCACTGCCAATAAAAAAGCGTATATTGCCAACTGTCCCTTAAGTTTTATTTGTCGTTGTGATGGGGTATGCCTGGCCCTGTATTATTGTTATTATTATTGAAATGGATTGCTTTGTGGTTATTTAAGAGCGAGTGGTTTATTGTTGTTTTGCAGCACGAATGGGGTTCAAATTCCCCACCTTGCTAAATGCGTGCGTAATGTGGCCATCTCCAAATTAATTAAGTAAATACTAATTTGGAGATGGCCATGTATATAAAAGCACATCAGCCGCTCAGAAGGAGAGAGGGTTGAAAGGAGAAAGAACGGGAGAGAGGGTGAAGGAGAATAAATTAAAGGTAAAGAATTGGTGCTAGATGGACCAGCATGGTACTTGTTTGATTATATATCTTTGTTTTGGCCATTGTGCCTTTTGTTTTGTGTGTTTTAGTACAAGTCTTTGGTTTGTTTGATTTATTTCATTTAGATAAAAAAAAGAGCACAGTGGTGACTCCCTCTGGAGTTCTTGTGTGTGGGCCTGCATTTCCTGGTCTGTGATGTCACCCACCCAGACACCCTGCTACAGTCGGTATTTTTTTTTTTAAGTAAATAGTGTATTTTTTCAAATTTGTTTAAGATTACTTGACTTACAACCATGTTCAATTTCATAATAAATTATGATTCTTATGTAATTTACCCTCTGTGCACTGTACTTCAATAGTTCACGTTTGAATTTACAGATCTCTGATCTAATGGTGCAGTGTAGCGTATAATACACAATACAACAGCTTTCCTGTTTGTCCTACATCTCGAAATGCCATGTACACCATGTAATGCGATTACTTTTGAGTTTCTTGAAACAATAACAAAAACAAATGTTGGCTGCGTATATAAAATTGTTTAAAAATGATGGACTCAAAAAAGTAAATGTTGTGATCTACTGCAGGATAGAGAGATATTGCTAGTGTACAAAGACATACATTAATAAGAGGGGACAAGCAGCCTATAACTGTTCATTAAAGAAGGGCAGTATATAAATCATTGCAAAGCGATGCTGCAGTATTCCTTCCTAATGTTCAGACATTCTTTCCTAACATTCTTTATGCACTCATTACGTGTGCAGTCTCTTAGTTTACACAATGGAAGAACAGCGCAATACGCACAGCTAATGCAACAGGGTTTATGACAGCATTAAATTTAAAGCAGTACTAAACCTTTCATTAATATAGTCATGGAAATTCAAGTTGTTGTCACAGGCTACCAGTATGGTATGATGCAGAGTGGCTGTAACAAAAACCAATCTGGCCCCTAGAGCAGCATCTGGAGCCTGTGCGCCTCCCTTGAGATGATAATTAACATACTGAACGGTACATCATGAGGTGGACAGATTCCTGAAGCTGCCACACTAATGGAAATAGGCATTGTGAAGCCCCTTAAACTGGTTCATAAGTACGAGCCCTAGCTAGCCTGCATTTCAGGGAAGGTGGGTTCAGTTATTGGTTTGGTGGGGGGGGGGGGGGGGGCATTTCTGTGCTCTACTGGCATAAGCCTGCAGTTTAATGGGAACCTTGACCAGAAAAATGAATGCATACATTTTATTTGCATAATAATTATTCCACATTTATACATCATGGACTTCTTCATACTACGTAGCATATACTACAATATAATAAATAATGTAATCAATGCATTGAATATTTGTTCATCAGTCTTGACTTTATGTTCAAAAATCTATAAGACTTATCATGAGCAAATGATAGCAGTGTTTATTCCTATATGTATATACAGGGAGAGTATTTTAATATCAGTCACTTCTGTTTGTTGAGTCACTGTTCTATTGCGTTACCTATTATAATTTGTTGCTCATGACTTTATTATTCATCGCCTGAAATGTTTTTGTCAAATTATTTTTCTCCATCAAAAGGATGATATTAAAAAAACTAAATAGGTACTTACAAAGACAACAGACCATTTAAACAAATAATATATACAAATATAGTACATTGTGGGTGGTGGAGTGACCTTTTAAAAATGTCTTGTATTAGCAAACACAACCAACAAATGACACTATAGGCATCATTTCAAAATTAAAATGTACAACATACAGTAAACGCAATGAACTTTCTTCCATTTCCGATCAAAAGATTATAATACAGTAAGTTAAGCAAAAGCTCACGCTTGCTCATCATGTGAAAGGTCTTTAACCAAATCCCAACTACAGCTATTCTGAATGATCTGCACAGCACCACAAATAAAAATAAAAATGAGCAAAGCCACTGACCTGGTAGTAACAGGTAAAAGTACTAAGGGGCTGTGTGGTCCAGTGGTTAAAGAAAAGGGCTTGTAACCAGGAGGTCCCCAGTTCAAATCCTGGTTCATCCTGACTTGATCCTGAGCAAATCAATTAACCTCCTTGTGCTCCTTTGTGTAACATTGGTGTAAGTGACTCTGTAGCTAATGCATAGTTCACACACCCTAGTCTCTGTAAGTCACCTTGGATAAAGGTGTCTGCTAAATAAACTAATAACCCTTGAAAGATCCCTGGAGATACATCACTGTGGTGCTGAGCAGAAATTATTAGGCTACAGATGAAAGTTTATACACCCAATGTCACTAAATTAAAGTAGTATTCAAATTACATTTACACACCATGAATATTAAAATGAAGAGGTTGACTGGGTATACACAGCAGCAAAGACAATACAAAACCTAAGCCTCATTTATACATCTCTGTAACCTAAATGAAACAGGTACCACAAGTACCTCAAAACAAGGTATTTACAAACAATGTTTTAATACATCAGCCCTTTGTCTTTTAGCATCTACAAATAAATAGCCTCACAAACCCATCACAAATTATAGCTCTCTTGTCTAAAAACTGTGTGTCAACAACATTTAAATAGGCACTTAATATATTTTAGATTTATAAATTTAAAAAAAAACATATTCAGACAAATCAGCAAGGTGATGCATGGGCTAATTGCTTTTTAATTGGATACTTGAAAGAACAATATCTGTGGTAGTTTCAGACACTGCTGAAGCCCTCTGGGCTTACTCATATCTACTGCAGACCATTTAATGAGATTTGAAGATCTGACAAGACACTTTGTATTAGAAGTAACTAAAGCAACATCCCCAGTCACAGATAATACAACGCTAGATCCATGATCTACTCCTCAAATGTTTCCTTCATGAGCTTTCATTAGTATCTCGCTGATTCAGCATGCTTGATGCTCAGCACTTTTAACTGGGTTGGTTAATTCTCCAATCACAACTGATTCTCGAATACCATTTTGACACACGTTACTCTTTTACTCCCAAAGCTGTATTTCAGTAAACACAGTAAAAAAATGTTTTTTTACATCTAGCAAAAAAAAAAAAGCATTGCAATGCTAGGTGTCAGAAACAATGGCAACCACAAAAAACAGGCTTTTTAAGAAATGGCACTCGGGTCTCCCTGAATACTGATGGGTATTAGCTATAGATTCTGTTCCACAGTTTAACGTTATTCAGTATTCTGGTAGCTGATTTAGGACATGTGGATATTGACCATAACACTAATGGGAAATATCAGTTATTTTTTTATTTGTTTTGCCAATATCTCTAATATACCAGAATTACCACATTGTTTTCTCACAGCATTTTGTTAATCTGCAATGGTGGTAACAAAAGTAAAATGGTCTAACCATGAAGCAAGCTGACAGTTTATTATGGAAAATAATAGCTAAAGATTCTCACACAAACAATTTCAGAATGATACATTTGTAATGCGAAAAATGAAATGTTTTTCAAAAAGGTTAAATATACCAGCAGGGTTTATTCAATCTCTGATGTCAATGACTCTGATGGCAAAGGTGACATTATTTATTTATTTATTTATTGATTGATTGGTGGAATGTAGAAAATGGGCATTTTTACAATTCTAAGTATCGTCATTTACAAATGGAGAAAAAAACAATCTTTCCAGAATGGGGTCCAATTAGGCTGGAATGACCCATGTGTAAAGATAAAATTGAATGTTCTCTTTTAATCCGAAAGAGTTTAATTAGTGGGAAGTACCGCCATCCACCCATACCACAGCCCCCTTAGAGGTTAACAGCACTTGCTATCTTCCAAGCTGACAGATTCTATTACTGCTTTGGTGAAATCACTAAAAATGTGATCTCCCTGCAATAGAATATGGTAATACAGTATGTACAATGACTTCTCTTTTTTTTAAGGTCAAGTCACAGCAATATTTTCTAGGGCTTTTATTACACAGGTTATTGCCACTGATTTATTTTTGTTTTTAATTAAAGCATCAGTAAAAGGCTTAAGCGATAGAAATTGGCAGCCTGCCAGAAAGTCTATCATAACACACTGTGGCATACCTGTAGTATAAAAACCAGTCTGAGAGCCTGAATAGCTATTTCACAGCAAAACTTACACTTACTCACCTGGATATCTGTTATTAGCTGTTGTGTCATTGCTACTTTTTTGTTTTGTTTTGTTTTAACACAACCACAATGTTTTAGAATTGTCTTTTTGCATCCTAGCCTTGTATTTAATGTATTATCCATTGTTCTTCACTGTATTTAATGTATTACGCATTTTTTGTTAATTTTTTTTTACTGTATCTTGTAAAGCGCTTTGTGATGGTGGTCCACAATGAAAGGCGCTATATAAAATAAAGACTGATTGACTGATTGATTGGAGAAGACCCATTCTCTCACACAACAGCTGTGTGAATCTGACCCCTGACAGTTTAATAGGATTAAACCCCAATGCCTCACATTCTCACTTACCTTAATGTTCCACACACACACACCTTGGAAGGCACGTCCTACTTGGCAGGCATTATGGTGAACGCTGATCATTTGGTATTGATTGTGAACAGTAAGTAATTATCAGCTTTAACCATGACATTTACAGAGCAGAGAAGGTATGTTAAATTAGGAAATCCCTTAGTCTCAAGGGGCATGGAGGTGGGTGCAAGTGCAACCGAGCTCGGGCCTTAATGCAGTCGCTGCGTTCATCAAGACTCCTATGTGTTCCTGGAACTGCAACATTAGTAGAAACCCCCCAGAATATATTTTGACAAGCAAAAGCCATGCTGCAGTGGCCCAAATATTGGAAAATTCTATAAAGGCCGGCATGCAATTTTTTGGCCAGTCAGTGTACAAGTTCCTTTTTGCTAATGCAGCAGATTTAATAGACCTTGATAGAGGGCTGATTAGAGGTGTTGGCATATATTGCTGGTTTAGACATTTCTCAGCAGTGATGACTGACTCTAAAGGCCATTGTGGAAAACAGACGTTGCTGCAGATTTTCACACAAAACTTCCCTGAAGGAATTAGAGGCAGAAATTGTCAAAAACTGGTTAGGTTTCCTTTGTGAACAACTGAAACACCTTGCATACTCATTGTTCAGGCCTATCCTGGCTGCCCACCTCACTGGCAATGTTATCGCATGAGCTTTCTCCTTTCTTTCTTACCTCTCTACATTTTCCAGATGCTATAACTGTCAAGTCACATTATGAAATATTACTGAGAAATATATCCCTAGACTTTTGTGGTTTTAATTGTTGTGATTTGGTCAGGCTTGCAAATTCACCCTAAATACTTATCCAATTATTTATTAGCACGAGTAGCACATAATATACAGGAATACAAGTTGTGAATGTTCATGGCATGCCACTGGCCACTCTGTTCCCATGTGTATTAAGGCCACAGGATGGAAGACCACTTTGATATGTGCTCACCTGATGGAGATGATTTCCAGCTCAGTAAGATCATGGGTGGTGGTTGGGGGGGGGGGGGGGTGGGGGGGGGGGGGGGTGGTCCCAATACATGCGCTCCAGCTGGCTGCTGATCTTAGGGACTGCAATTTATAGGGAATGTTTGTGTGGAACCCATCAATCTTCCAGCCTTTTCTCATTTAATGGAAGACACAACTGAACAAATTGAAGGGACCTCTAATAGCACCAGGGACAAGACTTACCATTAATTTATATGTAATCCATACAACCCAAATGGCTGATAACATTAACATAATATGTTATGAAGTCTAACTAGCATTCTATGATGAAACCACCACAGATCAGTTGAAAAACTAAAACAGTATTTTTGGTCCTGTATCCCCCATGGTATAAGTAAATATGTCAAGCAGGAAAGACTTTATACTCAATCTTTACAATGAACATGTTGTGGATATAGTGGTAAATCTGAAGAATCTCTTGCTAAGGAAGGGGATTAAAAGGGACAGTTTATTACGCTGTTAGAGTAAGACCATCAAAGGTTATGGCTTTCATATCAACAGTTTCTTTTTGTAACATTTCCTTTGTTGCGATACAGTCTGTGACAAGACTCATCTAGCTCAAGAGTTCGCTTTAATTACCAACTATCTTCTTTGCATTGGGGCTGGCTGGATGCTTACAGGAAATATACTTAACAGGTGTAATAAAAACTTTGTTTCACGCTTGATTTAAACAGAATCTAATGGAAAGCTGGAAGGGTACAAAAGAAGCAAATGGTATGGTAATTCATCGATAGTCTAGTAAATAATAAATGTAATAAATGTCTAGTCAGCATTCTCTACCTAGTTCAATCTTCTTAAAGATCAGCCTAATTTTAAAATATCATCCACAGATTATTTTATATGGAGGCTGTGTAGTCCAGTGGTTAAAGAAAAGTCCTTGTAACCAGGAGGTCCCCGGTTCAAATCCCACCTCAACCACTGACTCATTGTGTAACCTTGAGCAAGTTACTCCTTGTGCTCCATCTTTTGGGTGAGACGTAATTGTAAGTGACTCTGCAGCTGATGCATAGTTCACACACCCTAGTCTCTGTAAGTCGCCTTGGATAAAGGAGTCTGCTAAATAAACAAATAATATATATATTGAACTATTGCCCTAACATCCTTAAACCAGCGGGCAATAATCTCCCTCTGTCATGTGATTGGCTCATATCACTGTCAGCCCCATCCCTTTTCAAAGGCACACCCTTCTCTCCTGCACTCCTCACAACAACAGAAAATGGCTGAATGTGAAAAAACTGCTTAATATCAATGCAACTTAACAAAAAATTAATTACAAAACACACTGCAAAAGAAGCATGCTCCAAACACTAAAATGGTGATTAAAACTCACTGTCACTGTTTTCTGACTGAAATTTAAACAAATTCAACTATATATATGTGTGTGTGTGTGTGTGTGTGTGTGTGTGTGTGTGTGTATAAAATGAATTAGGCAAATAAGGATACAATACAGTGAAATGTATTACACATAATCTAACAGCTGTTATTGTTATCAAGTTAGCAGTTTTTCTCTGGCGACATTAACCAGTTTTTATCACCAGTAATATTTTATCCTAAGATGTAGAGGAACAATATATGCTGCAATAATTGCAAAGGCAGACAGTGCAAACTGTCACAGCTTGGACTAATTTCCTAATGAATCACCAAATCAATAAACACCAAGCTGCTGCCTTACCCATCCCCCCTTTTACCATTTGCCTCACATTCATTAAAAATGTAAGCTTTTAACTGTCCAAAGAATGTAGATCAAAGCCAACCTTAAAGTCTTCTGCAATAATTCTTGGCCAGCTTCCATGAAAAAAAAAATACTACTGCGTACTTACAGTAGATCTTTTTGATGTGCACTGGATGCCATTTTATGAAAATTCCTCTATAATGAGACTGCACTATCTAATCTGAGGTTTAAGAGGCTCCTATACTTGCAAACTATTTCAGACATTAAACAGCAGCTTTACCAGTCTGAGGCATGCGTAAGCAAGACAGAATCACTGCCAGGTAAAGGTAGCAGAATACTGTATCTTATAGTGTTCCAGACCCAGGAAAGGATTCCTATGGGAAGCAGACCGGAATGAAACTCAAGCCTCTGGGACTGCTGTTATTTACTAATTCTAAAAGACTGACTTTTAACTGTTCTATTGTGCATTCACAATCACTATAGGCTACACAGAAATGACACACAAACAACCCACACAAAACTACCTGCCATGCTTGTATACCAAAGGAGATCCTTTATAATAGTTTGTGCCCATTTTTTTAATGCTTTGGTTTATTCACATACATTTTAAGTGCACTACTTCCAATAACCCCTGTGCTAACTTCAGCACAGCTAGAGCCAGAAAGAAAAGTCCTTGTAACCAGGAGGTTCTAATGAGCCTTCCATATCATTAGAACAATCAGTTATTCAAACCACTTGCCATCCTGTATGATCCCATGACCAGCCACTAAATCGCAAAGGCTCTCTTATGTTTTATTGAAACCCACTTTTCTTTATATAATGCATGCCTAGCTGAAAGATCTGCCTCTGTCAGCAATTCGACTTTGAATTTAGTGGTCAACAGTTTGTGTGGTTAAAAGCTATGCAGCATATAAACAAAATGGAAATTAAAAGGAAGCTTTGCATAAACCAAATATCATTAACACAAAAACAATGATTGTACTTTGTGACCTTAAAGAAGCAACACAAAAGATTAGACTCTGTTGCTATTAGCCAGTCTGTCAGCCACTCAGTTATCAAAATAAATAAAAGTATTTGCCTGTTTATGCATTTTATACTAAAACTGGAGTTACATATCTTCTCTATATGGTTCATCTGCTTTAATGGCTGTTTAAAAACCAAGACAGAAACAGATTTTGTCTCTCTGTGCAGACCAGCAAGTACCTGGAGCCCGTCCAAATATGTAGTAATAATAATAATAATAATAATAATAATAATAATAATAATAATAATAATAATAATAATAAACTGGTTATTTTTTCCAGTATAATGCTTTGTACATATTAAACCATACATCATTATTCTACATGTGCAGAGTAGTGTGAAAATAGCTGTATTGTAAGCCATGCATGAACATTGCCTTTCCAAGCACATTTAGCAGCTGAGCTCAAACAGAATTGTATTCCTTTAGACAACATGATTCACTTAAAACACAGACCAGCACAATGGATGGAGCTTAAAATATTTAGGCACATTTCATTATTAAATATGTCTTGACTGGCTTGAACAGCGTTTCGCTTTTGTCCTGGATTCCTACTTTACCACACATAAAGCAAAAACCAAGAACAAATCTAGTCATTATTATTATCTATTATTATTTGTTTATTTAGCAGACACCTTTATCCAAGGCGACTTACAGAGACTAGGGTGTGTGAACTATGCATCAGCTGCAGAGTCACTTACAATTACGTCTCACCCGAAAGACGGAGCACACAAGGAGGTTAAGTGACTTGCTCAGGGTTACACAATGAGTCAGTGGCTGAGGTGGGATTTGAACCGGGGACCTCCTCGTTACAAGCCCTTTTCTTTAACCACTGGACCACACAGCCTCCTGTCTCATCCATGTCTCTTATTAAGTAGAATGAAGCTTTATCAAATAAAGAAGAAAGAAATCCCTCAGTCTTAGCCAAGTACTGGTACGTGTGCAGATCGGCACAGAGCAGACCTGTTATTGCTGATGTTATTTTTTTGCACCATTGCTTGATGTTTTGCACATGTCACTACATTATTTTGCTGATCTTATTGTATGTGCTCATTTTGATAGTATAATTCAGGGTTTCACAATCCTGGTCCTGAGGACCCCTGTGTCTGCTGGTTTTCATTCCAACTGAGTTCTCAATTACTTAATTGAACCCTAATAGAACTAATCATTAGCTTAATTAGACCTTTTAAATTGTTTTCAGCTTTTAAACAGTTGGAGATTTCAGGTTAAGTCTACAGTGTTATTAGTAACTTGAAATCAGCAACTTTTTAGGAGCTGAGGACATTTAAACAGGTGTACTAAAGCACATTATTATTTAAATTAAGGGTCTGATTAAGTAATAAGGGATATGAATAAGCCGTAGTGTTTGCCAATACAACTGTATCAGTTTGATCTGATTTGATTGGACCCCATTGCCATTTGAAACGGACAGATTGTTATGAAAATGTCTGGTGTTGTTCCATTTCTATTCCATGTCATCAAATGGAAAAAAGGAACATAGTGATTCTTTTTTACTCTATTATGTCTTCTCAGTTTATAAAATGGAAATAAAAATGCAAAATTAAAATGCCGTTTTAGTGGAGTGTGTAGCGGCAATTGGGCGAGTAAATAACAACTCGTAAAATACTCAATCTAAAATAACAGTTGGTACGTTGTTTGAAACGTTGTATTGTGCCAGTATGAGGAAAGTAAGTGCGCTATAAATGCTCCTTGGGAGACAAGACCACATGATCCCGCTTCAGCGAGACAGTAAACGGTGGACATTTTCTTTTAGTTATACTGCAGATACCACCACCCCTCACTCCCCCTCCCGACAGAAATAAAACAACGATCACGACTAATGCCCTGGCACGTAAATAAGCCAAGGCTATGCGATTCTTTTGCCGCAAGTACGTAAAAGCTGTCTGGACTTGGAGATGAATGAGATCTTGTCTTCGTCATATTAGTTACAACATACTCTGTGTTGCAGTCCTGAATGCAGGGTTATCCACTCTCACCCCGCACTCGATTTTTCTTTTTTTTTTTTTTATTATTATTAACAGAGTCAGCTTCTTCGTTTGTTATATTAAGTCCCGTAGGATAATTAACAGCAAGGACATATTTATTGATCAGCTGCTGAGATATGGACACGATCTCGGCTGGATTGCAGGCATGTCGGCGTGCACTCAGTGTGGGGGCGGCGGAAGATAATGAATAGCCTTCTGTCAGCAACTGCATCAGTCCCTTTGGAAGCTAGGAATCCTGCGCAAAACCCAGAAGCGTTTAGGGTTAACACATCCTTAAATGAAAGGTGTTTTTTCAGAGCCACGCTCTCGCTGCAGTCGAGCGTTATCCATGGTGCTGAAATGAATCCGCCCACCATTACCATTGCAGACGACACAAAGCATACAACATTTAAAAGCCTACCACCAAATAACAGCTATTCTAATAAAAGTCATATTTTTGTAAAAGTGTTTTTTGTCTGTTAAAACTACAGTTTAATATATAAGTATATTTTTAAAAAGATAATAATGAAATGCAATGTTATGACTAAAACAATAAGCTTAGCTGTCAGTCATCCGCTTGCTGCTATTAACTATTTTCTGAACAGCATCCGCTTGCCGACAGAAAAATCCCATCATTTTTCATTTTTTAAATACACAATTAAGTTATTTAAATCGCTCACTTGCTTACCTTTATTTCTGTGTGGTCAAGTGCAGTCAGTTCTGTATGGGAAATGTCTGCGTGTTTAAATAGCAAACTGATTCTCCTGCTTGCTGCAAAGGCGGTGCGCTCAGCTGGTTCTCAACTCCTCGATTCTTCTTCAATAGAATGCCGCTCTGCCCTCCTCAAAGATGGCCGCCTTTTTTGACGTCAGCACCTTTTAATAGAAATCTATCACGGGGGTGTGGCAAATGGGGGTTGAGTCATCATCAGCTGCTGTGCACTGCAATCCTCTGCATCTTTTTGTCCTATACTTTAAATATTAACCACAAAATGGTCCAGTTAATCAGTTAATGTCATTTTTATTCAGCTTGCCAAATATGTTTTGTTATGGTGACCATTAAGACTAGTAGGCTACGATTGAATTAAGTGAGAACTGTATTTTTTATGTCAATGGCTGGGCTTGCTAATTTAGGGATAATGCAGCAGTGATTTGTTTTTGCCAAAGGAGTGGTCTATAGGGGTATCCCTACACACAGGTTGATCCATATATGGAAAACAGGTTGCTTTCCAGGCATTTGAAATCACCCATATAAGACCAACCTAACATGCACAGCACACAGTGCAACATGCAAGTTACTGCACAGCAGTGGGTTATATTTATTCATTTATTTATTTGCATGCACATGGTTTGGATTAATCTATAAATCAGCTAGTACACTCGCAGATTGCAGCTAAATTGCACACTATCACTATTATATCACTATTTGTAAATTGGCTGGCTTATAGGTTTTTGCCTAAAGCATTTGTCAGAAGAAAATAAGCAGTATTTTAAATGTATTATTTTCAAGATAATAATGTGCTCATGAGAGGAGGCAGAGGAGGCACTGTCCACTCAAAATCCTGAAATAAAAATGCTTATTTGTGTATGTATTTATTTATTTGTATGTAATATAACAATAAATACAGACATCACTGTTTCTGAGATGAACTCTTGTCTCCTCTGTAGTTGTGATTAACATGCTCTTCTATTTCTTCAGCTGGCTTGCATGGAATGCTGAGTAAAGCCATCTAAAAAATAGCCAAGGATGGCATGCCTCCCCTCACCTTTTGCCTAAGCCAATCACTGGGCTATTTCAGTAGAACTGCATTCCTAATCATTATTATTGCTCAAGTATCCCATGCTTTCTTAATTGGATGACAAGCAACAATTTCCAGGTAGAACTTCACATACTGTGCAATCCTGCTTTCCTGAAAAGCAAAAAACACATTTCTGTGGAATGACATTCAATCAGAAACATTATACCTTTTTAGTTCAAAATAAGTTGAGATTGACAGAGAGGGCTGAAAGGGTCTTGTGGTGCTTGAGTAACAATACATATTAGGTTTTAACCCTGTACAATACATCCCAGATTCTTTGTCAGGACTTGTCCTAATACCATCAGCCATCTTATGTAACGATCAAAAGAGCTCCAATGCATTTGGTTACTTTGTGTACTGTGTAGAAAGCTCAAGTATATCATAGTAAACATTTATAATGGTAAACACAAGCAACAGTGATTTTTAACATAGTAGAATCCTTCTATTACTATTTGCTAACTGAAATATGTCCAACAAAGCAGTCATATGGGACTGGTAATTCAGGTAATACAGTGCTCACATTTTATAATGCTGTAGTCAGGAGCCACAGGTAAGCAATCATTGTAAAGAGTTGCTTTATAATGAGGGGACACTGTAGCAACAATACTGTAGCAACTGTATATATATACAGTATGTACAGACGTGCTCAAATTTGTTGGTACCCCTCCACAAAAAACGAAGAATGCACAATTTTCTCTGAAATAACTTGAAACTGACAAAAGTAATTGGCATCCACCGTTGTTTATTCCATATTTAATAGAAATCAGACTTTGCTTTTGATTTTTTATTCAACATAATATTGTAAATAAGAAAACAAATGAAAATGGCATGGACAAAAATGATGGGACCGCTAACCTAATATTTTGTTGCACAACCTTTAGAGGCAATCACCGCAATCAAACGTTTTCTGTAGCTCTCAGTGAGACTTCTGCACCTGTTAACAGGTAGTTTGGCCCACTCTTCCTGAGCAAACTGCTCCAGCTGTCTCAGGTTTGATGGGTGCCTTCTCCAGACTGCACGTTTCAGCTCTTTCCATAGATGTTCGATAGGATTCAGATCAGGACTCATAGAAGGCCACTTCAGAATAGTCCAATGTTTTGTTCTTATCCATTCTTGGGTGCTTTTAGCTGTGTGTTTTGGGTCATTATCCTGTTGGAGGACCCATGACCTGCGACTGAGACAGAGCTTTCTGACACTGGGCAGTACGTTTCACTCCAGAATGCCTTGATAGTCTTGAGATTTCATTGTGCCCTGCACAGATTCAAGGCACCCTGTGCCAGGCGCAGCAAAGCAGCCCCAAAACATAACCGAGCCTCCTCCATGTTTCACTGTAGGTATGGTGTTCTTTTCTTTGAAAGCTTCATTTTTTCATCTGTGAACATAGAGCTGATGTGACTTGCCAAAAAGCTCCAGTTTTGACTCATCTGTCCAAAGGACATTCTCCCAGAAGGATTGTGGCTTGTCAATATGCATTTTAGCAAATTCCAGTCTGGCTTTTTTATGTTTTTCTTTCAAAAGTGGAGTCCTCCTGGGTCTTCTTCCATGGAGTCCACTTTCGCTCAAAAAGCGACGGATGGTGCGATCAGAAACTGACGTACCTTCACCTTGGAGTTCAGCTTGTATCTCTTTGGCAGTTATCCTTGGTTCTTTTTCTACCATTCGCACTATCCTTCTGTTCAATCTGGGGTCGATTTTCCTCTTGCGGCCGCACCCAGGGAGGTTGGCTACAGTTCCATGGACCTTAAACTTCTTAATAATATTTGCAACTGTTGTCACAGGAACATCAAGCTGCTTGGAGATGGTCTTGTAGCCTTTACCTTTACCATGCTTGTCTATTATTTTCTTTCTGATCTCCTCAGACAACTCTCTCCTTTGCTTTCTCTGGTCCATGTTCAGTGTGGTGCACACAATGATACCAAACAGCACAGTGACTACTTTTCTCCATTTAAATAGGCTGAATGACTGATTACAAGATTGATACTAATTAAAGAAACTAATTAGTTTGAAATATCACTATAATCCAATTATTTATTATCTTTTCTATGGGGTACCAACAAATGTGTCCAGGCCATTTTAGAATATCTTTGTAGAATAAGCAATAATTCATCTCTTTTCACAGCTTCTTTGCTTTATTCTATGACATACCAAAGGCATGCAAGTATACATGATAAAATAGCTTTTAATTTCATCACTTTTCAGGAGGAATGAAGCATTATTTCAATGAGCTGTAAGGGTACCAACAAATTTGAGCACGTCTGTATATATATATATATATATATATATATATATATATATATATATATATATATATATATATATATATATATATACAGTATAGAGCAAGAGAGAGAGAGATAGAGAGCATTAAAAATAGATACAAGTAATAGAAGTATTAAAAAATAAGCAAGCTGTTAAAATGCAACAACTCTAAAGAAGCTTTCATTTTTGGTGATTGTTTGCTTTACACAAATGTACTTTACACATACCATTCTAATACTTTGCTTTGTATACATAACATGCACATTACACTGAACCTCTCTGCATAAGAGAATGGGGAATAGATTGTATCAGGTTCTGTGTTGCTGCCAAGCAATGAGAATGGTTACAATCTAAATTAAATAGGGTATTGATATTTACATTAAGAAGGATATGTGTACCCTCAAGTACCCTCAACGGTCTGGGCTTTTTATTTCCACAAGTTCTCTTATTTTAATTTGTTTTGCAGTCTGGTTATGGACATGGACTCCAGATGAATTGCTGGATCTACACATTGTCTATAAGGGTTTTTTTTATTGCCAATATTTAGTTACTTGTTGAAACAAAATCACTGGCATATATGATTAAAAGGAGATATACATTTAATTAATTTTCATCCACCACAGCTTTTGCAGATGGGGGGAGGGATTCTAAACTGCGCACAGGTAAAACACAAACACAGAGATGCAATTTAAAAAAAAAAAACTTCTTATAATCCTGTTATGAAAGATTCATTTTTACTTAACAAAGAAACCAGAGATATAAAGCATTAGCAATAGTACAATACATTACTGCATCTATGGTTAATATTTGTCTTAACGATCCAAACATCTAGATTCAGCTGCCCTGTGATTCCCCTCAGAGGAGATTGATTGTTGTTAACATCACTAAACTGTAGAGTTGTAGTGCCACTTTGAAGCCTAAACTAATTGGTAAATGTTAGTATCAATTATTATATGTAGTCAGGAAATAAAACATGCTTTAGCCTTTTGCAATCAATATTATGTGTCTCTCACACTATAGTAATAGTGTGAGAGAAAAAAAAAACTTGTTTATTGATAGCTATAATTTTTTAAGAATGTCGGTCTTGGAATATTCCATTACATTTAATTGATATAAATGTATGATTTTGTCCTGGGAAAGGCTACTTTCGTCAAAGTAGGAGCTTTCCTCCTAATTATGTCAACTGAATTAGTTTCTGATTCTTTTGTTATTATTATTATTATTATTATTATTATTATTATTATTATTATTATTATTATTATTATTATTATTATTATTATTATTAACTCTAGTAACATTATATCCATCCTGTATATCATTTCAACAAGCCCTCATAGCGATAATGCTTTCCATAACACTTTCTGTTGGGTGTAACAATTTTAACAACAAAAAGAAGTTACTGTACAGCCACCAAATGCGGCACATAATGGGATGAACTTAGCACGTGTTTAGCAATGTGGTCACTTTTGAACATTATTTTCAATTTCATAAAACTTCTCTTCACAAGAAGCTAGAAAAACAGCAGATAGTCTGTCAAAACAAAAGGGACAGTGATGTATTAAAAACACTTCATTTATAAATCGTTTACTATGTTTTAAATGTCAAACATTACCTGAGCCCCTGACTTACATGATTTTTACTGTTAAGAGAAGATTAAACTAGGGGTTTATTACTGGGAAATTCTTATTTCTCTTAGATATCGCTCTTAATAATATTGCTTTGGTTGAAGAGCAGCAAAGCAAAGGTAAATGAAATTAGCAATTAGAGGAGCTATCTCACTGAGTTCAGCTTTGCACTTTCATATTCAGTTCAAACTATTAGTCTCTAATTAATCCCTGCATTAAATGAAACAAAGTTTAAGGCAGCTTGTTAAAAATTCAGCAGTGTCCCACAACATTACAGCATAGCTCTGGTGTGCTATTTTGAGCACATGCGTCTGTATCTGCAGGCATGCATGTGTCACAGATGGGTAGACCTATGTAAACATTGGGTCCTTATATAGTTATTACAATAATACCATGTTTCTTATAAAAATGACTGCTGTATTTAGAGATAAAAACTATCCTGTCAATTTTGTTTGGTTTCTTTTAATTATTATTTAAATGATGCTTTTTTTATACATGAATTATCTTGCAGCAGATTTCTACTCTCAGCTTCACAGAAAGAAGCACAGGTACACGAGTAAGAACTGAGGACAATTTAAACACTTCAAAGTCAAATCAGTGTCCTGGTGGAAGCCCATGTACATGTACACTGGCATGTATACTGCCGTAGAAAGAGAGAATGACACAGTTGTAATTTAGTAGAAAAAAAAGGTTTTGGTTATTAGTTGTTTCTGTATTGATGATCCTAGCAGTATATTTTTAGTATTACATAGAGAAATAATGGATTGCAGGCAGTGTATTACTGTATAATTAATGGAACCAGCTACCAGATAACCTGAGGACAGCTTCGTCTCTCCCTGCCTTCCGCCACCTGCTCAAGACCCATCTGTTTAGACTGCACTTGAAGATCTCTTCTGCCCCTCGTGCTATGCACTGGATTTCCCTGATCTACGCACCACGTTACTGGATCCTCAGCTGATGCACTATCCTCGTACTATTACACTACTGTGTCATTGTCGATATAACTTGATGTAATCCTAGCTTGCTACAGTGGTATTATTTGCACTTACTGTAAACTATACTGTATTATATATTAAGTTTGCATTGTAACCTTGTATTCTGTAACACCTGTAAGTTGCCTTGGATAAAGGTGTCTGCTAAATAAACAAATAAGAAGAAGAATTATAATTATATCAAGGCAATCTATACAAGAGCAAAGCTGGAGTTGTTTATGTACCACCACCCTTGATATCCCAATATCAAACACTGTTTTCCATTTGTTATTTTTTATAGTATATAATGTTTACCTTTTGTTTCTATGTTCAAAAAAGCAATGTATTATGTAGTAGAGAGAGAGCAAGAGCAATGAAATGTAAATGACATAATTGAGAGATAAATATGCAAATGTCTGTAGCAAAATGTATGTTATGATAAGGCTTCATTCTATTTTATATTCCAGTGATTGATATTCATTCATTTCTGCTGCTCTAGTTTCACAGAATTCTATAATGACTGTGCTGGCAGTAGCAGTAACCGGAGTCTAGCATTGCAAAGGAACTCAATGACTGTGCTGGCAGTAGCAGTAACCAGAGTCTAGCATTGCAAAGGAACTCAATGACTGTGCTGGCAGTAGCAGTAACCAGAGTCTAGCATTGCAAAGGAACTCAATGACTGTGCTGGCAGTAGCAGTAACCAGAGTCTAGCATTGCAAAGGAACTCAATGACTGTGATGGCAGTAGCAGTAACCAGAGTCTAGCATTGCAAAGGAACTCAATGACTGTGATGGCAGTAGCAGTAACCAGAGTCTAGCATTGCAAAGGAACTCAATGACTGTGATGGCAGTAGCAGTAACCGGAGTCTAGCATTGCAAAGGAACTCAATGACTGTGCTGGCAGTAGCAGTAACCAGAGTCTAGCATTGCAAAGGAACTCAATGACTGTGATGGCAGTAGCAGTTACTGGAGTCTAGCGATGCAAAGGAACTCAATGACTGTGCTGGCAGTAGCAGCAACCGGAGTCTAGCATTGCAAAGGAACTCAATGACTGTGCTGGCAGTAGCAGTTACTGGAGTCTAGCGATGCAAAGGAACTCAATGACTGTGATGGCAGTAGCAGTTACTGGAGTCTAGCGATGCAAAGGAACTCAATGACTGTGCTGGCAGTAGCAGTAACCGGAGTCTAGCATTGCAAAGGAACTCAATGACTGTGCTGGCAGTAGCAGTTACTGGAGTCTAGCGATGCAAAGGAACTCAATGACTGTGCTGGCAGTAGCAGTAACCGGAGTCTAGCATTGCAAAGGAACTCAATGACTGTGCTGGCAGTAGCAGTAACCGGAGTCTAGCATTGCAAAGGAACTCAATGACTGTGCTGGCAGTAGCAGCAACCGGAGTCTAGCATTGCAAAGGAACTCAATGACTGTGCTGGCAGTAGCAGCAACCAGAGTCTAGCATTGCAAAGGAACTCAATGACTGTCCTGGCAGTAGCAGTAACCGGAGTCTAGCATTGCAAAGGAACTCAATGACTGTGCTGGCAGTAGCAGTAACCGGAGTCTAGCATTGCAAAGGAACTCAATGACTGTGCTGGCAGTAGCAGTAACCGGAGTCTAGCATTGCAAAGGAACTCAATGACTGTGCTGGCAGTAGCAGTAACCGGAGTCTAGCATTGCAAAGGAACTCAATGACTGTGCTGGCAGTAGCAGTAACCGGAGTCTAGCATTGCAAAGGAACTCAATGACTGTGCTGGCAGTAGCAGTAACCAGAGTCTAGCATTGCAAAGGAACTCAATGACTGTGCTGGCAGTAGCAGTAACCGGAGTCTAGCATTGCAAAGGAACTCAATGACTGTGCTGGCAGTAGCAGTAACCAGAGTCTAGCATTGCAAAGGAACTCAATGACTGTGCTGGCAGTAGCAGTAACCAGAGTCTAGCATTGCAAAGGAACTCAATGACTGTGCTGGCAGTAGCAGTAACCAGAGTCTAGCATTGCAAAGGAACTCAATGACTGTGCTGGCAGTAGCAGTAACCAGAGTCTAGCATTGCAAAGGAACTCAATGACTGTGCTGGCAGTAGCAGTAACCAGAGTCTAGCGATGCAAAGGAACTCAGCCACGGGCTGCAGCACTTCTTTCTTTTGCTCCTGTTTGGCAGTCACGTCGTTCTGCATGGCAATGAATCAGAGGAGTCACTGCTGCAATAGAATGGAATTCACCCACACACAAACAAAGAATAGATTTACTGTCAGGCTCTGCTCCAAGCCACTTGACTGAATTTTGTTCTTTTGCCACAATTTCACATTTTAATATCTTTAATGCAGGTACAATCTACATTAAATAGTACTGAGGAAGAGAACAGCAAATGTAAATGTCAAACTTACAGAGACCAACATACACTTACATCTTTGCTGATTGAACCAATTCGTGGTGTTTTATTGAAGAGCTCCAAGAATGTATAACATACTGTGCATTGTGTGTTATTTACTTAGGCATTCCAGATCAGTTGAAGCACTGTTGAAATCACCTTCCCTTGTTGCCTCCTCCTCATTGTTCTCTACCACCCTTCTGGACCCCTTACTCACTCTCTTGATGAGCTTGACTTCCTATTCTCCTCCCTCCCCTCTCCCTCCACCCGTTGTTCTATTAGGTGACTTTAACATCCACCTCTTCAACCCTAACCACTCTGCTGGATTTCTTCCCCTTGTTCAGTCCTTCACTTTCTGTCTCTCCTCACCACCCCCCCCCCCCCCACCGCTCACACAGCGGGCCGTCAACTGGACCTCGTCTTCACCGAGGACTGCTCCCCCACCTACCGCCCTCTCGGTCACGCCTCTCGATATTTCTGATCACTACTTTATCTCCTTCTCTCTGTCGCTCCCATCCCTTCCTAGTCTGCTGACCCCCTCTGTCACCTTCCATCGAAGCCTCCATTCCTTCTCCCCCTCTGTCTTCTCCTCTGCTTCTCTCTCGCACCTGCCCTCTATCGACGCCCTCTCCCAACTCTCTGTAGACTCGGTTACCTCTACCTTTTTCGCCTCCTTCACCTTTTTCCTCGACTACGAAATAAATAATAAATAATAAATAAATAAGTCAGACAGAAATGCAACACATACATGTACTGGCAGGCAAAGTATAGGCAGGATTCCGGGGGGGTGGGTGGGCTTGCATTTGTTTCCACACTTTTTACAACATAAATGTATTCAAGAGGTAAAGATGCAGTTTACGTTTAACTACTCATTCCTGTATAATTGTTATATTTTAAACTGAGTTTTTGTGTGATACTAATCCAGATGTAAGCCTTATCGCATCGTAAAGAAATGGTTAAACATATACTTTAGACTTGTATTTTATAAAACACACTAGAATCACTTTTGACAGTGGCAGTCACATGAAGAACCTGTAATCAGTGGCTCCCAAAGCGTGGGTGGCAAAAGGTCCCACGGTGGGCCTCTCTGAACAGGGAGGAGTGGAAACATTTTGTACAAATTGGAATAAGACAAAATGTAGCGATTACCAAAAAAGTTGTTCACATGTTTCAGAAGCTGTGAATTTGTTTTGCCCCACACACATTTTTGACCAAAATATATAAATAAATAAATAAATAAATAAATAATATGAGGCAAAGTATACAAGACTAAATCTTTTATGAAAAAAGGTGTATTGAAGAGACCAAGGGCTTCCCCACAGAAGTATTGTAATCAGTAATGATCAACCAACAGCCAAAGGGATTATTAGTTTAAATGCCTCGCAAATTGGAAGTTGTGGCTTTGACCCAAGTTGACTCAACACTAACTTAATGTAAGAAAACCCTACACTGTGGCGAGATAATGCATTATCCTTTCATCTTTAGAGGACTGTGGATCATAAAGACCATAGAGGTCAGACTGACTCCCATGCAATTCAGAACAATCGCAAGCACTGAGAAACCCGGGACGAATAACAGGTGGTCCTTAATAGGTCACATTTGGGGGTGCTTTATGGGGTTGCACCAAGCTTGCTTCATCTTTTTACAAAATACCACTGGAATACTGTTCTTATACCAGTGCATCCTCCTGTTTGATTCCTAAAAGAACCATTAGCAGACCACATCCCACTCCTGCACCTCCTCTCCCCAGATCTTTAGCCATGCTTTAGCTGACCTCAAAACAAATTATCAGTTCTGCATCATTATTAAAATCTATTCCAGTCACAAATGCATTTTCCAACAGTCTGGTTTCAAAACCAAGGATTTTAAGGGGCAACAAATGGACACATTTTCTCATTAAACATGTAAAAGTTCCAGTACAGTGACTGCAGTAGCTGCTTTTTTTCACCTCCTATCTTATAAAGCAATCACAGCCTAAAGTAAAACTTTGTATGTATAGATGGATGGATACTAATAGCTAGTTTTTCATAGTGATTATGATGTATAATGCATTTATTAATGCAATGTTATGAAGACTTTATGAAAGTGCTACGATTTTGACCCAGTAATTTTAAGTACATTTCACGGGCGAGGTGCAGCAGAAAACCTAGAATTCACAGAAAGGTCATCCAATAATGTAGTTTTATTTACATCAACATACACAAGAGCTTTTAAATAATACACCATAACCAACAATATAAAGACTATTGCTTCTGACTACTGACAAGTTTAAATGTTTCTGGTAGGAGTCGATTGTCTGCGACAAGTCAGAATTATGTCTTCTACAATCTTACGATGTGCGTCTTTTTTGGAAAGGCGTACAACCTTAACAGATCGTCAAACTTTTTTTCACCTGCCATTCTAAAATACCTCAGCTGTTTCTCAATGTCACACACTCGCATCCCTCTAATTAATGAATGCAATTCTCCTTTTCGCGTTCTCTGTTGGTTGAGAGGACGGATGTACCAACAACGTCGCTTTTGATTTTTACCTTAAACCTCTTATTTAAGAGTTACAAACTCAACAAATCTACTCAAATGTCAATTTATCCAATTTCGCGAATGCAGTCTGTATTTAAAGTATGAACAATAGCTGCGACCACCGCAGTAAAAAGGGCTGCGACTTGATTCGTCCTTCGTGCAGATAGTGAAGCTGCACAGCTTTTATAGCTGTCTGCGCCTGACGTATCGCATTCATCTGCGACAGAAGTATGAACCAGGCTTTGTGAAAGAGCATGTTGTAAAGAAAGCCACCTGTCTTTACAGAAAACAGCTCAATTTCCAAGATTCCATGGACTTTAATCAAATTCACGATTATCACGATTTCCGTGACCTCCGTGACAAAATTGTAGCCTTAGCTATGAATACTACAGTTCAAACAAAGCATGATTAAAAACATTGAAACGTCAAGAAAACAAGCTTTTCAACAAAAACGAAAACGCCTCAGGGTAAAGTGCCCTATTAACTAAGCTATCTAATCCAGTGGCGGAGGAAGAGGAAGATGGGTCCCACTGCAGGACCTTATTGTGGGCCCCCCTCCCCAAACATTAATTTAACCCATATTTATAAACATCAAACATACCAAATCAAGTGTTCAATATTGAACTATATTTAATAGTCATAATGTTAGCATGTATGAAACAGTGCGTAATAAGAACGTTTTCTACTCACCTACTTTATTTTATTTTGCGTGCATCCTTACATCCAACATTACACTATTTTTAAATCATAAACAAACAGGTTTAATCACTAATCCTACCATGATTCCCCAATTCTGCGATCACAGAAATTATTACAGAATTCACAGTTCTGCACAGACATTTGCAGAAATTGTCTCACACAGGAAACCATTATTATTATTATTATTATTATTATTATTATTATTATTATTATTATTATTATTATTATTATTATTATTATTAATAAATAAGAAATACAGACATGTTGATTTGCTGTAGTTTATTTTGGTGCCCGCAGCAGCACCCAACAGCTTCCGTCTAAACTACAGGATGAATCGCGCACACAGAATATAACTACAAATGTCTGTGCTGAATAGTACCCCAAAACCTTCCATGAAGACGTGCCTCGTACCAGCCTCTGACGGAAAAAAGTTAGGATAATTAAGACAATAGCGATACCTGTGGAAATGAGGAAGGATACAATCTGAATTACTGGCACCGCACACCGGCAGCTACAGTTATACAAATTTGTAACATCTGCAAATATAAATGCGAAGGATATTATCATTGTTAATAAATAAATAAATAAAAAACTTTCGAACCCCTTCGGGGCCCTCTGAGTGCGTGGGCACGGGTGCAGTTGCACCTGCTGCCCCTGCTATTGCTCTGCCACTGACCTAATCTCAGATGTAGTTACTGGTCCACAGATTCTCCTGGCGCCTGGTTTTCTATTCTCTAGAAAATGAATAGAATCTCTCCAGCACTCTGGCTAAATCGGCTTTTACTGTTAAACTCCAAACTTGACTTACAGCACATATCTGTGTAAAATAAAAAGCGTTAATATGTCTTTTTTCCAGATTTAACTTAAATGTTGTATTTTTTCTCAGATTTAATTTAATAACAACATATTTAATGTTGTTATTAAATATTTATTTTGAGAATCAAGATTTAGCTGTTTGCAAAGAAATCTGGATTTTGTGAACTTAAACTAAATCTTAAATCTCTAAAAGATGTAACATTTAGCTAAATATATAACTAAATCTTAAATTTCTTAACAAGATTTAACATTTAGCTAAATATTTAACTCAATCTTAAATCTCTTAACAAGATTTAACATTTAGCTAAATATTTAAGTGGGCAGCTAAATCTGGAGCTTGTATGCGAATGAGCTCCACCCGCTTTGTGCTTTCACGCGATTTTATTGGCTCGTGTAATGCTGACATTTGCATATTTCCCGATTACCCATTGTTCTCTTTTCATTGCTTTCATTCCACTTAACTTGAAAGCTACTTGTTTTTACTTACTCTCTTGAGCTTTTCATAAGTCAAAGTACACTTTGTGCTTTATGTCAGCATTCTTTGGAGGGGCGGGCGAAATACTGTATATCCACGGTCTTCGGTCAGGGTCACGTTCAGACAGACATCATGGCCGAGTCCATTAATTTACATTAAATTATTGAGCGTGCAGTTGCTGGTGGTCAAAAGGCCACCATACACGGGGCGATGTTTGTCGTTAGTGATTTATCGTGAGAACCTTCTCATACACGGGTGGTTTTTGTCGTCTAGTGAAAGAATGGCAAAAGAAGGACTGACGGTGTTACGCAGCTTTCTGTATCCCCTTAGATTTGACACTTGCGTAGATCAAGATCGCTATACGTGAACGCTTGATGTTTCTGAACACTATTTACATGTAATAAAATTAAAATGTGTTTTAAAAGAAAAATACAGTTTTATAAGGTTACTTTTAATCAAGGGTTTCGTGTACTGAGGCCGAGCGTACTGTAGAAAACCAGTGGTGTTAAATGTGCTGTTTTATTTTGCTACAGAATTAGTTTGGACTTGTTTTCAATATTTAATGCAAACTGCAGCAGAACTCAATGGCAGTGCTTGAGAACACAGCGGGACTCGGGCACAGAAATATCATGCATCCACGTTCAGCTTTGAAAAACTGCATCTGCACAGGCATGGAATCATGAGGGATTCAGACTTCTATGGGGTACAGAAATCTATGTAACACCGGTTTTATGTGCTTCTGCAACTCTTGCTTTGAAAAAGAGTTAATATGCTGTGTGTACACACACACGCGCACACACACACATAGCATATGGACTATAGTGGCATATACCAATCGAAAATTATAGCAGATCGGTGTACAATGTAATTTTTTTTAAGTGGACCCAGTTTGGACCCCCTTACAACAACAGTGTGCTGCCTTCCAGGAGCCTCTGTCACGCACATCACTGAGAACGTGGACAGGCTCCTAGAACGAACAGGAGACGACCCGGTAGTAGTCGTCCACATCGGTACAAACAACATTGGAAGAGACAGGCCAAGATCCCTGCAAAACAAATTCATAGAGCTAGGAAGGAAATTAAAAGACAAGACCAAAACTGTGGTATTTTCTGGGATACTGCCAGCACCTTGCAAAGGACCATACGGACAGCTGGAAATACAAAATCAAAATACATGGCTGAAATCGTGGTGCACACAGGAAGGCTTCATCTTTCTTGAACATTGGAGCACATTCTACAACAAGGACTATCTATATAGGCAGGACGGACTGCACTTAAACAAAAAGGGAACCAATCTACTCAGAGAAAGGATCCTTGAGGAGGTCCAGAAGCATTTAAACTAGAAAGGAAGGGGGGAGAAAAACAAAAAAAACAGAAGGGAGACCACATCAAAACAACGGCAACAGCTCAGGTAAGACAACTATTAAATGTATTTATCTTAATGCTAGAAGTCTCAGAAACAAAATGTTAGAACTTGAAGATACTGCACTAACAAGTAACAATGATGTGATAGGTGTTACAGAAACTTGGCTGTCTGAGAGTGATGGAGATGAATATAATATTAGTGGGTACACACTATGTAGGAAAGACAGGCAGGACAGAAGAGGTGGAGGGGTAGCGCTATACATAAGAAATAGTCTTGAAGCCCAGATGTTAAATCTGGACAAAGAAAACAACGCCGAATCAATATGGGTCAGAATAATGGACAAAAATTCAAAGGGCATAATAATAGGAGCATGCTATAGACCGCCAAATTCAGACACCGAGCAAAATAATCTGTTATACAATGACATTAGAAATGCGTGTAGAAAAGGAGAAGCCATACTAATGGGGGATTTCAACTTCCCCCATATAAAATGGGAAAACCCAGTATGGAGCACAACGGACAAAATTGAAATGGTGGAAATGACAAATGACTGCTTGCTAACGCAATTTGTCAAGGCACCGACTAGAGGGGAGGCATGCCTTGATTTAGTCTTTTCAAATAACAAAGACAGACTAACTAAAACAGAGGTCAGAGAGCCATTGGCAAACTCAGACCACAACATGGTCTCATTTGAAGTGATTTTTAAAACCCCAAAAGTAATGACTAAAGCTAAGGTTTACAATTTTAGAAAAGCAAACTATGAAGGTATGAAACAGAGACTAACAGAAGTAGATTGGAGTAAAATAGAGAAAACATCGACAGAAAAAGGATGGCTGTTTTTTAAAAATGTAGTACTAGAGGCACAAAACAATTACATCCCAAAAGTAGACAAATCTATATCTAAAACAAATAGCCAAAATGGTTTTATACATCAATTAAAAAACAAATATTCAGCGAAAAAAGGCACAGAGCATTTAAAAGGGACCAAAAATAAAGTACACAGAAAGAGCATTTGGAACTGCAAACACAAGTCAAAAAGGAAGTTAGAAAGGCCAAGGTAGAGATAGAAATCAATGTTGCTAAGGGGGCTAAAACCAATTCTAAAATGTTTTCCCAATATTATGACAGCAAGAGAACATTCAAAGAGGAGGTTAAATGTCTAAGAGACACAAATGGCAAAATCATAGATGAAGAAAAAAATAGCAAATATATTAAATGATTATTTTTCACAGGTTTTTACAATGGAGGACACGGACAACATGCCCCACATGTCGACCTGTTCCCATCCAGTTTTAAATAACTTTAGCATAACAGAGGCTGAAGTGTTAAAGGGACTAGGAGCTCTTAAAATAAACAAATCCCCTAGGCCGGATGAGATCCTCCCAATAGTACTCAAAAAATGAAAGAAGTTATTTACAAACTGCTAACCAAGATCATGCAACAGTCTCTTGATACAGGGGTTGTACTGACAGACTGGAACATTGCAAATACCGATCCACAAAAAGGGAGACAAAACCGAACCAGGTAACTACAGACCAATAAGCCTGACCTCTATTATATGTAAACTTATGGAAACCATAATAAGATCCAAAATGGAAAATGACCTACAGTATATGGTAAAAGTATCCCTGGAGACAGTCAGCATGGTTTTAGGAAAGGGAGATCATGTCTGACTAACCTGCTTGATTTTTTTGAGGAAGCAGCATCGACAATGGATAATTGCAAAGCATATGACATGGTTTATTTAGATTTCCAGAAAGCTTTTGACAAAGTCCCGCATAAAAGATTAATTCTCAAACTGAATGCAGTAGGGATTCAAGGAAATGCATGCACATGGATTAGGGAGTGGTTAACAGGTAGAAAACAGAAAGTACTGATTAGAGGAGAAACCTCAAAATGGAGCGAGGTAACCAGTGGTGTACCACAGGGATCAGTATTAGGTCCTTTGCTATTCCTAATCTACATTAATAATTTAGATTCTGGCATAGTAAGCAAACTTGTTAAATTTGCAGATGACACAAAAATAGGAGGACTGGCAAACACTGTTGCAGCAGCCAAGGTCATTCAAAATGATCTAGACAGCATTCAGAACTGGGCAGACACCTGGCAAATGAGATTTAATAGAGAAAAGTGTAAGGTACTGCACGCAGGCAATAGAAATGTGCATTATAAATATCATATGGGAGATACTGAAATTGAAGAAGGAATCTATGAAGAAGACCTAGGAGTTTATGTTGACTCAGAAATGTCTTCATCTAGACAATGTGGGGAAGCTATAAAAAAGGCCAACAAGATACTTGAATATATTGTGAAAAGTGTTGAATTTAAATCAAGGGAAGTAATGTTAAAACTTTACAATGCATTAAGACCTCATCTAGAATATTGTGTTCAGTTCTGGTCACTTCGTTACAAAAAGGATATTGCTGCTCTAGAAAGAGTGCAAAGAAGAGCGACCTGGGTTTAAAAGACATGTTGTATGCAAACAGGCTAAAATAACTGAATCTATTCAGTCTTGAACAAAGAAGACTACACGGTGATCTGATTCAAGCATTCAAAATTCTAAAAGGTATTGACAATGTCAACCCAGGGGACTTTTTCGACCTGAAAAAAGAAACAAAGACCAGGGGTCACAAATGGAGATTCAGAAATAAAGAAAATAGGAGGCACTTTTTTACACAGAGAATTGTGAGTCTGGAACCAACTCCCCAGTAATGTTGTTGAAGCTGACACCCTGGGATCCTTCAAGAAGCTGCTTGATGAGATTCTGGGATCAATAAGCTATTGACAACCAAACGAGCAAGATGGGCTGAATGGCCTCCTCTCGTTTGTAAACTTGATGTTCTTATGACACTTATATTTCTAGTAGGATTGATTGATTGGTTGTAAACAGCATTTATTTCTCATTATACTGTTTACTAAACCGTAATGTATGTATTGTCTGTTAGTGAAACACTACTGGAGAGCACAAGACAAAGCACAAAAGGAGCAGAGAAGAGAATCTTTCTGAAAATTATTTTAAAAGGCAGCTTTATTTCTATTTTGATAAAGGTGGTTGTCAGCAATGAATTGCCTTTTGCTGACAGCTACATTCCGTGTGCACTGGAACAGACACAAAATAAAACACTGTTGATGGCAGGCAATTTTGTTTAAAACCAGTTGCCCATCAGTAACAGTGCCAACTGGAAATGCATTTATTAAGCAAGATTTTAATGAGGGTGGTTTTAAATATACCCTATTATGTAAAAGGACTCCAGTGTGTGGAAACAAAGAGAAATCAACAGTGTAGCTTTAGGGAGCAGAAGTGAGACAGATAATTGCAGAAAGCGGGGGAGAGAAAACAATGGCTAGGTATGCCAGTAGAAATCATGACTCAGCACAAAAAAAAAGATCATTTGTGTTGGTGGATGGAATCATTAAAAAATGAGTGTGGGATTTCATGGTGTAGTCAGCTGCCCACTTTGCTGCTTTTATTTTACCAGTAAAGAAAGAATATTTTCTTGTCTCAAATCAAATGTATTTATTTAATTACTTATCAAGTAACTTACAACTTAATATATATATATATATATATATATATATATATATATATATATATATATATATATATAAGTTATATATACAGTGTACTTAATATATATATATATATATATATATATATATATATATATATATATATATATATATATACATTGGCGATTGATAAAGGACTGGTTTTCACAAATAACCCCAAATAAGCTCTCTGCTTTCCTGTCAACACATTCTCTGCTTGACCCCTTCCAATCTGGTTTTCGCCCGACACACTCCACTGAAACTGCTCTTCTCTCCATCACTAAATCTCTACTCTCTGCCCATGCTGCCTCTCTCTCCTCTGTCCTAAATCTCCTTGACCTCTGCTGCTCTGTTCCCTCCACTGGCTCCCTATCGCTGCTCGCATCCATTTCAAAACTCTTGTTCTTACCTATTGCTGTCTCAACCTTTCTGCTCCCTCCTGTCTCCAGATTATCATTTCTCTCTACACCCCCTCTCGCCCCCTCTGCTCCTCCACCACATGCAGATTAGCTGTACCCCCCTCTGCTCCCCTGCTTCCAGAGCTTGCACCTTCTGCACCCTTGCCCCTCAGTGGTGGAACAACCTATCCACAAATATCAGGACTGCTCAGTGCCTGACCACCTTCCAGCATCTCCTCAAGACACACCTGTTCAGACAGCATCTGTAAACCTCACCTCTCAACTATACTGGACTATATGGCACCCAATTGTACCAGTACTTGCATGAGGTTGTACTTGCACTGAACTGCTCCATACCTTGCCATATTCTACCACTTGATTTTACTCTTATAGAACTCTCAGCTCCTCTTGACTCTTTTTATGACCTGCATCTACAAATATCCAGACAATATCAAGCAATTCATTCAGCCGCTCAACTCTGCTGTTTCTTCAGTCTCTGACTGGCTGAATAGGTTAGGAACTAGCAGCTCTCCCCCTCCACACATCCGCCATGACAGCCATGCCTGTCATTCCAGCAGCGCCCGCCCCTGAAGTCCACCTGCCAATCTTCACACTCGTTTCAGCTGCTTCATCTGGCCCCTCCCCCCAGTATTATATTAGAAGGCAAAGACGTCAACTTAGTTTCAATTCTCATAGCAACATCAGAATTTATAGATCATCGAGTCATTGAATGTGGTGATCTGTTTGTTACCCTCAAATCCAGGGATCCTCGGCTTTTAATAAATCTAAGTCTGTGCGAATCTGTAATAGCTTTTTCGGTATTTAAAGATTGTTTTATGTGAAGTTTACCCCTGCCACCGGCAAGAACTGGACTCTTATATGTTCAATATTGTTGACTTTTCTGTCAGATCTGGAGGAACACATTTTTTTTTCAATTTCACAAAGCATTCTCATCCAAAGCAGCATCCTGTCTTGCACTGGATAATGCTCTCATCGACTGATCTCAACCCGATCCCGATCTTTTCAACAGATTTTTTTTTGTGGCTTTACAACAAACTCCTGTAGTATATGCACTTCCACCACCCACTCTTCATCTCTCTGCCCCAAAGCTGCTGCCTCTTCATCATCTGCAGATTTCCCATTGCCAGTTCCCAAGACAACTCCCCGCTTCAAAAACTGCCTCTCCACCACATTCCCTATCCACTCATCTGCCTCTCCAGCTACTTCCGCTATCAAGGATATCCAGGTTCGCCCTATTAAATACTCAGGTGGCATACAAATATGCAATCATTTCAAATCTGCATTTTGCACATCCAGACAAGTGCAGCCTCTGTGGTGACGCTCACTCCCTTTCTATCTGCCCGCTTTCCTCCAAATGGCAAACATCCCTCCTCATTGCTTCCACTCCCATCAATATCCTGTCTTGTCTCAGGTGCTACAAAATCACTCCGATTGCAAATTCATTTCCCACCTCATCTCTGGACTTTCCAATGGATTCTCTACCACACTAAAATACATCCCATCATCCTCCTTTTATTGTAAAAATCTACAATCCGCACAAAAGGAACCAGAAATTGTTGACTCCCACATTGCTTCAGAGGTTGCAAAAGGCTTCATGGAGGGCCCCTGCCCCCCTGCCCCCCTTCCCTCAATTCCAAATCAATCCTATCGGTGTTGCCACAAGGAAAATTTCAAGCAAGAAGCACCTTATCATCGACCTCTCCGCCCCCTAGGGGCATCAATCAGCAGCATTAATTCGCTCATTCCTTCAGACCAGTTCTCTCTGCATTATATCACTATTTCTGATTCCATTAAATCCATTCCATTAAATCCATTCCATTAAATCATCTGGCTGGGGATCCTGGTTAGCCAAAGTACACTCTTCCTTCTGCCATCATTTCGGTACCTGTTGAAAGGGGCAATTCTTTTTTGCTAACGTTCGGCTGCCGGAGCAGCCCCAAGATCTTTGATTCGCTATCCGAAGTCCTCTGCCGGATTATGCTCAACATATACCGTGTCCCCTTCCTACCTCTCCCCCCCCCCCCCCCCCCCCAGCAGATGCACTTACAAAACCGCGGTCCCTCTTCTCTACAGTTGGTGTTCCCTTCTCAGAAGACAAAAGTCACTAGAATTCCTCAGAATAACTTTGGACATCCTTCGCTTTGAAGCACGCTGATAAACTGGAATTAATGTGTTTCCTCATTCAATCCTTCCAAATCAGCCGCACTATTTCAAAACGAAATCTCCTTTCGATCCTGGGACATTTCAGTTTTTCCATTTGCATCATTCCTCAAGGCGGGACTTACATGTCTTGTCTCCTCTACCTCAGTAAAAAATCTCAACTCTCACATTAATATTTCTTCAGAAGCACGGAAAGACATCAGGATGTGGACTTTCCTCCGGCAGCACTGAAACAGCCTTTCTCCATTCTATGATTTCATATCAAAAAAATGGGCTGTTGGTCTATAGCAGTAGTGTTTTACATCCGCTCTTCACTCCAAGATATATCTCATGCCCAACATAGTATATCTAGTATGGGGGAAGTATGGGCAGCAGTGTGGAGTAGTGGTTAGGGCTCTGGACTCTTGACTGGAGGGTCGTGGGTTCAATCCCTGGTCGGGGAAACTGCTGCTGTACCCTTGAGCAAGGTACTTTACTTAGATTGCTCCAGTAAAAACCCAACTGTATAAATGAGTAATTGTATGTAAAAATAATGTGATATCTTGTAACAATTGTAAGTCGCCCTGGATAAGGGCGTCTGCTAAGAAATAAATAATAATAATAATAAGTATCTGTTGCTTCCCAGCCTCGGAAGCCAATCGGTTTGGTCTCACCTCCATGAGGGCAGCTCCAAGGGGAATCTCCTCACTTAACTTTAAGTCACAAAGCACTACTCTCCTATTATCAATTCCAGAGATTCTTCCTCCTCTCAGCCCTCACTCATGTCCAGTGACAATACTCATTAAGTGTTTTCCTCTTGCGCCCTATTTTCAAATCAAACTAGTAATTGTCACCACATACCTACAGCAAAAGCTTACCTACACCTTAACCCGCTAATTTCAAAGTAGGTGCTTTGAACGACAGGCGCTGTAGCTGGCAAATGAAAGTGCACAGTCAGTGCAGGTCTTGATGACTGACAGTCATTTAAACGAATGAGAGCATTCTAGCTTTACCGATTAAAATTGAAAAGTAGCAAGCCTAATTAAATCATTGGAAAGAGCTACTTAATGCTTATGGTTGTGTGACAGGGTACACCCCGCCCCTGTATTATTTGTGTGTTATGTATTATGTATTATTATTATTATTATTATTATTATTATTATTATTATTATTATTATTATTATTATTACTATATTTGTATTTAGGACGGTGAGAAAGCTGTGTTTTTGTTTTTAATTTAAAAACCTGTGAGAATGTGGCTGGAGCCTCAACAAGGTAATTGTTTTATTGATAATTAATTAAGGCTCCAGCCACAGCTTAAAGGAACCCGCTCCAGGTTAATCGGGGCATTTTCCTTTGAGCCAGAGACGGGAGTACTATAGAGCGAGAGAATACACCCGAAGCAACTGCTACCGCTGTACCACACGGTATTTGTTTGTTAGTTTATTTTGGCCATCAAGCCCTTTTGTTTTGTGTAAGTGTTTTGTTTATTATTTGATTTATTATTAAAAGCCGAGCGCAAACGCGTCTCGTTCCCGTACCCACCTTTGCTGCCTTTGTTTTTGTGTTGCTCCTTCCTGGTCCGTGACGTCATTGCAACCACTCTGCCACAGGTTGCCAAACTCTGCTTGGGCAGCAAAGGGTTAAAATAGACTCCATTGTGCTCTTATTGAGCAGGGATTTTATCTTCACCTCGCATAACCTCTAATTTCCACAAGGCCAGAGCTGGAGGCCTCCAGTCCTCTATCAGCAGGGGAGGACAGCATGATAAATCTGTCTTTCTTCCTGCAGCAGCATCTATCTGGTCAGAATGGCATTTGATGAGCTGTGCAATTGATTTTACAAATGTGAGACCACTGGCACTGCAGGACTCAAAGGACCATCACAAATGACTGGGCAAGACTCACATCTGTCCAGAGGCACTGCTCCTGGAGGGTTCCTATATTCATGTATGGGCCACTTGCTATGTGGCAATGAGGTCTTGTTATTGTTTTTCTTTTTATGGAGGTTTTATTAGGTGTCATACTCTCTAATCATTAAATCTACTAAATTAAATCTACTAAAAAATGTACCTGAGCTACCAAAACATGAAATCACTCTGTCATCAATACCTTTTTTCAAATTATTTATTTATTTATTAATGTGTGTTTATTTAAATGTTGTAATTCATATCCTCTCATGTATGTTCTTTAAATTACTGCTGCACAGCCTTAGTGGTTATTTTTTATGAACACCTCACTTTAGCAGTTTAACTTTTAAGATTGAGAATTATATTGAACACAGATAATATATTACAAAGATAAGAAATGCAATATTATTAATATGTAGTTCATATAAAGTATTCTTTTAAGATAATATTCCCTTGATATTTTTTGGCTTTGCTTACTGTAAACATCTCAGTTTGATTAATATATAAGAGATACCTGTTAATAAGGACACTTCATGCGGCAAACATAACACTGCCTTTATCAGACTGTTTTTTTAAATCACTGTCTGTTTTTATTGATTTCAATGAGCAAGAAAACATGGTTTCAGAAAAAAATGCTCCATTTAAATATATCATTCCCATTCTAGTGTCTCTGATAATATTCTGAAGTTGTAAGCACATTAGAAATTAAAGCTGAAGCTTAAAAATGATATAATAAATATTATTCAATTCCTCCTGTATCTAAACATAATTGTTGATGTACATCAACCTCTGCAGTACCTAAAAAGAACAAAATATGTTTATGCCAACATTGCTTTGCTTATCCATTCCCCAATGGATTTGCTGGCTCCTTTCTCCTTGCTGTGTATTAAGTGTGAGAAGGAGAACATAGCTTATAGCTAGCTAGATAGATAGATAGGTAGATCGGTAGGTAGATATGTGTGAGTCTTTGCTCTGTAATGGAAATACCATTTAGCACAGATAGCTGTGTCAGGAAGCCAGTATTTGTGAACTAGATAGGGATTTTTTAATCCATTGTGCATGCAGTCTGCATCCCTGCTTTAAGCTGTTTACATGACTAAAACTAGGAGATACTGTGGTTGCTGATCTTGACTAAGGCCCAATAGGGAGTGGCCTATTGTCCATTTGCACTCTTGCTGGGTTTTTGTGCCACAGTGACCCCTACTGGTCAGGCAGATGATGCCAGGGGGAGACCTACAGGTTTCCATGGTTTAAAACAATCCTCTGCTTAGCTTGTCTGTTGATCTTCAAACCTCAGTTCATGGGTTGCAGTGGAGACGTGTTAAATATTTTCGACTCCAAGACCTTGTTAGACATCAGTAGCCAATGAGATCATTGAACTGCTATTGATATGTTGGCAAAATACCTTCACTAATAAGCAGCATTTTCAGTGATTCATTTTTGCATTGGCACCATAGGCACAATACATAAATACAAAACACACCAGCAGCTTCTGATGCCTCTTCTTGAACCTGATAGCTAAATAATCATGCTAGCTTTTTCACATGGTAACTCCCAGGAAAACACACACACCTCAGACCTGACAACCTTACAGAACCCAACTGCAATCAAGCTGTGAAAATATACTGTAATTCTGTCCTCAGACTGCCTCTCTCTATGTCAGTAAACTAGTGTAGGCTGGAGCGACCTGTATAAAATTAGATAGTACTATCACTACTTCTCTTTCTGTGGACAGCAGTGCTCTCTTTTGCAAAGCAAACTTATCTCTGAACCTGAGGACAAGGGTTCAATCCCAAATTGCTGCAGTACATTCTGTTATGTTAAGAATGCTGCTATTAGAGGTTCCTTACACTGCAGAAATGAGAAATCCTGCTACCCCCAGACTGGAGCTCCTGTGTTTAACATAAGTTATGCATTCCTTCTCTTCTTGGCAGAACCGCATACAAAAAATACATGTGCATTAGCAGTTAACAGTTCTCTAGTATTATTTATGTGGAGTAACATTGTGCTATGCAACAACCATTAGGCACAAGTCCCAACAAAACTACAATTCATAGGTGGGTAAGAGCCTGGCCCCACTGAAAAAGCTTTGAATATTCATTAAACTACTCTAGACTGGTTCATGTATTGTGCTGATAAAGTTTAAGTAAACCTAGAGAGAGTTTTGTTCTCATACGTCCTTGATAAGCTGCCTTCGGATAAAATGTGGGCCAAAGCACCCCACATAGCTGATCCACATTTAATAACATGTAAAATATATCTTAACAAAATACTTTATTATACTGTTACACTGATGTAGATTCACACAGGGGTTTTTATTCAGACTTCAAAATAATAATAATAAAACAATAATATTTAACTTATTCAAACTCCAAAACCAAGAGAGAGAGAGAGAGAGAGAGAGAGAGAGAGAGAGAGAGAGAGAGAGAGAGAGAGAGAGAGGGAGAGAGAGAAGAGAGAGAGAGGGAGAGAGAGAGAAGAGAAGAGAGAGAGAGAGAGAGAGAGAGGAGAGAGAGAGAGAGAGAAGAGAGAGAGAGAGAGGAGAGAGAGAGAGAGAGGAGAGGAGAGAGAGAGAGAGAGGAGAGAGAGGGGAGAGAGAGAGAAGAGAGAGAGGAGAGAGAGGGGAGAGAGAGAGAGAGAGAGAGAGAGAGAGAGAAGAGAGAGAGAGGAGAGGAGAGAGAGAGATGAGACTCGGATGCTGGAATGTCAAGGCACCCCTGAGGGAGTCCGTAGGCAGAATGTTTTTTTTTAAATTGCGCATTATGGTGAATTTCAAGGTATTCACTCATTGTTTACCTTGTTAAGAACAGGTTTGTGTAGCAGACGGACCTTCAAAATTACCTTTGTTGAAAAATACCATTATACATCTGTGTCTTTATTGAACTACAACTGTAGTTTAAACGGCTAAGTGAAAGAAAGGTTCTGTCTTTTGACCCAACAACTCCCCTCTATTGCCACCACTGATGTTAAAACAAATCATCGACTTGCTGCATCATTCTGGAGAAATCTGCCTACTTTCAAATATACAAAATATCAGACTCCATTGCTTGCATTAAACAGCATTTCATCTAAATGCTTAAAGTATGCTTAAAGATAATGCAGATTTGATATGATAAAGCATTACGAGGACTGCAACAAGAATGCATTACCTGTGTTCCGATGCTGTAGATCTGGTTCTGCAGTACAATAGGCTGATGCTATTTTTACTGATATTGTTGAAAACTAATATTCCTATTCAGCCCCTTACTTGCAAGTTGCCATGGAGACGGAGGAGGGATTCAGCCGCACTCATTTCATGCGTTTTCAGTCATTCACAAAAATAAAAGTTGCAAGCGCTCAATAGATGTGTGCAGAATTCACAAATAGAGGCAATTGTTACTATTTGCAGTTCATAACTACTTAATGCCTGTCAAACTGTGTCAAAAATAAATGTCATTGACCTGCATTTTAAAGGGATACTCTTCTTTCTTTAACAACAACAAAAAAAAAAACATATTTTATTGTGGTTCAGGGACAGCCAGCATTACTAACAGTGCTGTAGTAAGGCCATGTTCCAGACAACACCTCTGTCCTTTCAACAGCGACAAGACTGCCTCTGGCCGCATCACATGATACACTGGGCACTTGTTTTCTCTGTTTGATAATAATTCACAAATTCAGTTAATTCATGGTTGGGTCATATGGATTGTAAATTGTACTTTGCTTTAGTATATAAGGACTCTTCACTAAAGTGAAATGCCCATGAGAGAATGAACAGTGGGAATACTGAATGTAAACTAAATGAATTGATGAGGCCTGACAGAATATGGTAAATACAGTTACAGTGTTCTCCATTACTCATCAGTTACAGTGTTCTCCATTACTCATCAGTTACAGTGTTCTCCATTGCTCATCAGTTACAGTGTTCTCCATTACTCGTCAGTTACAGTGTTCTCCATTACTCATCAGTTACAGTGTTCTCCAATACTCATCAGTTACAGTGTTCTCCATTACTCATCAGTTACAGTGTTCTCCATTACTCATCAGTTACAGTTCTCCATTACTCATCAGTTACAGTGTTCTCCATTGCTCATCAGTTACAGTGTTCTCCATTACTCATCAGTTACAGTGTTCTCCATTACTCATCAGTTACAGTGTTCTCCATTACTCATCAGTTACAGTGTTCTCCATTCCTCATCAGTTACAGTGTTCTCCAATACTCGTCAGTTACAGTGTTCTCCATTACTCATCAGTTACAGTGTTCTCCAATACTCATCAGTTACAGTGTTCTCCATTACTCATCAGTTACAGTGTTCTCCATTACTCGTCAGTTACCTGGGGAACTCCATTGCTATTTGGATGCATCAAGTGATTTTTGAGAACATCCTTTAAGAGACCCACCAAATGAGGCAATGTTCTTTAAGACTCATTTCACAGACCTCATCAACTTGATCCAGCATACTTGATTGGAAAGTTGTTCCAACATTTGATTAAAACACACATTTATTTCATGCAACTCATTTTGAAATGAATACAGGTTGTCAGTATGTATTCATGCCAAGTGAATGGTTTTCCACAGCAGCATGGTAAAGTGGACTTTGCATATAGGGTTGTCCTACAGAAAATGTATGGAAAAAATGGCCCCTTCAAATGTAGGTTTTTAAAAGATTTACTTTTATGTCTTGTGCTATCTTCATTGAAAGTACACAATTGTGCATAGTACATTTTTTACAACCTTAACATTTATGGCGCATTTTACAAATAACAGTGTCACCATGTGGCAAAGTGGTTAACAGTGTACAGGTGCAGAAGTGATGTGGTGCTTAATCAGGAGACAAGACAGTGATAATCCAATTAGAAAGGCTTTTAATATTGTAATTCAGGTCTTGTGACCTAAACAATAATCCCAGGCAATATACAGCAATGTGTATTGCACTGTTCAAAATAAAGGGTTTGCAGTCCCAAATAATAAACACAATCCAGTTACACACACAATATACAAACACGATCACCAGTCCTGGGTGCGTGCTGCAGTGCTCGTGGTGCTAATACAATTATTATCGTGACACAGGTGCAGTGATGTCCGGGTTCATGCTGGCCTCTGGCGACAGCTCTGGAACGTGTTAGTCGTCTACTAATAACAACAAGTAACAATTAGAGACGTGACAAAACACACAAAACACTCACATACAATATTTTTAACACAGGTCCTTCTGGGTCGTTTCCTTAACCGTAAACCAAGGAACAGATCGCGTCGCTCCGTCCCCTATTTGTACCGTCATGCATGACCCCTTGGTAAACGATTACAGCCGCTCCTCCAATCCGCGTCTGCCACATCGTTTCCCTTCCAAGTCGATGAGTTAGTGCACTGGAGCTCCGCCCCCTTTCTAGATAATCGACTTCCTTTTAACCCTGGGAATGAATTGTCAGGCGATCCAGTCCAGGGTACTCTGTTCCCTGTACTTAGTGACCTCACAGGTCAGGAGGGAGATTTACCACCAAGAATCATTCTATTTCTGTCACACACCACTTTTAAAGACTTTTATCAATATATTTGTCTTCTTATTGATGAATATGTCAAAAAAAGGTTTTATTATTGATGTATATGCATTTTTTAAACAAAAATATGTATTTGTAATATGCCTACAGTACTATATTGGTATTTTGCAAAATGTCTAGGCATGTTTTTAAAATGTGTGACTTACAGATTATACCTTCTGTCCAGTAACAAAACAGTATTTAAAGCCTATAAATATGTAAATGAATTTGTTCTTCACATGTTTTTCATTGTGATGAACTGCTCATTAAATGAGAAATATATAAGAAGTGATTAACTATTGAACACATAAAAGAGATGTAAAGGATTGGTCAGGAGCAGATTTGATCTTGTGACAGAAGTATGAGAGAACAAGCAGGATCAGGGGCTTGCTGCAATCAAGCTGTACCCACAGTTCTTGGTCTAACAAATCACTGCTGTGTGGCAGAATCGATGCATTGCAGCACTTGCTTGGCACTCACAGTGACAGTCTCTCCACTGCAATGCTTTGCTTGAGGGGGCTCCTTGCCTGCTCAAGTAGTCAGACAGAACATTAACAGCATGCTAGTTATTTAATTGTATTTTTTGCTAATGCAAGCTGTTAGGCTCCCTAGTTATCTGCTGTAATATGTGCATGAAAGTGAAAATGGTTAAAATGGCATGGTCTTTACAAATGCTGTATAATAATCTAACAATGCAGTGTTTGGTCTCACACATGGTACAGTTGAATACCTGTGCTCTGGTCATTATAAGCACTGTCTGGAGGTCTTAACTATGAAATAGTGGGAAGAGCTGGTGTCATAGAGAATTGATGCAGCATTTTAATGTAGTGCCTCCCTGACTTTTAAACTACATCACTGGGCTTGCATTATGCATACAATTCAATAAAACAGATGCAGCAAACTAATACATGTAGACACTGGAGTAAGATGTATTTCAGGCAATCAATTCCTAATACTTGCTGTGCCCTGTCCTATATGGGTTGATTTACACACTTTGTTCTAGACAACTGCTGTATATTCAGAACCCAAAAATAGGTGCAAAACACAGACATGTTTTGAACATACTGCCCAAATCTCTGGAGTGTAAAAGTGATCTTTGCAGTTAGACACACAACGTGCATTTTTTAAATTCGGTCTACCAAAAATACAGGACTTACACAGTAACTTTGGTGATGATCTGTTTTCTCTGCTTCCCAGTAATAACAGGTAATATAGTTTAGGTTATGGTTGGAGTTAAGGGTAATAAAAGGACATAACCAACATCATATTACTTGGCAATACAGTCTCATAACTTTACATCAGTTCTGTGGTTGTCTTGTACTGCATTCGTTGTAATACTCAGTTCAATATGATTACATAAGATTCCCTGACGACAGAACATGCTTGGAATTGTTTTTCTGAGAGTCTTGCCTCTACTGTATCCCATTTATTTCTAATATGTGATTCACTGTATTTCTTGTTACCACACTAGTGCTGTAATATGCGTAGTACTCCACTTTCTTCCCCAGGAATCCCAGCTGATAGTTTACTGCATGCACATTGTAAGTGTAATAACCTGCTTTTCCCAGGAACAGATTACAATCAAGTCCTCCCGAGGCTGCTTTCTTACAAATGTGTACCACAAACCAGGCACAACCTGGATATCATTACAATCCACACCTTCAAGTGTGCAACTGCGTTTATAAATGGTCTGAAAAGGATTATTTTACAAAAATAAAACAAAAACAAAAAAAATGCTAAATTTTAAACTTTAAATGATGTTTAATTGAATGTATCCTTCCGCCAATGCAAAATAGTCCCTATACTTATGTTGTAGAAGGCTACTAAATAGAAGAACTAATTACTGCTGAATTAATTCTTGACTTTGTAGATATGTAAATGTGTTTACTTATATATTTAATAATATACTGCATCTTGAATGTATTGTTTTTCTGAAAAGCACAAAATGGAAAATAAAACTGCCTACTTGTATGTTTTATAGACATTGGTAAGTACATCTGAATTTACTGTTCCCTTACAATAATCACTCAGTACCTTTGAATTTGAAACACGAAGGCTTTGTTTATTTTCACCACCAGTGCTGCAGACATTCCGGCTGTCCGCATCAGCTGAATTCAGAGTGGCAGTGGCAGTCACCAGGGGCGTGCAGTAATTGGGCCAGATTACAACAAGATAGTGTACTGCGTTCTGTCAGCATCTTTCTTATTCTTAAAATAAATGATACTTTCAAAGAAAACCGGAATTTAAACAAATGACAAGAATCTGAAATCAAAATAGGGTCAGATTGAAAACTGAAAACGCACAGCACAGCCTACACATGAGCTTAAATCTCGTTGTCAAATCTATAGTACCTTTTCTTTAGAGCATAGATGTATAAATAATTTTACCTGGACAGGAGCAATATTAATAATTTCTTCTGCAAGTGGATCCCTCCTTGCTGTCTTGCTGTCATTTAATTTCTTCTTTCCACAGATCCGAAATTTTCCTTTGACTCATCATGTGGGCAGCAGTGTGGAGTAGTGGTTAGGGCTCTGGACTCTTGACCGGAAGGTTGTGGGTTCAATCCCCAGTGGGGGACACTGCTGTTGTACCCTTGAGCAAGGTACTTTACCTAGATTGCTCCAGTAAAAACAAAACCAACTGTATAAATGGCTAATTGTATGTAAAATAATGTGATATCTGTATAATGTATAATGTGATATCTTGTAACAATTGTAAGTCGCCCTGGATAAGGGCATCTGCTAAGAAATAAATAATAATATTATAGAAATAATAAATGCAATATAATCCTGTAAGCATGTTATTCCACTTACATAATAATTCATTACATATATGCCATATGGAGTCTTTTAAAGGTATAAAAGATCACTATATATATAGTGTTTTGAAGGATAAACTTGACATTTTACAATTGAAAATGGCAGATAAATGGGTCATGCTGATTGTTACTGAACGTGTATTAGTAAAAGATCCAGCATTTACAAAAAATGATGTTAAGGAGAGGTAGAAAACAACAACCGCCAAGCTATTGCCTTTTATTATTATTATTATTATTATTATTATTATTATTATTATTATTATTATTATTATTATTTATTTCTTAGCACCCTTACCCAGGGCGACTTACAGTTGTATACAAAAAATACATATTACAGTACAATTAAGATCAAGATACAAAATACAATGACTTTAGTCCTAATAAGAGCAAATACAAAACACAGTACGATTTGATATCTAGAGCAGATAACAGTGTTGATAGTTACATCAGGGATAGAAACGAGCGCAGGCGAAATACAAAATACTACAGATTGGGCTAAGTGCAGGATTAAATACAGTAAAATAGGGAGCAGATAAGTGCAAGTTAAAGTGCATTAAAGGCAGAGTGCTATATAGACCAGAAGGGGAGAGTTGAGTTTTACAGGTGTTGTCTGAAGAGGTGTGTCTTGAGGAGGCGCCGGAAGTTCATCAGGGATTTGGCATTCCTGACATCCATAGGAAGGTAGTTTCACCACTGCGGGGCGAGGGTGGAGAAGGAGCGGGATCTGGAGGCAAGGGAGTGTAACGGAGGTACAGCCAGTCTTCTAGTGCAGGCGGAGTGGAGAGGTCGGGTGGGGGTGTAAGGAGAGATGACGGTCTGGAGGTAGCTGGGTGCAGTCTGGTCAAGGCATTGGTAGGCGAGTACAAGTCTTGAACTGGATGCGAGTGGTGATCGGGAGCCAGTGGAGTGAGCGGAGCAGTGGAGTAGTGTGGGAGAAGCAAGGCAGAGAGAACACCAGGCGAGCAGCAGAGTTCTGGATGAGGGGATGGGTGGTGGACGCAGAGAGGCCGGCCAGGAGGGAGTTGCAGTAGTCTAGGCTGGAGAGTACCAGGGTCTAGACAAGGAGTTGCATGGAGTAGTTGGTGAGGAAGGGTCGGATTCTTCGTATGTTGCTCAGGAAGAAATGGCAGGTAAGAGCTAGAGTAGAGATGTGCTGGGAGTGGGAGAAGCAGGGGTCCAAGGTTACTCAGAGGTTCTTGGCTGAGGAGAAGGGAGAGAATGTGGTAGATCCCAGAGGAATGGAGATAGGAAGATCAGAGGAGGGGGAAGATGAGGAGGGGAAGGAAAGGAGGTCAGATTTAGAGAGGTTGAGATTGAGGTGATGCGAGTGCATCCAGGAGGAGATAGCAGACAGACAGGTTGAGATACGGGAGGGGATGGTGGGGAAGGAGAGGAAGATCTGAGCATCATCAGCATAGAAATGGTATCAGTGTCAAAGGCAGCAGAGAGATCAAGGAGAATTAGGACAGAGGAGAGAGAGGCAGCACGGGCAGAGTTTAACAAGTTAGTGAGAGACAGGAGAGCAATTTCAGTGGAGTGAGCAGAGCGGAGACCAGATTGGAGAGCGTCGAGCAGAGAGTGGTTAGACAGGAAAGAACAGAGCTGGCAGAGGGTAGCAGGGAGACAGGATGGTAGTTCTGGGGGGAGGTGGGGTCGAGGGTAGGTTTTTTAAGGAGGGGGGTGATAAAGGCTTGTTTGAAGGCAGAGGGAAAGAAGGCAGAGAGGAGAGAGGTGTTGAGAAGGGAGGAGATGAAAGGGAGTTGAGCAGGAGCAGCAACTTGAAAGAGGTGAGTGGAGAGGGGGTGCAGTGCGCACATGGTGGGTTTGTAGCCCTGGAGGAGGGAGGAGAGGTTAGAGTCTGAGAAGGGAGAGAAGGAGGGTGAGTTAGTAGGGGAGACAGATGGTGTTGGGGTTGGAGCAGGAAGGGGTGGGGGGTAGGGAGAGCTGTTAAAGAGTTTGCAGATATCAGAGATTTTAGAGGAGAAGAAAGAGGCAAAGTCGCCAGAGGAGATAGAGGAGGGAGGAGGAGGGGAGATGATTGAGGAGGGAGGAGAAGAGGGCAAGGTAGAGGTCTAGGGCAGCAGGGAGTTTGGTTCTCTTCCATTTCTCTTCCAGTTTGGTTCTTGCTGAGTGGAGCACAGAGGAGAGACAGGGTTGGGGAGGGGAGGGAAGGGCAGGTCAGGATGTGAGGGGACAGAGTGAGTCAAGGGAGGAGGTGAGAGAGAGCAGTGGAGGCAAGGACAGAGGGGGAGAGAGAGCAGAGGTTACGGTGGGAGGTGACAGTGGGAGTGAGGAGAGAGACAGAGAAAAAGAGATGAAATAGTGATCAGAGAGGTCCAGAGGGGTGACAGAGAGGGTGGAGGGGCAGCTGTACTGTGTTTATTCTTCTTGTAACCTCGCACTGTATTACAAGCTGTTGCCCTCTCATAGCCTTAGCCAATATCTGTAAAGTGATCTTTCTCTGAACTTGTATGTCTTTGTTCATTCATTTGCATGTGTGTCTCAGCAGCTTAAGTATTATAAACACGGTTTTGAATGCTTTGTTTCTAATAGAATTTCTACATTGTATAAGTGCCTTGTGTTCCAAAAGGATTAAATACAGCATCTTGTGAAGAAGACAAGCCTATGTGCTGCAGCTTGTGTTATGTAACAGTTAAAATGATGAGTAAGCTGCATGAAACAAAACACTGCAGTGCTTAGGGACCTGAACAATTAGAACTAGAAACCTGAACAATGTATTCTGGACTGGCTGGCCTATGAACGTTAAATATAACACCATAAAAGCCCCTGATTGATCAAAAGGGTTAGTGTAGATCACAGAGAAGCATACTTTACAATCACTTTTGCTTTTCTTTATGGTCGCCCTTCACAACAGTTCAACATTTAATACATTACATTGAACAATGAAATGAATAACTTTTTACTGACAGTACATTCATACTGTCCTTATTTTGGACTGACTACATATCTTTGATGGAGTTTAGAATCTTAAAATGAATTTCAACCATCACTACAGAAACATGGTGCATGTGCTCGCATAATAGATAATATAGTGCAGGGGTGGCCAGCCCTGGTCCTGGAGAGCCAGAATCCAGCAGGTTTTATAGGTAACCCTTAATTATCAAAAATCAGGTGCTGACAATCAGGGGAGGGTCGCTGGTGTTGATTGGGCAAATCTACCATTCAAAATTAAACAAGAGAAGATACAGCTGCTTGGGTTTGTGACGATTGCTGCTTTTCTTTGACTGTGGAGAACAGCAATACCACCAAATCCAAGCAGCTGTTTCTTCAGTTGATTCACATTGAATGATAGATTAGCCCGATCAACACCAATGACCCTCACATGATTGTCGGTACCTGATTTCTGTGGAGAGCAGAACAAAAACAGGCTCAGATATTTGTACAGCAAATGCCAATCAACTTTTTAGTACACACCCACTTTTATTTCCAGCAAGAGGAGGTACAGTGATGAGGAACATTAAGAAATACTCCTGCTGTATTAGATCAACAGAAGGCATGGGAGACCGAGAAGACGAGTGTGGGTACACAGAATACTACAGAGTAGGGAGGAGTTAGTCCCAGCCAACAGGGGGCGAAACCACGGACCAATTGAGAACAACGGGCCATCTCTGAACGAGAACGGGCCATCAACAACCAATGAGAACCACCCCACCTGGACTCGGGCACAGCCCAAAATAAACAAGCTGACCAATAACTGGGTGGAAGTAGAATCACAAAAGCAGCCACGCGACTTTCAAAGGACGTGCTTCCCATACTACATGCTTCCCACACTAAGCAAGCTCCCCATAGGATAAACAGGCTCCCCGTAGGAGAAACGGCGAGCTCCCCACACTAGAAGTGTGTTCCACACAAGGAACAGCGCTTCGGACAAGAGAAAGAAATACACACATATGAGAAAGAATGCCCTCAACATGAGACCTAAGACAGGGAAAACATTATGCTACTTGTAGATTATGGCCGCACTAGCAGCCAAGAAATTCGAAAAATGGCACAGATCGTGTTGAAACTCCGGCAAAGCTGTACCTTGCAAGCAGCCAACAGGGGGTACCCTATGTTAGCAACCCACCGAGGAAGAGGGGAACCCCCCTCGAGTTTAGTGCGATCATATCTCCACAACGGGAGTAATTGCCACACTAAATCGAGACAAAGGCCCCCAGGTAAAATTGAGAAATGGGATAAGCATGAACAGAGCCCCCAAGAGTCGGCAGCCAGGCAGTCTGGGGCAAGCTTTGAACCAGGTGTACTCTCTCTCCTGCCAGAGGTAGATGTGAATCGGGTTACAATAGCCAGGCAGCAACACGCCCCCTCTGACGCATGACCAGTCAGGGACACTCCCCACTCCTATCTCAAATTGAGAAAGGGGGGTGGGAGGGGGGAACTGCTGGGAGACTAGCCAGCCAGCAGAATTTCCTGTGGGACTTAAAATTTTCACTTCTGAAGCTTTTTTTTTTTTTTTTTTGAGTAATAGAGCGTTGCTCTTTTAGCTAGTTTAAAGCATGTCCAAAATCTGGAATTATACTTAATAACCCGAGTACATGCAGTGTTTACTAACCCAAGAGTGAAGTAGATAAATCACTGCTAGTTTGATATCCCTTGCTATACTGGTAGGGCTGGATAGTTTGTAGGAATACAACTAATTCAAAATCCAATATTAAAAAGCAATCATGCAATATGATCCTGAGTAATTGACTTATATTTCAAAAGGGATTGAATAGTCAATGAAGTAAACAAACATGATTAAATTCCTAGAAGGAATAAAAAAGTAGACAATAACCAATTAATAATTTTCTGAATTATTGAACGTAATATACTGAATACAGAGGTGTTTGAAGGATGCTTTAATGATAAGTAACCTATCATTGTACAACTGATATTTTCCATAGTTTGGTTATGAGACTGACTGGTGCAAAACAATGTAATGTAACATTAAGGTATGAATGGATCTATACAATGATTACTTAATTATCCGTGGAGATTTAGTTCTCTTGGTGAGCAAGCAATTTGTTCCCAAAAGCATGAAGGCTTTCATTGCCAGAGGCGTTATGATGTGTCACATGGATATGTCTTAGAGATTGAGTTCTCTTAATGAACAAATAAGTTGTTCAGGAAAGTTTGTAAACTTTCTTAGTCTAGTGGTTTATAATGAAGCAAGATTGAATTCTACACATTTTAAGGAGTAAAGTATTTCACTTGTTAAAGATGTTACATAACCTAAATCTCCTGTGGGAACACAGTGATAAGGTATACTGACTAGTGTGCTGACGAGCTGCTATCATGAGTGTGATCTGCAAGGTTACCAAAAATATTTTGCAATACACAGTTAGTTATTCTGACTAATTATGATGAGGAAATCTTTGTGTTAAAGAGTCAACACAATGCTGACCTCCCCACATAACCATGGATATGATTTGGATATTGTATTACATAAATCAGTTAAATTACTGGATATAGTTTTAATATAGATTGGTAAAGGTGTGAAAATGTTTTAGCAAAGCTACCTGTAGTTCTAATGGACATCAGAATTATTCCAACTATGTCTACTGAAACTTCATCCCATGAGTAAGAATGGCCTTGCTCTATATAATTTATATATAGTAAATGGGGAAATGTAACTGATTTATATCATGTTGGCCTACCAAATGTGTACCACCCTGGACCAGCATTTGCTTGAAACCTTTGTTTTCGCAACCAGAATTTTAAGAGTGTACAAAAATAAATCACTCACTACACCTACTGTATATGCGTGGATACTATTGTCTGAGATTAATCAGTCAGTCACATATTTGGTTTGAATATTTTCTGGAGTAATGGTCAAAGGAACTTACATGATACTAATAGCTAATAGATATTCCAAATGTTTTTACTAAAATTAAATCCCTTTGAATTAATGTCTGGTAGGAAAATAGCCTTAGCTATATATTTAGTTTATAGTAAGGGGGGAGGGGGGGTGTAAATTTGATTTAATTTAATTCAATGCCTACCTTTTTCACATATAACACACTTGAAAGAACATATGCAAGAAACCATTGCCTTCGTGCTACAAATTTAGAATGAAAAAACAGAGAAATCTTTAGTTAGATTATTTTATAGTTTACCAAATTAAGCTTGATAAGTACTCCTAAAATGCAATTTTCAAGTATGTTCATATTAACTAGTTGAGGTAATATTCTCCTGTTAAACAAGATATTAATCAGCCTAATAAACTTTTAAAACCGTAAATTGTAAAAGGAAGAAAACCTGCAACTATGAGATTTAGTGATTTGAATATCTCCAGAATAGGAAAATAATTAAGAATTAACCGTTCTATAAGAATGGCTCACTGAGGTTTCATGACTAGGTTGAGGAGGTTACCGTTATCAGTATGTGTACTGTGTCTAACAGGTAGTAAGTCTTTCAGTGTAACTCTCATGTTAAGAAAACATGATAGATGTGGTCTGTGTTGCTGTATATTGTTTGTCATAAGGATCTCTAAGTGAATTAGACTGAAGCTATTAAGGTTAGATTACTGTAATTCCATTCCTATGAATGCTGATTGTCATATATTGAAATCAGTAGACATGTGTCACACACATGATAAATGGTGAATTGTAAGTTTGTAAGACCATGCCATGAAAATACATTAGATTTAACTATTAAGAACACTGTTACAGTAATATTAATGCACTTTCTAACGTAGAACGGGTAACTATTGGTAAAATTAACCTTAATACTGTTAAATAATTCTTTACCAAATTTCAAGCTTTTTACTCCCTTTTACAATAAATACCTGAAAATTCCTGGAGATAATTGATTCCTGGTGCGTGTAAAATGTGTAATACTTTACATGGTGAGATTAGAGATACAGCACTGATTGAAAAAAAAGAAAAGAAAAAACATTGTACTTTAATGTTGGGTTTTTAGATAGATACCATTTAAATCAAATTTAAAAATTCATTTTTTGTGAAGAACAAAAAGAACCATATACATGTTTTTTTTTTTTTATTTGATAATGAACAAGAATATAACCAGTATTCATTGGTTGGGTCTGGTAAAACCCCTCATTAAAATGAATGACTGTACAATACCTGTGTGTAATAGAAAGTAATTAAGATACTACAAAGGTTGAGAACCTTTATGATATAATATCATAAATAAATAATTTGTAATAGCTTGCATGCTAAAGCTAGTTTACCTCATGATTGAGTAGAAACTATTAAACTTGATGACTTCCGAATGTACTGGAATTTTGTTTTTCATATATGCAAATAAGTTTGTTTTTTTTTCCTTTAGTTCTTGAGTCATAAATGATTTAATTGATTGTTGATGCTTAACTTGCTATAATAATGAAATGACCTTGCTTAATGACTTTTTCATGTCTTGAAGGACTACAACGTCTCAGGACTTCGTCGCCCTCAAGAAGGGGGGAATGTAGCGTCAGAGTGGGTCATAATATCATTCATTAACAGAATTGAAATATATAGAGGGGGGTCCTAAGCCATTCTCTGTGTCTACTTGGTTTCTGGTCACAAACTTCCCCACTGACAAAGAATGCTTTTAAAAAGAGTCATAAACTAACTGCTGGACAAGTGTTTTATCTTCCCCCATCGCTGAATGAATCATTTGGCGCCAGCAGTATCAAGGCAAGCCAGACAGTTTTGGGTGCTTTGACACCTCGGACAGAAAACAGTCCATCTCATAAACCCAGCCGACAGGGGGCGAAACCACGGACCAATTGAGAACAAGGGCCATCTCTGAATGAGAACAACCAATGAGAAACACCCCACGTGACTCGTGCACAACCCAAAATAAACAAACTGACCAATCACAGAGTGGAAGTGAGAATCATAAAATCAGCCGCGTGACTTTCAAAGGACGTGCTTCCCATACACGCTTCCCATACTAAGCGAGCTTCCCACAGAAACAAGGCTTCAGGCAAGAGAAAGAGTCTCCCAACATGAGACCTAAGGCTTCACACAGAGATCTGAACTTTGACAATCAGGAGAAGTGCTTCTGAGAGGAAGTGGTGAGGTCTGAAATGAAATGAAAGCTAAACTGCTCTGAAGAAAGTTTCTGAAGTCATGGGAGCGTAATTGCGGAAGGCAAGGAAGAACCGATGTTCTGAAGAATGGATATAATCGTCTTTTGAAAAGAGCCTTAGCTCTTTGCCCTACAAGAGACTGAAACAGTAAACGGGACACTTGCCTTGATCTGAAAGCAGGTCTTGGTTTCCACTTCACTCCACAAAACGGATGGAAGCATAGCCAGCAGCTGGGCCTAAGGTCATGGACTAGCCGTACAGAAGAATTGCAACAAGAACATAACTTTTCAATTGCAACGCGTTATCTGAACTGAGTTATGTCTGATCAACTCAACTATTTCCAGTTGGAAAACTGCCTACAACAAAGATAATGCTGCAAGACTTGTAAATCAACAAGCTGATCTCCATTTGAAAATAACTATTTGTTTATTGCGAGCCGACACAATACAATGTGTACTTCAAGCAAAGTACTGTCTTCTTTCATTGGAACTTCAGATCCAGAGAGGGAAGCAGCAGTGTTCATCAACAAAGAAGATTGACTTATTTGATGAAAATCGATAAGTATTCAACATATTAAATACTTTATGACTCGAGAAATTAACTGTAGCAAATGCTATCAAGTTAGTGGATAAATTGTTCTAGGAATAGAATATAACTTCCTGTTTTAGAGTGTGTAAGAAATGTATTTTGTTTGTTGAAATGTGCAACTCAAAGGAGTTGCCTTATAAATGCAGAGAATTTGATCATTGCCCCATTTCTGAGTTCATTTGAATATATAATCAACTGAGGTTGAAAACATATTATTAGTTTGGTACATCACATCTAAACTAAATAAATTAACACAGTAAAACAAATTTGCTAAATTAGGTACTGGAATGTTGGATTCCGTTCTAAATGGGAAGTTGAATTAATTCTCGTGCATACTGATATGAAACATCGATTACAATGAGAAACAAGTATTTAAAATATTAATGCAAAGTAGACACTTTAAGTGATCAGCCATAATTAATATTAGTATATTAACCATGTATGCTAATAATGTTATGGTCGTTGTAATCATTTGACTATGAAATCAATGAACTGTATACTATTCACGCATATCTCTAACCAATAGCCTTTCCTTTCTGTAATATTAGATTAGTTGTGCACCCCTGTTTATTCTTAAATAAACTATTGTTTTATATTTCTGACACGTTGTGTGAATGTCGGTTATTGTCAAGGGAATCCGAGTTCTACATGATCCAGAACTTAAATATGGTATGTCTCATTTCTTACATTTTGACGTCCCTTAGTGGGCGACTAGAGACTAATTTATATTTAAATAAAGTGTATACCTAATGATCGTTATCATTATCTTTGTGGTGTGGCCACCTCCATTTATTTGAACTGGAACGATTTTTAAAAATCGTTATCGCTCCAGGTGTGACCGGAATGATATCTGTTTTGAGTATGACTATACTTTCTAATTTCAGAATGCTCCTTTCTACCTGGGTCAATAAACAAAACCGCTCTGGTTTTGCAGGATCTGTGCAATTTATTTAGCATAGTTTGTCACTGGAAATGAATACATTCACAGGGAGACAGATCTATTCCTTTTAACCATATGTCTGTCTACAGAAGAACCGAGTCTTCACAAGATCAGTGCACAACCAGACATAAAACCAGAGGTTTATTAATTTGAAAGAATCAAACAGATGGAAATGTATACCCAGAGCACTTAAGTGCTGAGTATCAAAAAGAACCACTGCTATAGATTTTGATTGAAACAAGGTGAAAATGTAATTAGCAACCTCATCTTTAAATGACAATGATGACAATGAGCTGCCCTTTCAGCACCTCCTCCTTAAGAATATAATTTCTATCCTGTCAAACTACAGGCAGGAGTAAATAGAACAAGTTCTGTTAACAGCATATATAGATAATGGACGTTGAATAACTGTCTAACAATAAGGCTCTGTTAATTAGTGATTTTTAGCACACCAGTGCTCTGAAGTACAATATTAACGCATCTAGTGTGCAATGGATTGACGCACGACTTCTTCGGATGACGGATTCTAAATGATGGAACGGACCCAGTGTGCAATGGCCTTTAGAATCAAACAGGAAATTGTTGAAGGTAATTCATCTTTTGAAGTTTTAACCTTGACATTAAACAGTCCATTACCTGATCGTATTGTAATTATTTATCGACCACCTAAGTTAAACCTGCTATTTCTGACTGAATTTGGGGATGTGCTATCTATATTGACAGTCAATATATGATAGGATTCCTTTATTGTGTGATTTTAATCTTTATGTTGACACTATTTCTGATTCTAACTCCTTGGGATTTTTGAGGCTACTGGATTCCTTAGATTATATCCTGCATGTCAAAGGTCCTACGCATAATCGTGGCCATACTTTAGATCTGGTAATTTCTCGTGGTTTAGCTGTTAAGAATGTCATAACCCTAGATCTTACTATTTCTGATCATCTTGCCATTCTTTTTGAGGTGAATCTGCCAGTATCTACAGACTGTGGACCATACATTTAAATCCTAGGTAATTAATTATTCAACTGCTGTTAAGTTTTCTGATGTACTGAGCTCATAACCACTCTCTGAGTCCTTATCAGTAGATGAGCTGGTTAATACCTACAATGCCACCTTGACTGGTATCTTAGATACTGTAGCGCCAATCAAAACTCGGAGAGTGTCTTTTAAAAAAAGCTCACCGTGGTTCAGTGATACAACTCGTAAGATGAAATATGAGGGTCGTGAACTAGAGCGGAGATGGTGGGAATCTAAACTGCACGTTCATTACATCACATGGAAGGGCCACCTGGTTAAATCTAGGAAGGCTCTGGCATTGGCTAGATCATCATATTGTTCTAATTTAATTGAAACAAATAAAAATAATCCTAGATTTATTTTTGCTATCCTAGATAAATGAACGAATCCTTCCCCTAATAGTCCTACCCTTGACATTGGCTCCTTTCACAGCTGCAATGACTTCTTACATTTCTTTAAAAATAAAATACTAGACATCAGAAATGAGATACCACAGACACCTTCTCGTAAGGAGGACTCCAGCACAATTTTACTAACTAGAACTATTAAGGCTACTATGGGAGCTTTTTCTCGGATTACCTTACAGGAACTGACAGAGCAAGTTCAACATATGGGAGCTACTACATGCTCTCTTGATCCTATTCCTGCAAAACTCTTAAAAGATGTTCTTGATGTTATTAATACATTCATTTTAAAAATTATAAATGGTTCACTTTCCTCTGGTATAGTTCCCTCAGCGCTTAAGGTAGCTGTGGTAAAGCCTATGTTTAAGAAACACAATTTGGACCGTAAAGTCCTCAATAACTATAGGCCAATCTCCAACCTACCATTCTTAGATAAGGTTCTAGAGGGAGTTGTTGGAATTCAGTTACAAAAATTTCTAACTCTTAATGGTATATTCAAGAAGTTTCAGTCTGGTTTTTGTGCTGCACATAGCACAGAGACGGCCCTTGTCAGAGTTGTGAATGATCTGCTGATAAGCTCTGACTCTGACTTTCCATCAGTTTTAATTCTTCTAGATGTAAGTGCTGCCTTTGATACCGTAGACCAGGGGTCTCCAACCCTGGTCCTGGAGAGCCCCTGTCCAGCAGGTTTTATAGGTGTCTTTACATCATCAGTGGCTAAAGATCAGGAACACCTGTTAATCTTGACTAATTAAGCCAATAATTGGTTCAATTAAGTAACTGAGAGATTGGTTGAAATGAAAACCAGAAGCCCCAGTAGCTCTCCAGGACCAGGGTTGGAGAACCCTGCTGTAGACCATTCCATGCTACTGAATCATCTTGAAAGCACAGTAGGACTGTCTGGCCTTGTCCTATCCTGGTTCAAATCTTATCTTTCTGATAGGTTTCAGTTTGTCTCTATTGGGGAGGTAAAATTGGCATTATCAGAAGTTGTTTGTAGTGTTCCACAGGGCTCCATTCTAGGTCCCTTGCTGTTTTCATTATATATGCTACCATTAGGTGACATTATCCGCAGACACGGAGAGAACTTCCATTGCTATGCTGATGATACCCAGCTGTATTTGTCCCTAAAGCCAGGAATTTGTTCTGCATGGGTGTTATTAGCTACTTGCCTTACAGACATCAATCATTGGATGTTACAGAATTTTGAGTTCAGATAAAACAGAGGTTATGTTAGTGGACTCACTGAACCAACTAAAAGGAAATGTGGGATTGACCCTTGCAGCCTCTCATCAAAACTTAAACTAGAAATTAAGAGTTTGGGGGTCATCTTTGATCCTGCACTTTTTTCTGGTGTCTCAAAACGTGTGGTATCCCGCTTGCAGCTTGTTCAGAATAGTGCCACTAGAATTCTGACTAAAACCAGGAAAAGTGAAGATATTACCCGTTTTGGCCTCTTTACACTGGCTCCCTGTGCAGTATAGAATTTATTTTAAGATTTTGCTGTTAACTTACAAGGCCCTGAATGGATTAGCACCTAGTTATTTGCAGGAGTTACCTACCCTGTATTTTCCAAACCGCACTCTGAGATCACAGGATGCGGGGCTGCTGGTTATTCCTAGGGTCAACAAAAGCAACACGGGCAGTAGGGCTTTTTCTTGTAAAGCTCCTAAATTATGGAATGCCTTGGTTTGTCAGGGAAGCTGGCACCGTTACAGTTTTCAAGTCAAGACTACAAACACACTTTTATAAAATGTCTTTCTTATCTTTGTGGGTTTTAATGTAACTTTAAAATTGTATTATGTGCATACTGTTATTTAAATGTTATTTAAATGGTCTAATTACAGCAGTTGTATGTGTGACATGCTATACAAATGTATTGTGGTTTGTTCTTTTTTTCTGCTATGTACTGTACAGTGCTTTGCGATACTTTTATATAAAAGGTGCTATATAAATGCAATAAATAAATAACACACAACATGACTCATATCAGCCAATTACATACATACAAGTCCAGTGAATAACCTGAAATGGTACAAAGGTAAGCGGTAAACTGCCAGAGGTTAAAAAAACTGAAAAATAATGTACATTTCAGAGTTATACAAAAAGGCCTTTTTCAGGGAACAAGTAATGGGTTAACAACTTACAGCTGTTCTGCAGCGATGGAAGTAAATTAAGCCTTGAAAGTTGATGCTAACAATTCCTACAGGTGTCCCAACTTTTGCTGATTACTTACAAACCCTCTGTCTGTATAAAAGCAGTGTTGGAACAGACTGTGTTACTACACTCTCTTAAGCATTATTTGGACAGTATTGTACTGCAGGAAGTAGTATATTGCTCTCATAATGGTGAGAAAAAGGCAAGTAACAAAGGAAGACAGACAGACCATTATAACCCTTAAAAGTGTAGGTCTTTCCTTTCGAGAAATTGCAAAGAAAGCCAAGGTGTCAGTGAGTACAGTTTCCTACACCATCAAAAGGCACTTGGAAACTGGAGGAAACTCTGACAGGAAGAGGTCTGGCAGACCCAAAGCCACAACAGAATCAGAAGACAAGTTTCTGAGAGTCAACAGCTTGCGTGATAGGCGGCTCACAGGACAACAGCTTCAAGCACAGCTTAACACTGGTCGAAGTAAGCAAGTCTCAGTTTCAACTGTGAAGAGAAGACTTCGAGCTGCAGGTTTGACAGGTCGAGTGGCAGTAAGAAAGCCATTGCTAAGATGGTAAAATAAGAAAAAGAGGCTTGCCTGGGCCATGAAGCACCGCCAGTGGACTACTGAAGACTGGAAGACGGTCTTATGGACCGATGAATCAAAATTTGAAATCTTCGGTTCATCACGCAGGGTTTTTGTACGCCGTCGAGTAGGCGAAAGGATGGTTCCTCGATGTGTGACACCAACTGTCAAACATGGAGGAGGAAGCGTGATGGTCTGGGGCTCTTTTGCTGGATCCAGAGTCGGTGACTTGCACAGAGTGAGTGGCACCCTGAACCAAAACTGCTACCACAGCATTTTGCAGCGCCATGCAATACCCTCTGGTATACGCCTAGTTGGTCAGGGGTTCATCCTACAGCAAGATAATGACCCAAAACATACCTCCAGGCTAAGTCAGAACTACCTTAGAAGAAAAGAACAAGACGGTAGGCATCAAATCATGGAATGGCCAGCACAGTCTCCAGACTTAAACCCCATCGAGCTGGTTTGGGATGAACTGGACAGAAGGGTGAAAGCAAAGCAACCTACAAGTGCAACACATTTGTGGGAACTTCTGCAACAGTGTTGGGAAGAACTTTCTGAACAATATTTGATTTTCATTGTAGAAAGAATGCCACGAGTGTGTTCGGCTGTTATATCTGCAAAAGGTGGCTACTTTGAGTCAAAAATTTAGATTAAATTTTGTTAAACAAAACGATTCCATGATTTCTTTTTTATCTCCAATTGTTTATTTGTTCTATGCTTTAATTTCAGAGTACATTGAGACATTAAACTGCGTAAATTTCAATAAAAACTGGAAAAATGGAGGTGTTCTAAAACTTTTGACCGGTAGTGTATATATACTGTATATATTGTAAAAGATCCTTTCCACTTTTGGTTCATTGCCCCTTTAAAAACACCGACCCAGGACACAGAAATGGATTTTCAAAACGCTGACGCGCTATTTTTTTTTAATATTACACAAAAACAAAATAAACAAAACAAACACCTAGCTCTATTCGAGCAATAACTAAAACACTTAACAGGAACCTAAACTATCTTACAGGACGGCTAAGCCGTTTACCTGCCAATTAAACAAAACAAAACCACACAGGTTTACACTACCTTTTTTTCTTTTCATACACTTGTACACACTGTCAAGCGGGCTCTCCACACAGCAGCGCAGAACAGACTGGCTGCTTTTCTTTTATACCCTGCACCTGGCTCTAATTTACAATAATCACCAGGTGCAGGGGATAATCACTAATAAAACAATTAACAAAATGAAATTAAACAATGAAACAAAATGAAGGCTTTTCAGCCTGTGACCTTCTGGGAGATGTAGTCCTTTTTTCCCCCTAGGATTACACTCTCACAATATATACAAACAGTATATATATATATATATATACATATATATATATATATATATATATACATATATATATATATATATATATATATATATATAGAACATAAGAAAGTTTACAAACGAGAGGAGGCCATTCGGCCCATCTTGCTTGTTTGGTTGTTAGTAGTTTATTAATCCCAGAATCTCATCAAGCAGCTTCTTGAAGGATCCCAGGGTGTCAGCTTCAACAACATTACTGGGGAGATGGTTCCAGACCCTCACAATTCTCTGTGTAAAAAAGTGCCGCCTATTTTCTGTTCTGAATGCCCCTTTATCTAATCTCCATTTGTGACCCCTGGTCCTTGTTTCTTTTTTCAGGTCGAAAAAGTCCCTGCGTCGACATTGTCAATACCTTTTAGAATTCTGAATGTTTGAATCAGATCACCGTGTAGTCTTATTTGTTCAAGATTGAATAGATTCAGTTCTTTTAGCCTGCCTGCATACGACATGCCATTTAAACCCGGTATAATTCTGGTTGCTCTTCTTTGCACTCTTTCTAGAGCAACAATATCCTTTTTGTAACGAGGTGACTAGAACTGAACACAATATTCTAGGTGAGGTCTTACTAATGCATTGTAAAGTTTTAACATTACTTCCCTTGATTTAAATTCAACACTTCTCACAATATATCCAAGCATCTTGTTGGCCTTTTTTATAGCTTCCCCACATTGTCTAGATGAAGACATTTCTGAGTCAACATAAACTCCTAGGTCTTTTTCATAGTTCCCTTCTTCAATTTCAGTATCTCCCATATGATATTTATAATGCACATTTTGTATTGCCTGTGTGCAGTACCTTACACTTTTCTCTATTAAATGTAATTTGCCATGAGTCTGCCCAGTTCTGAATGCTGTCTAGATCATTTTGAATGACCTTTGCTGCTGCAACAGTGTTTGCCACTCCTCCTATTTTTGTGTCGTCTGCAAATTTAACAGGTTTGCTTACTATACCAGAATCTAAATCATTAATGTAGATTAGGAATAGCAGAGAACCTGATACTGATCCCTGTGGTACTCCACTGGTTACCTCACTCCTTTTTGAGGTTTCTCCTCTAATCAGTACTTTCTGTTTTCTACATGTTAACCACTCCCTAATCCATGTGCATGCATTTCCTTGAATCCCTATTGTGTTCAGTTTGAGAATTAATCTTTTATGCAGGACTTTGTCAAAAGCTTTCTGGAAATCTAAATAAACCATGTCGTATGCTTTGCAATTATCCATTGTCGATGTTGCATCCTCAAAAAAATCAAGCAGGTTAGTTAGACACGATCTCCCTTTCCTAAAACCATATACATATGCTAATTTTAACATATTGGAAAGAACACGATTTTCAAATGTTGGTAAGTACATCATTTTATCAAGCTTTATTTAAAGTTTACAGTGTTATTGGTTCTTCGAGTGCTTACATTCCCTACAGTACAGTATTGCCTCCTGCTGGTACAAACATCCTCTAGAGAAGCAATTGGTTCCACAAATCTCCGAAGCTCACTGTATAAAGGAAAAAGACAGCCTCTCTCTCCACCTTGATTGAGATCTTTTAAAATGTGCTGCTTGTTCAGTTTGGACAGTTGGCAATGAGGATTGTAATTTACAACCAGTTGATGCAGCAAGAAACCCTTAAATACAGATTATGTGTAGGTACCATGTATCCCTCTTGATATAATGTACTAAACTGCTAGATTTATTGCAGGTAGTTTACCATCTTTCTATCAATAAACTCATTTATAGCACTGTCCATGGGATACCCCTAAGGATGCTTGCTTTTCTGCATAAAGACTCAGAATTAAACACATTGGACTTGTTCAGTTACAGGACTATGCAGCATGTCCTTGCAGTGGAGAAACATACATTTTACAATATATACAAGCCTGGAAAAGCAGAACTATGTAATTCTAATATATAATTGTATAACATATTTCAATTTTTTGTGCTTGCTACAAGACTAAATAATATTAATGATGATGGTCAGCCACTTCACTTACAAGACAAGCACATTCTACTGTAATTCAGAAAGGTTCTATGACTAGAGTTCAACCCATTAGACCCATAACATTGTCCTTGTTATTTGCCAATCATAGTATGTTTTTATTTGATATGCAGGTTGAATGTCTGAGATCTTGCTTGGGCTTTGGTTACAATATTTGGGTTCAGTTCAGCATTTATTGTACCCATGCCCAGGGACTTTTGCTTTGATAATTCTTAAGTCTACAATCAATCTGCAACCAGAAGTTACACAAAGGTCAAAGATTTCCTCTGCTTATCACACTTCGTGTGATTGGCATTTATAAATTAATTCACCTTCCCGACTTTTAAAATACTTAATTCTGCCTCAGATTTTTAAAACTAGCCATTAGCATCCTTCACACTGGACACTCATTAAGTAACTTTCTCTGTCAGAGAGACTGGGCCCAAGCGAATTCTCTTGACTCTTACTGTCTCAGTTCTAATGAAGTTGCTGTCGCTCTGCTTCAAGATATATGTATGGGTTGAATGCTGACTACACACAAATTCAGTAGCTTTTAGAACTTGAGTTTCAGCTTTGGATAATCAGGACAATGAGTGGGCCTCAATCAGTTTAGTGACTGCACTCTTCACAGTAACAGTTGTTCTTTTTAACACTATTTCTGGCATTCACAGTTGTATTTAAGAAAAAAGCACAAACAGTTCCAGGGAATAGTACAGGAACATTGAATACCAAGCATGACAGCTTTCCATAGAGGAGGGGATAGTGGAAGCATATTGCACATGAGATATAGCCAAATTACTGCTTGTAAGCATAGGTTTAGTAGATGCTCCAGGGTTCTGTATAGTGTGCTATAATACAGGGAGAAGAATGTAAACCTGCACTAGGGTCAGACTCCATTCAGTCCAGTTCATGCAACGGTTATTCTCAGTTTTCAATTGCTGGCAGTGTAAGGACTAGATGAGAACCAAGTCTTCTTAAAGCCGGGTTCTTATAATGAATGCAGGTTCGTTTCTAGTAATTTAAACAATCAGTAATGACAGTTATTTTGAGCTATGGAGGGTAAACAACAGACAGCTGGCTTAAAAAACGCCAGACACCAGTAGGGCAAACCTGACGTTTGTTTGAAATAAAGATGCCCAGAGATTGCAGGGGCTGACACCTAGCTGTGAGGAGACGGCTGCTCAACGCATCCACAACAGAAGGTATGGGGGGAGGTGGTGTGAGGCCGTGCCAGCTCTGCACCGCCAAAGCTAGGAAAATGGGTTGCTAAGAATTTATTTAGCTTTCGGTTTCATTGATTGGCCTAATCTTTCAGGGTTGTGCCTGGGCACAGAAAGAAAAAAGAAAATACAGATCAGTGCAATTCCTGGAAACCCATTTTAATATTGCAAATGTAATCAATAATGCACGTGGAATTTAGATACTTCTTCTGCAACAATCAAGCCCAATCAAGCCCAGCCCTGTAATCATAAATTATCATATTATACTATGTGATCCCATGATATTCTAATAGGATAATTACAAAGCGTTTGTAATTATTCTGATAATTCAACATAGCAGTATCTACAAGAAAATGTATCTGTAGTAGAAGGAAAAAAATAATTCCAAACTAAATCACAAACTCTCTACAAAGGTAACAACCAGAGACATTGTCATACCTATCATTAGCATACCAGCATTCAATATTAAGAAAAACAAGGAAAGGTTACCTGGTGTTGAGATATGGATTTATCCCTGATGTGCTGACATTATATTGAAATTGGTGTGATATCCATTGGGAATTAATAGTCACCATAAAAAGAAAGCAACAGCTATAAAAAGGTGTATTCCTAAGAGGTTATACATTTGGGGATCGACTTGTTTTTCTGAATCAGTACCAAGAGTGCCAGGTCTGCTTTTTATCAGAATGGAGAGTTATTCCCTTTTATCTTTGTAGAAAATCAAAGATGTTCTTTTCTTTAAGCAACAAACAGTATTCATTGAGCCATAAAGCGTCTCCCAATTTTTGGTCTTCCCCCTTGGTGAGGTCAGCATTCCTGAAGAACCATAACATCACTGAACCAAGGATTCATGAGTTCGAAAATGAGAGTTAACGTGCGTTTGACCGCTTCTGCCACCTGGTGGAAGTAGGAAGGAGTTGGGGCAATAAGAAAGTTTAGTGCATAACTCTCCAGTGATAAAGTGACTATATATATATATATATATATATATATATATATATATATATATATATATATATATATATATATATTGATTTGATTATAGTTGTAAGTCTGGCATACAACACCAGACATAGTATAATTAGGGCTTCTGATTTTCGGTTTTAACCGATAAAACCCGATAAAACAACCACAATACAAAAACAAATGAAATCGGTGGATAGTCAATAAACGCCGGAAAACACTGGAAAAACTGGAAATGGTTAATCAATTCACGTTGACTTTACCCTTTTCCCATTAAAAAATAATACCTACTACAAAAATAATAATAACTAGAGTTGCTAGCAACTATAAAGGCTTCCATCCAAGCAGTTATCGTGAAATTTAAGTGCATTGGTTATTATAGATGAAACGTTATCATCACAACTGTGCTAACTGTCAATTTTGGCATAAATATGAGAAGACTTTTGAAAATTGCCCGAAATTTTCATTGAATCCAAGATGGCTGCCACACCATGTGACCAAAGGCCGCCATATTGACCATGGCACAACATCCCATAGTCCTCTACATCCGTGTCAAATTTCGTGCATTTTGGTGCAGCCGATAAGAAGGTATAGGCAGTTTTATAACCAGTTGCGTATGTTGATGATGTCATGCATCACCGTTTGACCTTTAGGAGAGGTCAGAGGTCACGGGCGATTACATATTTTCATAGAGCACATATGACTTCCTATACGTGTTCCATTATAACTATGACCCTGTCGGCACGCCCTAGGAGTTAAAATTTCAACGTAAATTCCAATATGACCGCCATGCCATTTGAGCAATCTCTTTCAATCTTCAGCAGTTATTACTTTGCAACAGTCTGTACAATTGTGTTGTTATTGAAAAGCATAAGTGCAATGGTGTTCTTGTTATGGGTTGCAAATTTTTTTTACAAATATCAATATGGCCGCCAAACCATGTAACCAAAATGTGTTATTTTCAGATCACCAGTACTTCACGTGATTCTCTATGGTCATATAAAGTTTCATGACTGTAGTGTATTGCACCTTGGATTTATGCACGAATGTATGAAATTAGAGCCGCCGTGAAATGGTTATTTGCGCGCCGCGGCCATGTTTTTTAACAAAAAAGCGTGGATTTTACAAACAGTAGAAAGGACCTGGTCATGAACATGCTTGCCAATTTAGGTGTCGATTGACATTGCGGTTTAAGACAAGAAGATTGTTGAATATTTGGCGCCAATCCAGAGTAGCTGGCAAAGTAATTGTTTAATCGACCTCGATTGAACATATGTTTTTTATAGGCCATTGCTGCACTATCTGCTGCCATTGTCATAGTTCCACCTTAAGTTGTTTTTAACAGCAAGAGTTTTGAAAAATTCCCAAAATTTCCACGAGATCCAAGATGGCGGTCAAACCATGTGACTTTTTCATTTGGGGACGCCAGTCTGGTTGTCCAGCCATAGGCATCTACTTACGTATGGTTTTCATAACTCTGCGATAATGTTTGGGAAGAAAAATAATAATAATAATAATCCTAACAAAAACAATAGGCTTCCACAGCCTACGGCTTGGAAGCCTAAATACATTTCCCTTTGCTGCTGGGCAATGTCCCGCCTTGCTGACTTGCATCTATCATTGATTCGTTCTGAAGACTTTAAACCCGCCCCAACTACTGAGTGACAGCACATTCTTACATTTCTATTGGAGACTCTGCTTGCGAGATTTAAAACGAGATTACAATTAGGATGGAGGCTTGTTAGCGGAATTTAAAGATGTATTACAGTTAAGATACAGAGGATTTAAAACAGAATTATGGCGAAATGTACAAAAATGCCTCCACACAAAAACCCCAGAAGAATGTGCCCATGACCATAGGGATTTCGTTGTGGAAGACAGCAATGGAAAGAAGGGACAACTTAAGTGTGCAAGTACTGTCGAGTTACTACTAACTATACATATTCTGACAGAAAAAGAAACGCTCAAGAATTTTGGAAAGTAATTGAAAACACTAATTTCATACAGTATATCAAAAATGAAAGCCCAGAAAAAAAAAGATTTACATAAAATTCGAAAATAGCTAAAAATAAGCACCGGAAAATACAATTAATAAAACCTGAAAAACAGAAGCCCTAAGTATAATGTATCTTAAAAATATGCATCTTATTATAGTCTACAGTTAATTTTAGAAATTATTATTTTAGATATATTTCCATTGGTTTATTTTGCTTTAAATTAAAATAAAGCCATTAAATTCTAAGTCTATTTATTAAAATAATCTCTCTGTGTAGAACCACCTCATCATCTTGGTTTTGTCTGAATTTCTTAGAGTTTGGGTACCATAGCCTAACCATATTAATGGACTGCATTTTGTCGAATATAACAATATGCCCTGCATAGAAAAGAAAGCAGAGTATATCATTGTGTGGGAAATAAAGTCATATACTAACAAATCTAATATTGCTTGACAAATGGAAGGTCATTCTATACAGAACTGTCTCTACTGCATATTCAATTACTCTGTTTCTAGTGCTTTAATCCATTTAGTGGTAAAATATAAATCTACAATATACCTCTTTAAGAAGTGAAGATTAAAAACAGTTATCTATTGCATTGATGTTTAGTTCTCCAAAATGTTCTCCTGGAAAAGCTTAAAGTCTAACATACACAGCTAACATACACAGGTTTTAGTGTTGTTTATTTTTATAAAACTAACCTGCCTTGGTTTATTTTTTATGATATTGTTCTGCATGTTTTTAAATCCATTTTGAACACAATAACAACTTGACAAAGCAAAGCATGACAACTTGAAGAAAATAACTTTCAGAATATGTCCCTGTACATGTGTGGGTCGTCAATGAATAATAATGAGTCACACACAGAGCATTGGGTGTTGACATGACTTAATAACACAGGTGCTTCCACTAGGGTCCCTGCAATGGTAGCCCTAGTGTCAGATTTAATAAACAAAACAAAACAAAGTTACAAAAAAAAAATTGCCACAGAAGGCGAGCGCAATTCTCACTAAAAGAGACGTCCTGCTCCAGGAACCTACTACACTACGAAACCCTTGCTATACTGGTTGGGATCAACATCCCCTAAACTAACCTACTACAGTTGCTCCCGAAGTCCCGACCTCCCAGCGACTCCGGGTCTTTGTGACAGCAGTAACAAAATACAAAATTAACCATAACCCGAGTATTTAAACAGGGACGAGCTCTGAATGGTCCTTATGCTGTGTTCAATTAAAATACCTCTAGCTCCCAAGGTTATGTACTCTTCTTTGTAAGTGCTTCCACTTTTATGTGATATTTAATTGCATTGTTAAATGATTATATCACCGTATAAAAAACAACATATGTCGGTTCTAGGTCTTAGAGAAGTACAACAAAATCAATAGATTAATCAATCATAATTTAGCACATTTATTAGTTTTACATTTGACATGCATTAAGAAACACTTTTAAATGGAATAAGATTGCCTTTTATAGCCATTGATCTCTATTGCAAAAATACAAACCATGTAAGGGAATTGATCACTTGTGAATATAGATTACAGTACAGTCAGCACTTGGATATACGTTACCCAGATACACGTCAGTCGCGTTTTACCGTCCTTGTATTAAGAATAAAATCAATCCCCATTATATATATGTGACAATTTAATGCACTTACCTGTCACATGCGATTTCCAACTCTGTCACTGGTTTTCTAATACAAAGCCCATCTCTTCAATGCTACAATTGATCTGAATATCCATCACAGCCCGCTTTTAAAAAAAAAAATTCTCTCTAATGCCAAATCTGTCTTATATTGTGCAGTTAAACAGCGCTTCCTCCAGTTTCACCTGACAAAAATGAAGCCAAAACAAAGTCAACAAGACAAGCTAGGGTAATGTAACAGTTAATTACTAAACACTTAGGTCGGCCAGGGTATCCTCGGCTCACTGAGCACCAGCAACCTCTGTAGACTGTCCGGGCGCCTGCAGGCTTGCCTGTAAGCTGTAATTTAATTGATGGTTGTGGCACTTCAATTTTTACAATTAGCCATCTGTTGTTTTATTATTATTATTTTGGACCACCTAATTCAAGCGATTTCTCCATAATGTTCTTTTTAAATGGCATCATAAAGTCCTCAAAATCATAGGAAAGGCGAGCTCTGTGTTCTTCTTTCTTTTTAATGAGGTCATTAGTTGTTGGCTGGTTAGTCCCAATCTACAGCAAAGAGAAGAATACACTGTAATGCAAGTACTATGTAACAAACAATACAGTGTTCAAGAGAAGTATTCTTACTCTTTAGATTAACTTTATATCATCTTCTGTTTCAGTCACTTCTTGAAACTTAGAAGTCTAAAACACCCCTGTTGCCTCAATAGATCTCTTACAAATTGGGGAGAAAATAATAATAATAAAAAACAATTGGCAACTACTAATGTCTAAAAAAGTGCATCATGCACCAGTTAACCGGTCCTTGAACAACACTCTGCCCCTAGTGGTTGTAAGAAATTTGCACATGTTTTCACAAGTTTTTCTAAGTCAAAACAAGATGTTAGTGTTATATTTTCTCTTTTATTGACAGTGGTAAAGGTAAAAGCTCTGTTAAAAACCACTTGTCAAGGACCACATTTCATAAAAGACCAGCTTCCTTCAGTACCACTTAAGTCGAATTAACACAATTTTGCATGACTTTAAACCTTTTAATACCTGAGGCAGGATATCAGGACCATGTATTTGAGCATTTTAAAGATCAGAACACTGATGTATGTCTGCTGAAGGGATCACTAAATAGTGACACTGTAGACTTACCCTATATGTAGCTAGTCACCCAAGCTATGTATAATCTAAGTAATTTATCCAGTAATTAGGAGTTCCTGATTCATATAGAAACTCAATTTCTACAGGTATATAAATTGAGAACACGTACTGTTTTTGGCACAAAAGTGATGTCTATCTTCCTGGCAGCTCCACTGGCTATTCTTGCATTTTGATGCGTCACACTCTCCAAAAGAAATTGTTTCTTTATACCTGTATCTGATGGTGATGGGGAAGCTGGTTTTGGAGTTGGTTCCTGTTGATACAAATGCACATTTATCACTACAGAGACAAAATACCCTAACAAGGTCAGTGGTGTGTCTGTGGTGACAGAAGTTACACAGTAAAGCACAAAAAAAACCTGCCAGTCATCGAGTGAAGCTGCCTGTCACTACAACAGTTAATGAAGCCAGCAATGAAAGAGAGAGTTAGACAAATACAGTACTAATATATTGGATAACAAACTAAAACTTTACATTGAAGAAATCATTGTGCAATAACCCTTACCAAACAGACGGTATGGTGCCATGTTCATATTTGGACATACTAATGGTATGACAGGGACATGGACTCTTACACACTAGTAATCCATCATGGTTTCTTGGTACCATATTGAAACAAATTTGCTTTCATTCCAGCGTTGGACCGTTGCTGGTAAAGCTTGTGGTCTTTCGATTTGGTGTGGTTTCTGCAGGATTTCAAGTTTTTCTTATTAATGCTTTTGAGTCTGTACCTTGGGTTTTGCAGCTGTTTTGGCTTAGCAGGTGCTTTTCCCTTTCCTTTTTTCTCCTTTGGTTTAGGAAGAGTATCAAACTTTGCTTGCACCAGGTCAACAATTTTAAAATCAGTGTATGTCTTTGCAGTGTCCACTGAATTTTTCTCTGCAGAAATAATTACGTACGTGTTTTGATAAATAAAAAGAAACTTAACTGCCCCATCTTCAAAAACATGTTACATATTTAAACAAATATTTGTTTTCTTATTTTATTCGCACAAGCGGGTTTCTGTATCGGTGACCTGATCTGATGTTCTCAATAGGTCATTAGAGGTGTACAGGTATACTGCTAAAATAGGTTGCTGATTTATTTATTTATTTAATCAAATGCTCTTAATTAAGTGCATATCATCGTGATTTTCCTGGCATTATAAGTATTGCAGTGCAAATTGCAACATGTTTTTTTTCTGATGAACTAGCATGAGCGGAAGGTTATTTAACTTTTTTTTTTTTACTGCAATCTATTTTTTTCGAGGGCCAGGGAGGTGAGATGAGAGCTTCCCCTCACAGCTAGGTCAGTGATCACACCTAAGTCCTGAACTGAGCACCTTGCCATTCAATCCCAGGCCTCTCTCAAGCAGAGACAGCCAAAGGTGAAAGCTTGTGAATTAGCCTACTGTGAAACCTACTCCCAACTTGATTTGATGATTATTTTAAACATCCTTTGAACCAGTACCTTGCTTGTTTTGAATCTGAACCTTTGCACCAGCTTTGATCAAATATTCAACACATCCCAGCCTACAGCTTTCTATTGCTCTCATCAGAGAAGTCACTCCATTATCGATTTCAGCACCAGACTCTACCAGTAGTTCAACAATATCCTGCTGCCCTGCATGACTTTCATGATGAACCGGAGTCCACTTAAACTGGTCACATCCATGTACATTCGCTCTAGAAGAGAGAATGAAAATATATACACTGAGTGTACAAAACATTAGGAATACCTGCTCTTTCCATGAAATAGACTGACGAAGTGAATCCAGGTGAAAGCTATGATCCCTTATTGATGTAACCTGTTAAATCCACTTCAATCAGTGTAGATGAAGGGGAGACAGGTTAAAGAAGGATTTTTAAGCCTTGACACAATTGAGACATGGATTGTGTATGTGTGTGTGGCAAAGTGGCTGGTAAGGGGAACAGGTGTAGCGGTGATGCGGTGCAGGAGTGACAGGCAGACAACGGTATTCCAGTGAAAAAGGTGCTTTATTTCTTTTCCAGGTCTGGTGACCGAAAAACAAATCCCTGGCGATATACAACAATGTGTAACGCACGGGGATAACAATAAACAGGCAGCCGACAACCTAACAGAGTTCCACTTCTTTCAGCAAAACACAAGAAACTGCGGTTGCAGTGGGCTAAGGAACGAAAACAAAAGGGTTTTAGACTAGGTATTGTGATATTTATAGTTTTAATTAGAATAATTAATATTTCACACCACGCCAAAATCATGGGGGTACGTAAGCTCAGGGTTAGGGGTCCCGGTTCATTTTTGTTGTTTCCAGTTCCCTGGTGAGACAGCGACTAGGCCAGGCCTGGGAGATCATTATAGGCTGGAACTAATATTTTGCACTGTCAATATTATAATTGTGTATTTAATAAAGTATATACTTGTATTGTGTGTGTGGTTGTGCATGGTGGGCCGGTGCTGGGTTACATTGGGATCCTTGAAGCAGTGGTTGGGTGGACATCCCGACGTCGTGGGCCACGGGGTCACTGTTCTAAAGGTGGAAAGAATCTGGGTCCCTTACATTAACATTACAGAATATTGTAATTATCACAGATACCTGCTAAACCTTGAATCCTGAAACAATCACAGTTACAGTGACTCACATGTAGATTTAAGAATGGTATTGCCATACTGTGTCTAGAAGGAATGCATTACATAAGAACATAAGAAAGTTTACAAACGAGAGGAGGCCATTCAGCCCATCTTGCTCGTTTGGTTGTTAGTAGCTTATTGATCCCAGAATCTCATCAAGCAACTTCTTGAAGGATCCCAGGGTTTCAGCTTCAACAACATTACTGGGGAGTTGGTTCCAGGCCCTCACAATTCTCTGTGTAAAAAAGTGCCGCCTATTTTCTGTTCTGAATGCCCCTTTATCTAATCTCCATTTGTGACCCCTGGTCCGTGTTTCTTTTTTCAGGTCAAATAAGTCCCCAGGGTCGACATTGTCTATACCTTTTAGGATTTTGAATGTTTGAATCAGATCACCGCGTAGTCTTCTTTGTTCAAGACTGAATAGATTCAATTCTTTTAGCCTCTGCATACGACATGCCTTTTAAACCGGGGATAATTCTGGTTGCTCTTCTTTGCACTCTTTCTAGAGCAGCAATATCCTTTTTGTAACGAGGTGACCAGAACTGAACACAATATTCTAGGTGAGGTCTTACTAATGCATTGTAAAGTTTTAACATTACTTCCCTTGATTTAAATTCAACACTTCTCACAATATATCCAAGCACCTTGTTGGCCTTTTTTATAGCTTCCCCACATTGTCTAGATGAAGACATTTCTGAGTCAACATAAACTCCTAGTTCTTTTTCATAGTTCCCTTCTTCAATTTCAGTATCTCCCATATGATATTTATAATGCACATTTTTATAGCCTGCAATACTTTACACTTTTCTCTATTAAATTTCATTTGCCATCCGTCTGCCCAGTTCTGAATGCTGTCTAGATTATTTTGAATGACCTTTGCTGCTGCAACAGTGTTTGCCACTTCTCCTATTTTTGTGTCGTCTGCAAATTTAACGAGTTTGCTTACTATACCAGAATCTAAATCATTAATGTAGATTAGGAATAGTAGAGGACGCAATACTGATCCCTGTGGTACACCACTGGTTACCTGTGGCAATGTGCCCCGCCCCTGTGTACATATTATGTGTTGTATGTTGCGTGCGTGTGTTAATGTCGGTGTATAGTCATTGGGATACACGGGATATAAACGGGTCTGTGTTTCACGTGTGATTTAAATGGTAGATTTGTATTTAGGCACGAGGAGGGCACAAATCACTTCACGTGCTGGTTAAATGTAATATGTGAGCACGGGGTTGCACAGAATTAATTCACGTGCTGGGATTCAAGTGAATAAGTAATTAGTAATTGAATCCCAGCACAACAGTATATATAGATGCACGTTTCTGTCACTCGGGGTTGGGTGTTCGAGAGTGGAGAACGGGTGAGGAGAAGGAGGAAAGGAAAGGAAAGTAAAGTGAAATCTAAAAGTGTTTTCACCGTGTTTGTTTGTCTCTCCGTGCACCGTTTGTTAAGTGTTTAGTACGTTTTGTTTGTCTATTTATTTTGGCGCAAGTGCCGTGTCCAGTGTTTTTGTCTGTTAAAACCTTTTATTTTCTGTTCTGTTCTGTTTAATTATTAAATGCTGAGCACAATCACGCGCCCAGCTTCACCAAACCACATCTCTCTGTCTGTTTATTTCCTGGCTCTGGTCTGACACCACCCACTCCGGCCGTCTTTGTGACACGTGGTGTCCTGCGTGGGATCTACAGCGCCTCCAGGACTCAGGCCAGAGCAGGAACCGCATTCTTGGATTTAAAAAAAAAAAAAAAAAAAAAAGAAAAAAAAAAAAAATGGCAGAAGACGCCATCAAAGTGCGGGACTGGATGCTGGAAAATGCTGGGCAGGAGGCCCAGTCTATCCCAGTAGTCGTCCGGTTCCTGCGGTTTATGGATAGGGAACGATGGGAGGCTTATGCAAGGGAACAGACCGTAAGCACCTGGGAGGAAGGTGTGGGGTTGGTCCTCAGCTACCTGGAGGCAATTATAAGTGGAACAGCAGCCCAGGTAGCAGGTCCACCAGCAGAGGAAGAATGCCTGCTGTCCCCGTCTCCACCAGCAGAGGAAGAATGCCTGCTGGTTTTGCGTCCACAGCCCGAGCGGGAGGAGCCTGAGCGTCCACAGCCCGAGCGGGAGGAGCCTGAGCGTCCACAGCCCGAGCGGGAGGAGCCTGAGCGTCCACAGCCCGAGCGGGAGGAGCCTGAGCGTCCACAGCCCAAGCGGGAGGAGCCTGAAAGTCCTACGCCTGAGTGGGAGGAGCCCGAACGTCCTACGCCTGAGTGGGAGGAGCCTGAACGTCCTATGCCTGAGTGGGAGGAGCCCGAACGTCCTACACCTAAGTGGGGGGAGCCCGAACGTCCACAGCCCAAGAGGGGGGAGTCGGTGCGTCCACAGCCCAAAAGGGAGGAGTCGGTGCGTCCACAGCCCAAAAGGGAGGAGTCGGTGCGTCCACAGCCCAAAAGGGAGGAGTCGGTGCGTCCACAGCCCGAAGAGAGGGAAGTCGGTGCGTCCACAGCCCTAGGACCCAAGCTGCCAGCAGAGGGAGAATGCCTGCTGGTTCCACCTCCACCAGCAGAGGGAGAATGCCTACTGGTTTCCCCGGCAAAGGCGGAGCCGCACCAGTTCCCTGCAAGAGAGGCAGAGCAGCACCAGTCCCCTGGAAAAGGGGGAGACTACACGCTGCTCCCACCTCCGTCGGCAGGAGACTACACGCTGCTCCCACCTACACCAGCAGGAGCGGAGGAGCAGGAGCTGCCTCTGCCTCCGCCACCACCACTTCCAGGAGCAGAGGAGCAGGAGCTGCCTCTGCCTCCGCCACTGCCAGAAGCAGAACAGCAGGAGCTGTCTCTGCTTTCCGTACCTCCACCACGGGGAGTACGGTAGCCGGAGCCCCAGAAAGGGGAGCTGTCGGCCACGAAGAAGGGGGAGGAGGTCTGGAGACCACCAACCCCAGCAGCAGTTTCGCTGCCGGAGATCGTGGGGGAGGTCCGGAGACCTGCTCCCACTGCAGCAGTTTCGCTGCCGGAGATCGTGGGGGAGGTCCGGAGACCTGCTCCCACTGCAGCAGTTTTGCTGCCGGAGATCGTGGGGGAGGTCCGGAGACCTGCTCCCACTGCAGCACTTGTGCTGCAGAAGATACTGTGGCCGGAGCCCCGGAAGAGGGAGCTGCCGGCTACGAAGAAGAGGGGAGGTCAGGAGACCATTCCCCAAGCAGCTTTTCCGCTGCCAGGACTGCCCGGCTGAAGGAGTCAGTCTGGGAGCTGTCAGCACGTCTGCTGACAGCATGGCCAGTAGCAGCCTGGCTTGGCAACATTGCCACCTGTGGGCCCCTGGAAGCCTCCCTTCCCAGCCCGAGACTTTGGCCTGGACTGCTGGATTTTTAAGGGGGGAGGTGGCCGTTGAGGCCATGTGTGCTTTGCACAGGGGGGGGTATATGTGGCAATGTGCCCCGCCCCTGTGTGCATATTATGTGTTGTATGTTGCGTGCGTGTGTTAATGTCGGTGTATAGTCATTGGTACACGGGATATAAACGGGTCTGTGTTTCACGTGTGATTTAAAAGGTAGATTTGTATTTAGGCACGAGGAGGGCACAAATCACTTCACGTGCTGGTTAAATGTAATATGTGAGCACGGGGTTGCACAGAATTAATTCACGTGCTGGGATTCAAGTGAATAAGTAATTAGTAATTGAATCCCAGCACAACAGTATATATAGATGCACGTTTCTGTCACTCGGGGTTGGGTGTTCGAGAGTGGAGAACGGGTGAGGAGAAGGAGGAAAGTAAAGGAAAGTAAAGTGAAATCTAAAAGTGTTTGTACTCACCGTGTTTGTTTGTCTCTCCGTGCACCGTTTGTTAAGTGTTTAGTACGTTTTGTTTGTCTATTTATTTTGGCGCAAGTGCCGTGTCCAGTGTTTTTGTCTGTTAAAACCTTTTATTTTCTGTTCTGTTCTGTTTAATTATTAAATGCTGAGCACAATCACGCGCCCAGCTTCACCAAACCACATCTCTCTGTCTGTTTATTTCCTGGCTCTGGTCTGACACCACCCACTCCGGCTGTCTTTGTGACATTACCTCACTCCATTTTGAGGTTTCTCCTCTAATCAGTACTTTCTGTTTTCTACATGTTAACCACTCCCTAATCCATGTGCATGCATTTCCTTGAATCCCTACTGCATTCAGTTTGAGAATTAATCTTTTATGCGGGACTTTGTCAAAAGCTTTCTGGAAATCTAAATAAACCATGTTGTATGCTTTGCAATTATCCATTTTCAATGTTGCATCCTCAAAAAAGTCAAGTAGGTTAATTAGACATGCTCTCCCTTTCCTAAAACCATGCTGACTGTCTCCCAGGATATTGTTACCATATAGGTCATTTTCCATTTTGGATCTTATTATAGTTTCCATAAGTTTACATATAATAGAAGCCAGGCTTATTGGTCTGTAGTTACCTGGTTCGGTTTTGTCTCCCTTTTTGTGGATCGGTATTACGTTTGCTATTTTCCAGTCTGTCGGTACAACCCCTGTGTCAAGAGACTGTTGCATGATCTTGGTTAGCGGTTTAGTCACGCAAATAACTCCTGTACTTTCTGAAAATTACAGTTCCCGAAGGCCTACAGTGTAAAATGTAAAATTAGAGACATTGGAAAAAGCAAATAAAAACAATGACAAAAGAAAACAACAAATAGTTTACAATGTAGCAAGTTTAAACAAATTTACTTAAATACCTACCCACATTTGCATTTGATATTGCTGTATTATATAATTCAGAACATATTTTACTTGTTTTAGGCGTTCATATCCGCTGTGATTCAGAATAACTTGTAAATCTTATAAACATCAAACAAGTGTGTTTAAAACTTAGAAAGTATTATTATTATTATTATTATTATTATTATTATTATTATTATTATTATTACTATTATCATCATTGTTAATAATAATAATAATAATAATAATAATAATAATAATAATAATAATAATAATAATAATAATAACACAATTGTACAATTCATTCGTTGACCCAAATCAAACACATAGACACAACACTGTAGGAAATAATAGCCCCAACATACCTTCGCGGGAAACTTATTTTAGGAATATCACAAAAGTTTTGGCTTTTTAGTCAGAAATAAATCGTTTGCAAAAACATAATAGTCCAACTATATAACCTCCGTTTTAAACTATGGAATTATTAAACAAGCTTATACGCAAGAAAAAAGACAGCAGCATCCTGGCAAAACAGCAAACCTGGAAAGTGCGTTAGATTTGTAGCACAGACTCTACAGGACTGTATCCTTAGCAACAGAATGTGAAATCACGTGGGGGGGAATGTTGGGTAGTAAGGAGCTGAAGACTTGGGGTGCGTTCACGGCGATCATTCTGCGCAGATTCTACGCAAATCTGTCCAACATTGCCAACTGCGTGAACTCAGCCAGAAAAAACGTCACCAGGTCACGCAGCTACAGGGTGCGTTCACGACACTTTTTTGCCGGCTAGATTGCTGACGGGAGTCTGTCCGTAACATCACGGTCTGTGCAGACGGAGCGTGGACAGCTTTGGTAGATGAACAACAGTTCTGAGCAGAACCAAAATGAAGATAGTGTTGAGAGAAATTCTAATCGCAGAAGAAGTGGATGCAATCGAAGTTCCCTTTGTGCTCCACCAGCTTCATAATTTACAGCATGTATTATAACGGGCAGGATTCCCCCCGCCCTCTCACAAAGGGGTTGTTAGACAGTACTGTATTTTGATCTGGGACAAAAATAGTTCAAATACTTGCACATATGGTCACATATCTCACTTCAACTACCTGTTATTAAAGCTGGTTTATTCTCCTTAATTCAAAGTAGGTTATTCCCTGTCCCTGATAGCCTTTCATCAGTAGCAGTGTGGAGTAGTGGTTAAGGATTCTTGACCGGAGGGTAGTGGGTTCAATCCCTGGTAGGGGACACTGCTGCTGTACCCTTGAGCAAGGTACTTTACCTAGATTGCTCCAGTAAAAACCCAACTGTATAAATGGGTAATTGTATGTAAAAAAAATAAATCAAATAATGTAATTGTATGTAAAAAAAAAAAAAAAAAAGTGATATCTTGTAACAATTGTAAGCCACCCTGGATAAGGGCGTCCGCTAAGAAATAAATAATAATAACCAATTACACCTGCTGAAAATAACTGAGCGGTTTAGGTTCATTTCAAACGTTTAGCTTTTTTTTTTTTTTTTTACACGTTTAAACCTTTAAAATAAATATCTGAATATTTGAAAAGTATAATAACTGTGTGGAAAAAGAGTCAAATCATTTTAATTTGTATTACAAATCATTCATAAGATAATGAATGACATGACTCGAAGGCGATTCACACCCCCTGACTAGGTGGCAGTAGCACATGGAGTGAGGATTGTATCTGGTTGCCTACACACTTCTTTGTCAGCCAACGCTCGTCTATTGTTTTGAGCCGCGGCTGCTCCAGCGCAGTACCTGTCAGGAGATGCGCGATCTTCGCAGAATCTGCGTTCGGGAGATGTGTGACCTGGTGACATCTTTTCCGGATGAGTTCACGCAGATTGCAAACTTGGACAGGAAAATATGCGTACGTGAACGCAGCCACAGGCTTCAGAGGCTGCACAGCCGCACAGCTTTGTGAGAGGCACTGCGCGGGAGCATTCGCGGCTTCAAAACAGCAGAGGAGCACTGAGTGCAAGAGGGGTGCAGAGAACGGCATGCAGTTATTAGGGAACGTGTAGTGCCACCTAGGATGGGGGTGAGATTAACACAGAAAAGGAGCTTGTATAAATTACAACCACGTATTGTGAATGACATTCTACGCTTTTGCATTAAAAGTTTCAAACGGACGAGTAAAACTGTTACATACCGTAACTAAAACTTAAACCGTAACCAAACAGATTCATCTTAAACAGATGAGGTGACTGAAATAACTCTTCGCATCAGTTATTTTCCATTCTAATGATGGAGCTGTGTGGGATCAGAGAAAAATCTATATAGACATGAATTTCCAAAACAACTGGCAGATGTAAGAAGGGTAGAAGATTCTATAAAATTAATATACCTGTCAAAATATGGCTAAAATTAATTGATAGCGTCATCCAGCCCATTGTGCTGTATGGTAGTGAGGTATGGGGTCCACTGTATGGGTGTTTGTTCTTAATATTTCATTGCAAAATTTCTGATGGAAAAAAAAAAACAAAAAAAAAAAAAAAACAACTGCTGAATAAAAAGTGTAAAAAAGCAGATGTATTATTTGTATTATAATTCATATTAAGATCCACAACAGTTTGGTATTATTGTGGTTGAAATCTGCACATTGTACAAGTCTGCAGTTGGTAATCAAATGCCCTTTAGCAATGCTTATGGATTGAAAAAGGGAAATCTAAATCTATAGCTGAAGAAATGAAACCAGAACCACAATGACTGCAAACACTATAAAAGGTAAGGGAAAGCTGGAGTGCACTTAAGTTACTTGCAGCTACTGTACATAGATTTTCTTTTTCTGTAAATCCCACTACAGGCAAAAACTGAATCAGCAACACAGGTAGGCAAGTAAGGAAACATGAAAAAAAAAAAACTATTCATCATGTTGTCAACAAGACATGTTTGGCATAGGTGATCTACCATGACATCTATGACCAAATTAGTGTTCTTATTTCCAGCCCTCAACTGTGTGTTTGCATAATAAGTAGCCATGTGTAAATATTCTTGGTTAGACGTGTTTTTCTGTGTGTTCATCATTGAACTGGTTCCATATCTCTTCTGCTGCTTTCTCCCACAGAACCTTAGTCACTGATCCAAAGTTGCCAGGTTCAATGATACAATCCTGGAAAATGGAACACATATCATATAAGGACCAAGTTTAAGCTCAGGATATGTTGTTACTTGTTTGTTAGCTGGGTCATTTAAATCTTGGCATCTGCATTTCTGTCCTTTCCAAGGGATGTTTACGGGTTAGTACAGAAAATACATATACTAATTCCACCCTCTTATTTGAAGCTAACAAATTTAAATCAGACCCGACAGGGACATACAGCAGTGGAGTTTTGCCTACAGTATATCTAGGAATTGTGATTTTCTGACAGGATAGTGTCACGGCCCAGCTGTTACCGGCAGGCAGAGAGACTCAAGAGACAAGACAGCTGCAGTTTAAATAGCAAAGGTACATGTTTAATTAACACGGAAACAAAATGCATTAACAAAACAAACAGCACAAGGCCCAAAACAAAAGGTCTATACAAAACTCACAGACAATACAAGACAGCACAGCAACACACTTTCACCTTAACCTTCACCTCCTCCTCCTCCTCCACCTTCACCCCCACCTCCTCCTCCACCTTCACCTCCACCTCCTCTGCCTTCACCTTCACCTCCACCTCCTCCTCTACCTTCACCTCCTCCACCTTCACCCCCACCTCCACCTCCTCCTTCACCTCCACCTCCTCTGCCTTCACCTCCACCTCCTCTGCCTTCACCTCCACCTCCTCCTTCACCTCCACCTCCTCCTCCGCCTTCACCTCCACCTCCTCTGCCTTCACCACCTCCTCCTCCTCCACCTCCACCTCCTCTGCCTTCACCACCTCCTCTGCCTTCACCTCCACCTCCTCCTTCACCTCCACCTCCTCCTCCGCCTTCACCTCCACCTCCTCTGCCTTCACCACCTCCTCCTCCTCCACCTCCACCTCCTCTGCCTTCACCACCTCCTCTGCCTTCACCACCTCCTCCTCCTCCACCTCCACCTCCTCTGCCTTCACCACCTCCTCCTCCTTCACCTCCACCTCCTCCTCCACCTTCACCTCCTCCTCCGCCTTCACCTCCACCTCCTCCTTCACCTCCACCTCCTCTGCCTTCACCTCCACCTCCTCTGCCTTCACCACCTCCTCTGCCTTCACCTCCACCTCCTCCTTCACCTCCACCTCCTCCTCCTCCTCCACCTCCACCTCCTCTGCCTTCACCACCTCCTCTGCCTTCACCACCTCCTCCTCCTCCACCTCCACCTCCTCTGCCTTCACCACCTCCTCTGCCTTCACCTCCACCTCCTCCTTCACCTCCACCTCCTCCTCCGCCTTCACCTCCACCTCCTCTGCCTTCACCACCTCCTCTGCCTTCACCTCCACCTCCTCCTTCACCTCCACCTCCTCCTCCGCCTTCACCTCCACCTCCTCTGCCTTCACCACCTCCTCCTCCTCCACCTCCACCTCCTCTGCCTTCACCACCTCCTCTGCCTTCACCTCCACCTCCTCCTTCACCTCCACCTCCTCCTCCGCCTTCACCTCCACCTCCTCTGCCTTCACCACCTCCTCCTCCTCCACCTCCACCTCCTCTGCCTTCACCACCTCCTCTGCCTTCACCACCTCCTCCTCCTCCACCTCCACCTCCTCTGCCTTCACCACCTCCTCTGCCTTCACCTCCACCTCCTCCTCCACCTTCACCTCCTCCTCCGCCTTCACCTCCACCTCCTCCTTCACCTCCACCTCCTCTGCCTTCACCTCCACCTCCTCTGCCTTCACCTCCACCTCCTCCTTCACCTCCACCTCCTCCTCCGCCTTCACCTCCACCTCCTCTGCCTTCACCACCTCCTCTGCCTTCACCTCCACCTCCTCCTTCACCTCCACCTCCACCTCCGCCTTCACCTCCACCTCCTCTGCCTTCACCACCTCCTCCTCCTCCACCTCCACCTCCTCTGCCTTCACCACCTCCTCTGCCTTCACCTCCACCTCCTCTGCCTTCACACCTCCTCCTCCTCCGCCTTCACCTCCACCTCCTCTGCCTTCACACCTCCTCCTCCTCCGCCTTCACCTCCACCTCCTCTGCCTTCACACCTCCTCCTCCTCCGCCTTCACCTCCACCTCCTCCTCCGCCTTCACCTCCACCTCCTCTGCCTTCACACCTCCTCCTCCTCCGCCTTCACCTCCACCTCCTCTGCCTTCACCTCCTCCTCCGCCTTCACCTCCACCTCCTCTGCCTTCACCTCCTCCTCCTCCGCCTTCACCTCCTCCTCCTCCACCTTCACACCTCCTCCTCCTCCGCCTTCACCTCCACCTCCTCTGCCTTCACACCTCCTCCTCCTCCGCCTTCACCTCCACCTCCTCTGCCTTCACACCTCCTCCTCCTCCGCCTTCACCTCCACCTCCTCCTCCGCCTTCACCTCCACCTCCTCTGCCTTCACACCTCCTCCTCCTCCGCCTTCACCTCCACCTCCTCTGCCTTCACCTCCTCCTCCGCCTTCACCTCCACCTCCTCTGCCTTCACCTCCTCCTCCTCCGCCTTCACCTCCTCCTCCTCCACCTTCACACCTCCTCCTCCTCCGCCTTCACCTCCTCCTCCTCCACCTTCACACCTCCTCCTCCTCCGCCTTCACCTCCACCTCCTCTGCCTTCACCACCTCCTCCTCCTCCACCTTCACACCACCTCCTCCTCCGCCTTCACCTCCACCTCCTCTGCCTTCACCTCCTCCTCCTCCTCCACCTTCACACCTCCTCCTCCTCCGCCTTCACCTCCACCTCCTCTGCCTTCACCTCCACCTCCTCCTCCACCTTCACCTCCTCTTCCACTTCCACCTTCACCTTCGCCTCCACTTCCTCCTCCACCTTCACCCCCACCTCCTCCTCCTCCACCTCCACCTTCACCTCCTCTTCCACTTCCAACTTCACCTTCACCTCCACCTCCGACTCCACCTCTACCTTCTAATACCAACATTAACTCTAAAATGAACACCCATGATTACCCTTATTATACACCTAATGCTGGTTTCTCAGAGGCGGAGGTCAGACGCGAACCTGGGACCTCCCGCATTGAAGCATAGCGCTGATGCCTCTGTGTAAAAGATATTGGGCTTATGTCTTCATGTTTAGATTCTGGCCCCTTTTGTGAAGGCTACAATATGCTACAGAATCTATCCCAGATTCCAATAATGCCCAGATTCCAATACATTGTTATATTAAGTATACTGTTCAGGGATCGGTGCCAGAAACAGGAAATCCATTAAAAAATGATCTTCCCTTCTGTTGACGAATTACATGTGTGTGCCCGGTGAGATCCAGATATCAAGGAAATGTATTTTTTATAATGTATTTTAACAAATGATTTGCATAAAAGTGTACTGGTAAATTAAAACCTATACATAATTTATGCATACATGACTTTTCTGAAATAACATTGAAAAAAACATTTAAAGTACTGTTAAACGTATTTACAGGGATGTAAGGGTTAAATAAATGTCAGTAGCCATCTACAGCATTCTGTTTATTAATCTCCTAATATTAAAGGAACATGTGTTCAAAATTCTTACTTGTACTATAACACTTGAAATGTATTTACTTACGATTGTAAGTCGCCCTGGATAAGGGTGTCTGCTAAGAAATAAATAATAATAATAAAAAAAATTCTGATGATATGGACAAATCACATTACATTTTTAACCGCATATGCTTAGTGAATTATTGTATGCTCCTTATTTTCATCCAAATACTATGTTCTAGTCCTGCTTACACATTGCTGTGAGAGTCAGGCTTCCAGCCCTACCAGTACTGTCTAGTTGCATTCTTCTTCTTAGTGATAGTAGGACCATATATCACCAGTCTTTCTTTAGGGTTTCAATACAAGCACACCCATCCAGTGAATAAAACAACACCCACCGTGTTCACTGGACAAGTTGTTCTTCTCGCTGCTGCTGCTGCACAGCACAGTACAGTAAGCACAGCAGGCTCAGGGAACTAGAACACCAAAGTGGTTTAATAGAAGACTTACAGGATGGCTAACTGTGACGCTAATTCTGGCAAGCTACGGTAGAGATCAGAGTTACCCAAAGAGGTTTCTAATGCAGAAATAGTACTGGCAGTTATTTCAACTGAACCAGAAAGATGTGTATGTTGACTGTATATAGTTTAGATCTACCCATATTCAATGTTCAGGATTTAGAATTAAAAGTACTAAGTTATATTTTGTGATGTCCACATGGTGGCACTATTGTTTAAGCAAAGTTGCGTTTCTGGGGGGATTTTACCTTGGAGTATGGCTTTGACCTCTTAACATGTGATATTAATATAGCTGTCAAATAGTGTAAATTATTCCTGATTATCAAGTTGATTGATTTAACCTTAAGTTTGACTCCACACTATTAAAATCTGTGTCTGTGTGCTGTCATATGCCTGTTCGGAGCTGCTGCTCTGAGGTGTGAAGTTAAACAGGTGTTGTATGGAGTCAAGCTGAATTGTGTCCAGACCAACTATACAAAAGCTCAAAAGGTCAAGGAGGACTTTCTTGCCTGCTTACATTCATAGCAATTCTGTCTTTGAGATTTCTTTTTCTTTATATTTCTTGTTTTGTGAAAAAATATGGCATGTTTATTAAAGAAAATATTATTAATCATGAATCGTAAATTGATAAATTTGACCAATAATAAAATAAAACATAGATTAGCATGGGCTAATTTTGAGAAACGGCGAAGGAATCTGGTAAAATGACCTTCATGTTCTATCATGTCCTTTAAAATAGGACACTGGGTGATTTTTTGCTTCTTTACTTTTAGAATTCATGTGAGAAACTCAAACTGTCGATACAAGATATCTTGGGCTGAGTCCCTAAATCTTAGCAGCCATCCATTTTGGGGTAAAATTAAACACCTTGCATATAATTATCAGGAGTATTTACCAAAGTGTTAAACTCCATTCTCCAACATTATGACTCGCGCTCTTTTAGTTGTGCGGATGCTATTTTCCTTCTTTGCATGTTTTCTTTTCTTTTGTCAGTGATTTTTTAAGCACCGTGCTGTTGCTAAAAGCAAATTTACACTCCCTTCTTCCTGGTACCATATCACATGGCAAACAACCCTCCCTTCCAAGACCCATGCATGAGAGTCTGCAACAAGTCAAACTGACTCAGAGGAGCATCTTAAGCTTTCTAAAATATAAAGCAGAGGGGATCTTCTTTAAATTCCTAATTAAACTAAAAAAATGAAACAAAAAAGGAAGCGTGCACAATGAGGGGACCAGTGATATGTTGCCACTATTAATAAACAATACAATGTGTTTTAAAACCTTGGTTATCACTGTAATGAGGAGACACTTATCGATTAGGTGATATCTTCAGGACTCAGTGTGTTAAAAGAGGCAAAAACTAAATTTATTCAGCTGCCAGAAAATAAGTAGTATATATAACGTGTACTATAGTTAGAATACATTTTTAGACCCAGCTAAATGTAAGATGTATTTTTCACGTCTGTGATGTATTTCTGTTTAATGTATGTTTAAAATAAAAAGTTGGCACTTTTTCTACATACAGTAACATATATTTCTGATATACAGTATTTGTTTCTCGTACAGGTCACATCCCTGTTTAAGTTGTACTGCAAGGATTCTTATGTTATGCTGAACTAATTGGTTCCTTTTAAGAAAGGGTTGTTTATTTGTTTTGGCTCCCATCTGTCTATATAGGAATAAAAGAATGTGTCCTAGGGTTATCTGCCAAGCATTTCAGGAAATGAACAGTGTAAAGATAACCAGTACTTCCTTTAGAATTACATCTTAACCTATCAAAACAGAGACAAATGCTGTAGGGGCTGTGACCATGGAAATACTGTAGATCTCCAGAGTTCACACATGACACTAAACCAGCATAACAAAGTAAATTATGTTTTGAAAACTAAAAACCTAAAATGTTTTTTCTGTGGTACTACCTTACAGATGTGACTGTCTGACCTTCAATAAAATGACTAACAAATGTATACCAACAATGGGAACTGTTTAAAACAAAACTGCTTATTTAGTTGTTTTCGTTTGTGCTTGTTTTAGTACAAACAGGATGGCAGATTGGCTGGTACCACACCCTGAATGGTTATTCCTGAGTAAATTCACTCCAAACTAGAACAATGTATCATGAAAGATTACATCACCATGACCTACATCTTCGATATGCATAAAAAGACACAGACAGAACAGAGAGGCGCCTCCTCATAACTCTGTACCTTACTGAGTTTCATAAGTAGTTCAGTACTCATGAACAAGACTTTTGTTACCTAACTAGTTGATATGAATAATTCTGAAAACCAGGAGTTTTAATTAAATTAGAAATGTTTGTATGAAATGTGTGCTCATACAAAGCTTCATGTAGAATATTTTACTAACATTTCCATCAACTGCTGGGAAAACAAAGCAAAAAAGGACCACCCACTGCTTGCATAACCCTGTAGCTACAAGAAATCAAAGCGGTCTATTTTATGGGTGAATCATATTCTTTGGCTTAAGAATAAACTATCTATGGTTGTTACACAAAGCACAAAGTTATGCAGCAAGCTACAGTATATCAAGTAAATCCATGTACAGGCAGCAGTGTGGAGTAGTGGTTAGGACTCTGGACTCTTGACCAGAGGGTCATGGGTTCAATCCCTGGTGGGGACACTGCTGCTGTACCCTTGAGCAAGGTACTTTACCTAGATTGCTCTAGTAAAAACCCAACTGTATAAATCGGTAATTGTATGAAAAAATAATGTGATATCTTGTAACAATTGTAAGTCGCCCTGGATAAGGGTGTCTGCTAAGAAATAAATTATTATTAATATATTATTATTAGTATTATTATTAAAGTGATGAAAGACCTGGAATTATTAATATTCTCTACCTTGTAAAGACATAATAGACTTAAAAGTCAGCCAAGCAAGACTGATGATAAACCAATATACTATATATATATATATATATAAAATAGAGTAGATTAGAATGCACTCTACAGTTTATTTGCAAACTCAAGTCAACCAAGTCTAAACTGCAGATAACCCATGACAGTATACTGATTAGTGGCAGAAGGTTTATATGATTGGGTATTAAGTTTAATAAGTTTTTGCCACTGATCAACACAAAAAAATTCCATAATGTCAAAGTGAAAAATAAAATCTACAAATTGTTCTAAATTAATTACAAATACAAAACAGAAAATAATTGATTGCATAAGTATTCACCTCCTTTGCTATGACACACCTAAATAAGCTCTGGGGCAACCAATTGTCTTTAGAAGTCACATAATTAGTTGAATGGAGTCCACCTGTGGCAATTAAGGTGTTTCACATGATTTCAGGTTAAATACACCCGTCTCTGGGAGGTCCCACAGTTGGTTAGTACATTTCCTAACAAAAACTACATCATGAAGACGAAGGAACATTCAAAAGCACCAATCAGGGCTAAGATATAAGAATATTTCCAAGGCATTGAATTTCCCCCGGAACACAGTAAAGTCCATTATTAAGAAATGGAGAGAATATGGAACAACTGTGAATCTGTCTAGAACAGGCCGTCCTCAAAAACTGAGTATCCGGGCGAGAAGGGCACTAGTCAGGGAGGCCACCAAGAGGCCTATGGCAACTCTAAAGGAGTTACAGTCTTCCATGGCTGAGCTGGGAGACACTGTGCATACGGCAACAATAGCCCGGGTGCTTCACAAAACTGGCCTTTATGGGAGAGTGGCAAAAAGAAAGCCATTGTTGAAAAAAACTCACATCAAATCTTGTCTAGAGTTTGCCAGAAGGCATGTGGGAGACTCTGAGACCTAGAGTGGAAGAAGATTCTATGGTCTGATGAGACCAAAATAGAGCTTTTTGGCCTCAACGCTAAGCACTATGTTTGGCACAAGCCTAACACTGCACATCATCCTGAGAACACCATTCCTACCGTGAAGCATGGTGGTAGCAGCATCATGCTATGGGGATGCTTCTCTGCGTCAGGGCCTGGAAAGCTCATGAAGATAGAGGGCAAAATGGGTGCAGCAAAGTACAGAGAAATCCTGGAGGAAAACCTGCTGAAGTCTGCAAGAGACTTGGGACTTGGGAGAAGATTCATCTTCCAGCAGGACAATGACCCCAAACATACAGCCAAAGCCACACTGGAGTGGCTTAAAAACAAAAAGGTCAATGTCCTGGAGTGGCCGGACCTCAATCCAATTGAAAATATGTGGAAAGAGTTGAAAATTGCTGTTCGCCAAAGGTCCCCATCCAACTTGATGGAGCTTTAGCAATTTTGCAAAGAAGAATGGGCAAAAATTGCAGTGTCCAGATGTGCAAAGCTGGTAGAGACTTATCCAAATAGACTCATGGCTGTAATTGCTGCCAAAGGTGCCTCTACCAAATATTGACTCAAGGGGGTGAATACTTATGCAATCAATTATTTTCTGTTTTGTATTTGTAATTAATTTAGAACAATTTGTAGATTTTATATTTCACTTTGACATTATGGACTTTTTTTTGTGTTGATCAGTGGCAAAAACTCCTAATTAAATCCATTTTGATTCCATGTTGTAACACAATAAAATCTGGAAAAGTCCAAGGGAGGTGAATACTTTTGAGAGCCACTGTAATTAAGGGCCTACATAAATTGAGGCGAGATCTTCAAAAAATGCAGCTCAATTGCGACCAAAGGATGAAAAATCTTAGAAATATAGTTCTAGTGTCTTAATTATGAAGGTAATTATAAAAGCAATACAAGCTGAGTGGTATTTTTTATGAAATAAGAACATGAAAATCTGAAATAGCAGAAATGTGAAATACAGAGCATTCTTTTTTAATGGCAATTTTATATAGATGCATAAGTAGAAATGTTTTACAGTAAATTGTTTACAAAAAAAAAAATATTACAGTATTTCACAGTAAATAAAGTTAAACACAAAAGCAAGCCCAGACATACCTGTATATTTACAGTTTACAGGCATTCAATTAAAAAAAAAAAAAAATGCGCTCACAAAATTTTTCAGATACTGCAAAGTATGGTTTATTATTGACCATGCTTGGCAGTATCTGAAAAATGTAGGTATGTTTGTTAATGTTATAGACTACAGCACTGACAAACATACCCTTTTTTAAAACTGTTGCAGACTTTGTTTTTGCTTGAATTTGTGCTGTACTGTCTTTACAGGAAGACATGTGATCAAGTGAGAATTCCCTAGGGCTTTACATGGAAAATGGCCTGCTCTTCACTTCAGGTACCTCCCACATAAAAGCCAACATGGTTTGTAAAAGAATAAAAAGTACCGGTAACTTTTTCTTTTTTGATTAGGAGTTTGTGAACGTTTGTTTGTGTAAGTATTTAAGTTACCAATAGCTGCTAAAATTTATTTGAGAAAGTAACAAAAAAAAAAAAAAAGCTGTAGTAATTTAAAACATCTAGCACACTACATGTGTTAGTGCTGATCGTGATGTTTGTTCAGTAACTTGCACACAGTGTGTTAATAAAGTTTATTCAAAGTAATCAGTCTGCATCCAGTTGTTTGACTTTTACAGCTTGTCATTCAAATCAGAGATTAGTTGTTATTCCTGTTGGGCTTACTGTATTGCCACTGACATTGACAGACAACATTCAGAAGGTGTGCACTGGAAAGAATTCAGGATTTATGTATTTTTCAGGTGAAAGGGAATCTCCGATCTTCTCTCTGCATGCCAAATCAGTCTGAAGCAGTTGTTATTAATTAATAGATACAGACATTAAATCTACCCGCTACCAAACCACGCCCCAGTCTTGACTGCTCATGAATATGCATGGAGGTGGCAATTTCTTTATATTTTGTCTTTATCTTTAATTATATCTTTGTTGATCATTGATCTAGTGACTTGATTTTATTGATTTAATGACTGGTTATACACAAGCATTGATCTAGTGACTGGTTATATACACAAGCATTGATTTGAAAAAAAATAAAGTGAGGGATCATCTACACTGCCTGGAACCATGTAAACTAGGGGCGAGGAGTGTGAGGTCCAGATTTTGAGTGGATATGTCTTCTGAGTGGTAGAAAGATCTCCTTTCAGGTCTTGGCTAAACAATGATGGTCTGGATATACTGTATATTTGCACTTTGTTTTCCGATCACAGGAATGAGCTTTAAAAATAAGAGCCACAGACCCTGCTAAACATTAAAGAGACATTCAACCATTCTCACATAACCCAACATGTTCTGCACATGGCAACGCTTTAAACAAACTTTAGTTGTGAATACACTTTGAAACTAGATATTGTATCGTATGGTCCCCTTGTTTGACATTGAAATAATTCCAGCTGAATGTATGCCTACTCTGCTTTTAAAAAATAACAATGCTGTTCTTAGCACTTAGAAGATCAAATAATAGACATATGATGCCAGTGGAATTACAGAGGGAGACTGGAGCTCCAGTAATGATGCCAGTGGAATTACAGAGGGAGACTGGAGCCCCAGTAATGATGTCAGTGGAATTAGTGGAGCCAGTGGAGCTCCAGTAATGATGGTGTATTTTGACATTGCACTTAAATTGACTTGAACCAATTATTTTGAAAAAAATATTTTAGCAGTTTAAAAATGAAAAAAAAAATATATATATATATATATATAAATGGAATAGAATGTTGCAAACAAGGGTTATTTCAAAAGTAAACCTTTGTATCTTTCTTTATATATTGGTGTTGGATGTAGGGAAAAGATAAATTGTAAAATAAGTATTTTAAACACAAAAACAGTGCGACCTATACAGCGATTTTTATGGTACAACAGATGTAGTATCTGTTAAATACAATGGAGTCAGATTGGGGCTATTGGTTACTATCTAGAGGACATGTTTGAAAGCCTTGCCTGATACAGGAAAGTATATACAAAGTGAATCTAAACAGGAAGAAGAATACATCAGTTAAGATACCTGTCATATTTCATACTCATACCAAGTTATTTTTTCGAGTACTGGTACCTGTATAGTTAGGATAGATACAGATTGTAGCTGTCTGTGGGTCAATAACAGTCGTGAACCTCAAACAACCCCAAAATCTTATTCATTTCAAAACAAACATGCATTTATGAGGAAATTGTGATAAAGGGGATTAAAAGGTCTACTTTCAGCCCGTCATCGTGGTTGTGAACAAAGATATTACATTTAAGATGTAACATAGAGCAGTCTTCACTAACACTTACACTCTAGATAGGCAAGGCAAATGACTGGGAAGATCAAAGAAGTGACTGGAATGTATTACAAGCACAGCCACTCCTGCTGTCTAGATGTAATGTAGGCTTATCACTAAGGATTTCCATGACAAAGAGCTTCTTTCTCCCTGGTGTGCCTTTGATTTTGAGGTTATTGGGTGTAGGCTGCAGATGAAGTGTGCAGTAATAGTTGCAAAGTGATTTAACCCTTGTGGCTGTATGTGTAAAGTTTTGGATAGTAGTGAATAAAAGAGGCATCTCCCCGTGCCTCATTGTGGAATGCACAACTGTTGAATATGACATGAGTGCATTCATCAGTGAGAGCATCTTCTTTACTTCACATGCTGACGTATGTTTGTATGCTGAAAGAATAAAACACACAGGTTTGCACTGACTTGGTTGGGGCATAGACATGGTGTGGTGATAAGAACACATGTTCTTGTAGCGACAACATGTTGAGAAAATAAACACGGAACCCTTTTGTTCTGAACTTTTTGCACCACCAGAGACGGACGTTAAGAGCATTATAATTGGTTGGTTTGGTGCTGTTTCTTTTGTAAATAACATTTATTTGAGTTATTGTAATGTCTATGTATAATGAGAGCAGCTGTATTTTTCATTTCCTCATTTATATCAGTTTTTCGCCTGCCTGTTAATGATGCTGCAATGGGGTAGCTTGTCAGACAGCAGGACAGTTTGAGAGGTTTCCTCTTCTGAAAGTGTCATGGATTCAGGCTTTTAATTCACTGTATTAGAGTGAGGCCAACTGCTCGCCTGAGGCTTCTGATGTCAGTGTTTTCCATTCAAGTGCCATTTGAGGAGCTACGGGACTAAGTCCAAATGTTTACACTTCTGTCATCCCTAACTTTAACCCTTTGCGGTCCATTTATTCTGCATGTGTCAGGCTCGTCTGGTCCAATTTATTTTATAGCCATCTGATTGCAATATAACATTACACAGCACGCTTGGTTTAAATTGAATAAAGTCATTTTATTCACAGTAAAACAGGTTTAAAAAGCATTGCACATCAACAAGACACTCACACTGCATCTCCAGCCCTGCCCACCCCTTGTTCACTGTATTTATCACATACCTCTTCTGAGTCGTACATACTGAAATCCATATCCTGATCACTCGATTATTCACCAGTCTCCTCAATAATGCTACCCAAGTCATTATTGTATTCCTATAACATCTCAAAAAGCTTGGCAAATGTTCACGATTTTCTTTTTTGAGTGCTGGATGCGGAAGCAGCTCTCTTGTTTGTTTATGTCTGTGTTATGTCTGTGGTTAAGGGCCTATGCATATTGCTCAGATCCGCCTCCACTTTTGTTTCCGGGCATTTTCCGGTTTCTCGCTGCCATTTAAAGTTTTTATTTGCTTCTTTTTAGAAAAAATGACTAAGGACCTGTGAATGAAGCCTTTTTGATGATGTGTCAGAAAGGGTCCAACGCTGTACCGGAAAGGGAATTTTACAAAGGGTTAAACATTCCATGAAATCTGAGAAAAACTAAAGAGAAACTGCTTAGTCTTGTACAACAATGTTATTAATGAAATAGGTAAATATTAGGGCTGTCAAGCAAGTGAAAAAAATAATCGTGATTAATCTTGCGATTAATCTTACAATTACAATTTGTCAATGCCCAATGCATTCACACAGAAAGCTACTGTAAGCCTTTGCTTTTTTTCTTCTTTCCAGAAACTGGACTGGTAGCAAGGGTTGCATTCGGTTCCATTCTAACCGAATACCAGACTCATCCATGTTGTAAATATCATTCAGGTCATATTTACTAAGAAACATTTTCAAAACTATACAACCTTCAGCCACAACTGCATCATCCACACTGACAGCCTACCCATGACATTTATAAAAATTGATTTTGTGACGTTGTTTAAATCTCTGAAGCCAGCCGACTGAATAAGAAAAAATAGCAGGTGCTCCAAGTCACTCTCCCAATGATTTTGCTATTGTGATCAGAATCTCATCACTGATTGTCAGTCGAGCCCTTCGTTAAACCACTAAAACAGCTTCAAGTTGCTGCTGCTGCGGTTTCCTCTCCTTTATCGATGTGCCAGTCAATAAACGAACCAGCCACTTCTCTTTTTCTTTTAAGATGTCGGAAATAGTTGAACAACCAAGACAGTGTATGCCCTTTGAACACATATTGAATTATGTCTGGAAGCTTTAGGATTTTTCTCATAGAAAAGACAAATCTCGCATTAGCTAGAATAGCAGTTCTTGTTCGCTTTTTGTTAACTCCATTTTCGTACCGTTTCTGAATTGCGCGAGTAATAAAAAAAAAAAACAAAAAACAAAAAAAAAACAACGCAGGCTGTGACGGATAATCAAATCAACTGTAAAACTGAAGCGATGGACTTGTATCAGAAAATGGAGATTGATTTTATTCTTAATACAAGGGCGGTAAAACGCGACTGACGTGTATCTGGGTAACGGATATCAGAGTGCCGACTGTAGTATTATTATTATTACAATATTATGGAAACACTAGGAGGTCATATTAGTCATGTAGAAAGTATACGTTTTTCTGTCTTTGTGCTCTGGTGCTTCAAAGAAATGTTCTGACAACATAAAATTGCTGAAAAATACACTGTCATTGTCAACTCCTGTCTTTAGGCAAAGGGGCTGGAAAGGGGTTAAAATAATAAAAACAGACTTCAGCTTTTTATAGTTGGTTAGGTTAGATATTGGCAGGTGTAACATCCCACTAAGCCAAAGTAAGGACACTGGTTCTCCATCTGTTTAGTCGTCTTAAACCGGATATACACATTGTATGTAAAAGTCATTAACATTCTGTAGGGATACATCATAGTAAAGTATGGCACCAGTACAGCACATACCAAACCCAAAAACACTGCAAAACATCATTACATCTGTCTATACAGCATGAATTTTAAAATACACTAATGACAAGAATTATGTTAATAACATTCAGCCCCTTCCAAGTAAATACAAAATATGTGCCATTAGTATCATGAAAAAGTAAATGACTGTGACATACATCCAAAATCAACATACTGTACATATGGACAGGTTCCTCCATATATGCTCAGATTTGGATATTCCCAAAATGCTGTGGTAAAAAAATGACCTAAACAAATTTTATCACAATAATCAATAATGAATTCCCTCTCTTCAAAAAAAAAAAAATATAGGCCTGTCTTTAACGAGCCAGTAACACGTCCATATGAGTTATAACAATACCTGTAAGATGTATTTGACCTGGCTGTGTTGTTTCCTGTCTTCCCCCATCACTTGAAATAACTTTATCTTGGATTTATCTCCCAGATTGGTAGTATGTTTCCATTATTGACTGCAGTCCCAGAATTAGTATCTTCAATCTCTCACATTGAGAGTTCCTGTCACACGATCAGTTTTTGATCATGACAGGATAGCTTAGTGGTGACGTCAGGCCAGAAGCAACAAGACAAAGGCAGTGCTGCAGGTGCAAAGACGCTTGGTCCTAGGTCAGGCTGGGCAGTTGCTGTCACTGTTCCTAGAATGGTTGATTTTTGATTTCCTTTCTCCTCTCGCTCTCCCGTACCCTCCTCTGTACTCCCACCTAGATTGCAGAGAGCTACAGGCTTTATGCAGGTGACCATCTCCCGATTAGCAATAAATTAAACAATTTATACAATTAATAGGGAGATGGCCACCTTCTGCATGAGGTTTTTAATTGTGGATGGGGTTTCCCATCCACACTACCAAACAAAAGCTATGGCTTCTCTCTGTCAAATTTAATAAAACAATAACAAAACGCATGGCTTTCACCGTCATTTAAAAATACACAAATACAATAAATAAATCATAATACAAAACAATAAACTGCACAGGGGCGGAGGGGTACCCCGTTCTAAAAATAAACAAACAAAATAAAAACAAAACAATAACGTGGCGGACGGCACCTCGCTCATCCTCCACATACAAACATATTTTATGGCAGGACTTTGCCCTGCCCCCACTTCATGTACAGATGTTGCAGATGTGTTGATGAGGAGGTATCGGCGCGCTACCCAAGATTGAATAGCAACCAAGCAAGCTGATAAAGGGCAACGGCAAATATAAAACATTGTTATGGACTCTGCATTTGTTTTTTTTTGGTCAATATGACTCATGGGAACACGATTTGCTGAGCTTCTAAACTTGAAAAACAGATTAAAAACATAACACAATATATCAAGCTTTATCATCTCTCCACTGGTTTTAATACGGCTTCTAACCACTGGTCTGGACTCCTACTCATTGAGGGGGATGCTCATGGTAAACTGCAGCTGTGTCTTGTGGTTAAAGGAGTCGGCAAAAGCAGTTTGCATTGTAATAATGTAATACTTGGCTGATAAACCTGTTTTTAGGTTTGTTTAACTTTGTGTGAAGATAAGACACAAGACATTAGCTTTTGCAAGTGTTTAAAGACTATGAATTCTGTTATAAATTACTTGTTTTTTTTTAATTGTGATAAAACTTGGGCAGGTCGCATGGTAAAACACATGACTGGTGCTCAAAACAAAAGTGATGTAAAGAGCAAAGTTTGATTGTGTCATTACTTTCCATTCCTTGAAGTACGCTTACAACATTAGCTAAGGATGAATATGTTTTCTTTCTGTCAATAGGCTACTACAACATAAGTTATTCAATGTAGACCTGAAGCTTGGTCAGTTTGGGGCTTGATTTACTACACCAGTCATTGCATTCAGATTTCTTTACAGCCTTGAATCTAATTTATTCAGGAAATTAGGAAGCTCTTTTTAAAACCTTAATGCGGGTCATGCAGTATAACAAATAAAAACATATTAGTTGATAAAACAACATTTTCTGTGTCTATATGTAGGAAATGGAAGTTTCCATTTCAGTCCTCTACAAAATACCCCTGCAATGTTCCTGCTATTTTTTAATTCATTTTTAATTGTAGATGAAATATTTTCCAGCTGAGAAGCATGGTCTCCTGATGTCAGCGTTTTATTACAACCATGTGTGCCAAGATCATAACAAGGCAATTGCATTGTTTTTTCATGTGTTAATAGTTGAAGATCTGCATTTATCCCCACGTGCTGATAACATTTTAAACAGTAGCATGTTCTACAATAGGCTACATTTTGTATTTAAAACAAATAGTCTGTGAACTTTGGAGAAATATGATCATAATGCAGGCCTTGTCTGTTTCAAAGCTCTTTTCAAAATGGGCGCTCTATAGTGTAAGGATTCTTGCCCACATTGTCAAACAGGTAACACAGCAATAATGATCCATGATGTGGTACAGAACAGAAAAGCCAGATCACTTGTTATGTTTTTATTCGCTCTTCCTGCATTGATTTAGAGGACAGATCTCAAACCCCAGTGCAGTAGAGCAGCCATTTTGAAAAGAGCTTTGAAACAGACTTTCTAAGTGTAAAGAGTGTTAACAGGATGTTAACAATGAAAAGAAAAATTACAGGCACATTATTTAAACAGTTGTAGCAACACGTGGGGACCTATAACGCAATATTTTTTTTTTCCTTACTCTTTAAGGTTAGCAGTAAAGAAGACTACTGACTAAATACACCTATGATAAATGCTAAATTTCCTATTATAGACTGCTAAGGATAGTTCAGCCAATCAGAGTGAACATTTCGGTTGCTGTATTCACAGAGAAATCCAATTGATAACATCATTTTGAGTTTTTAGTTGACTTCACCTGCTTTAAAAAATCATACCTCAAGCACCTTTTGGAATTCCATTCAACTGCAAAGTCCATTCAAAATGGTGACTTCACATTCAGCCATCTACCTCAGCCATTTAACAGTTTTCTCTTCTTCAACCTTTTCCCTCTTTTGAATGAAAATAACAATGGACTAAATAAAGGTTTGTAATGATTAGAAAACACTTGTAGCTGTCTTATTATATTAATAACAATCTGCAAGTGTCTGTGTATGTGTTATATTGGCACTCGCAACACGTAAACAGACACCAGTTTTCAGTCCATTCACTTCTACCTGTGTCGATATACCCTCATACACAGGTGTTCGCTGTCCTGTAACCCTATACTAATACACACGCACACACAGTGTACAGTAATTAAACATTCAGCCTTAATATATATTAGGTCTGTCAATTAATTGCAGTTAACTTCTGTGTACATTTTAGGGAGATTAATTTTTTTAACGCACGTTAATCGCTCTCCTGTCTTGTCCCTCTAAAGTTATTGTTCTGCTTCTTAATGTTTTAAGACATTTAAATGCCAGCCAGCTGGGAGTTTTGCCAACTGTTTAATCTGGAACTAACATAGGATATATGAATTTGTCTATTTCCACATACTTTCTTCCATGCGTATTTTGTATTGTAGCACAATTTTTACACCATCAGATCTCATTTAGATTAATCTTGAAAACTGGTCCATTTGTGCCCCAAGGTTAAGAAAACTGATATCACTTGCTAAACAGTACATGCAAGTCTCTTTACCTTATGTAGCTTTCAACAGAAGGGTCCTGTTTTCATTATTAAAATTATTTTATGAATACGCAGGTAATACATTTCTATAGCCAGAAAACTATTTCACTTACACATTGAATCATTTTAAACGATACCCACAGCATCTACTTAAGGATATCTTGCCATGGCAACACACACGTTTGGTTTTGTAAAGTGTAGAAGAAACTATGGACAACCATGATTAAATATGGTACACAAACCTGCAAGTAGAATTATTTCACCATGGTAAACTTTTATAAGGGTAGTCTGGTTTCTAAAACAGTAGTTTTATTAAAATAACATCTGACTTCTCTCCTAGTCACCTTGTAACAGGGCGAGCAGCCCTGTACATTGTTTTGTGTTATTTTTAGAACGAGGGTTCATCCTCCGCCCCTGTGCAAAGTATTGTTTTTGTTTTATTATGATTTATTGTATTTATGACGGCGAGCGCCGTATGTTTGTTATTGTTTCGTTTATTTTTAAAACGTGTCCTGGCAGAGGCGAGATCGGTGCTCGTCCTCTGCCAGGAGTAATAATTAATAAACTCGTGCAGAAGGTGAACCATCTCCCGAATTAATTACGGGATTAATTTTGTTGCTAATTGGGAGATGGTTCACCTTAATAAAAGCCTGCAGCTCTCCAGTTCAGGGTGGGTGTTTGGAGTAGAGAGACGGAGAGCGAGAGGATTAAAACGAAACTAACAGTAAACAGGAACAGTGACGGCGATCTGCCCAGCCTGACCTGTGTTTTTGTGTTAGTGATTTCTTTTTGTTTAATTATTTATTTTGCTCTGTGAGCGAGTGTTTTCTGTTTGAATATTTTATTTATTTTTTTGGATTCTTTAAATAAAACGGCGCCCGCGCCACTGCACAATACCTTTTTGTTTTTGTGGTCCCTTCTTCTGCCGTGACGTCAGACCAGTCAGCCATTCCTGTCACACGTGGTGTCAGAAGTGGGATCGCAGCGCCTCCAGGACGCAGGCAGAAGAGGGTACTGCATTTTTTTCATTTTTTTTCGTTTTTTGATTGTGTGGAGAGTGAAGAGGAGGATGGGAGGAAGGAAGATGGGAGGAAGGAGGATGAGGAGACAGCAGCAGCGGCCACCAGGGGTTGTTGTGGTGAATGAGTGGTGCCCTGGTTGTGGGGAGTTTGGGCACACCGTGGCCATCTGCCCCACCCAATACCAGGGAGAGGAGTGGATGACCCAGATCGACTGGGTCTACCAGGAGCGAGAGGGGAGAGAGCGGAAGGTGAGGAGAAGGAGGCAGAGAGGGAACACGGACCTGGAAAGGAAGGAGCCCAAACGTCCTGCGCCTAAAAGGGAGGAGCCCGAACGTCCTGCGCCTAAAAGGGAGGAGCCCGAACGTCCTGCGCCTGAGTGGGAGGAGCCCGAACGTCCACAGCCCAAGAGGGGGGAGTCGGTGCGTCCACGTCCCGAGAGGGGGGAGTCGGTGCGTCCACGTCCCAAGAGGGGGGAGTCGGTGCGTCCACGGCCCGAGAGGGGGGAGTCGGTGCGTCCACGGCCCGAGAGGGGAGAGAGCGGAAGGTGAGGAGAAGGAGGCAGAGAGGGAACACGGACCTGGAAAGGGAGGAGCCCAAACGTCCTGCGCCTAAAAGGGAGGAGCCCGAACGTCCTGCGCCTAAAAGGGAGGAGCCCGAACGTCCTGCGCCTAAAAGGGAGGAGCCCGAACGTCCTGCGCCTAAAAGGGAGGAGACCAGCTCCCCCAGCCGCACTTTCGCGGCCAGAGGTCATGTGGTCGGAGCCCCACGGAGGGGAGCTGCCGGCCATCAAGAAAGGGGGGGAGGTCAGGAGACCAGCTCCCCCAGCCGCACTTTCGCGGCAGGATATTGTGTGGTCGGAGCCCCACGGAGGGGAACTGCCGGCTATGAAGAAGGGGGGGGAGGTCAGGAGACCAGCTCCCCCAGCCGCACTTTCGCGGCAGGAGTTTGTGTGGTCAGAGTCCCACGGAGGGGAACTGCTGGCCATGAAGAGGAGGGGGAAGGTCAGGAGACCAGCTCCCCCAGCCGCAATTTCGCGGCAGGAGAGAGTGTGGAGGGAGCCCCAGAAGAGGGAGCTGCCGGCCACGAAGAATTGGGGGGTGCCGGAGATTCCACCATGGCCACCCCCCAGAAGCAACTCTCTTCCCCCTCGTCCGGGACTTTGAGACTGAGGGGGGAGGTGGCCGTTGGGGCCATGTGTGCGTTGCACAAGGGGGGGGATATGTAACAGGGCGAGCAGCCCTGTACATTGTTTTGTGTTATTTTTAGAACGAGGGTTCATCCTCCGCCCCTGTGCAAAGTATTGTTTTTGTTTTATTATGATTTATTGTATTTATGACGGCGAGCGCCGTATGTTTGTTATTGTTTCGTTTATTTTTAAAACGTGTCCTGGCAGAGGTGAGATCGGTGCTCGTCCTCTGCCAGGAGTAATAATTAATAAACTCGTGCAGAAGGTGAACCATCTCCCGAATTAATTACGGGATTAATTTTGTTGCTAATTGGGAGATGGTTCACCTTAATAAAAGCCTGCAGCTCTCCAGTTCAGGGTGGGTGTTTGGAGTAGAGAGACGGAGAGCGAGAGGATTAAAACGAAACTAACAGTAAACAGGAACAGTGACGGCGATCTGCCCAGCCTGACCTGTGTTTTTGTGTTAGTGATTTCTTTTTGTTTAATTATTTATTTTGCTCTGTGAGCGAGTGTTTTCTGTTTGAATATTTTATTTATTTTTTTGGATTCTTTAAATAAAACGGCGCCCGCGCCACTGCACAATACCTTTTTGTTTTTGTGGTCCCTTCTTCTGCCGTGACGTCAGACCAGTCAGCCATTCCTGTCACACACCTGCAGACTGGGGATTGCACTGAGTACTTGTGCAAACAGTATAATGAAAGACTTTATAATTGAGCAATACTGAACTGCATTTTAAATGCATAGCTGTCTAGCTTAAAACATATTGCTCCAGGATAGAGTGGAAATTGATAGATATTGCCAATTACAAATTCTGCAGTTGATGGTGAACATTGAATATATACTGTACAGTAATTATTTGTACACTAAAGATGGAGGTGAAGCTTTTGATACTTCAATCAGTGTGAGTCCTGCTTCAGGCTGTTTTCAATAAAATCTAAACTGGATGACGTTGACACTGAATGCTTCAGACTCTCTTCATTGAAAAATGCATGGCAATAGTCTGATGATGTAATACCACAAATCATCAGAGGCACTAAATAAATGTTCTTCTAGATGACTTTCCCCTCCACAGACATGTACTATTGGGGGGCCTTTTCCAAGCTCTTTTGGTTCCAAACTCACCCTGTTTCAAAACCTAAATTACATTGGGCTGTTTTCCCAAAGGACTTGATTGAAATCTCAGCAGAGTTCTCTGAAGTCTGTAAACTTTAGTGGGAATTTTCCATCCCGAGCAGAAAGCTTGGCAGATGGAAATGAAAACGCCCAGCACACAGCTAAACTGGAAGCTGAATCACCTGAAAAGCATTTCATTTTCACAGAGGATGCTTTTTATCTGTGTGACAGGGTTGATACTAAGACTATTTTACTATGTTTTGGCATTCCTATATAAACTGACTTGTTAAATTCCTCCTTGCTCCTAGAAAACATTCCCTATGTTTTACTCATACAATGTATTTTAAAGGCTTTCATATACTGACTGTGATTACTGTGAAACCCTTTTTATCTGCTGCCTTGTTTTTTTCAAGAAACGGATAATTAGACGACATACATTTTTGATGGAAATCAGTAAAACTATTTAATGTATTAAACAGTAAATTGAGCAATTAGCCTCAATTACAAGTTCAGAATTTAATGGACGTTGTGAAATGACTAAATTGGCATATGAATAAAAGCAGCCATTAAAACAGCTCACTGCAGAAACACACAAAGAACACCATAAATGTACAAAATGAAAAATTTGTGGGGAAAAAAAAGTTGATTCAATCATCAACATACAAAAAAGAAAGGTATTTAACATTAGTTTTTCTCAACGTACTGTACACAAATAGAATACTGTATTAACACACATATACATACAGTAATTGTTAAAGTTAGTTTTTTATTAGTATTGATCAAAATTGGGATATATCATCATTATCTAGATTACAGTATGTCCCCGTCTGCTGTTTGTACGGGCAATTATTGAAGGTATAACAGAAAACAGGAAGACCAGCAACAATCCCATTCTACATTGCATACCACATTTATTACAGTTTAAGATGTGTGCATGTAGCCACTAATTGAATTAAAATCCAGAATTGGTGATCAGTAAAGTGGATATGTACTGTTGACCATAGAAGAAAGGTCCTATAAATATAGAAATTCTATTTTGTTGCAGAAATTCCCAACAGACCAAAGGGTTACACACACAATTGTGGCCTTATACACGTAGGCCCCTCTGCAAACTCATTTCACATTACTTCCTGTAGAAAAAAAACTAGAGGAAAAAAAAAAAACTTAGTCTCCCTTTAGGATTTAATGGATTAAACAGAAAACTCCTGCATAAAGATAAAACAGATTTCCTTTTGGATGCTTGCTGGCAAACCATGTTAACATTTGGGGGAAAAGTCTCTTAGACATTAACCATTAAATTAATTCTATATGACGCCTATATGAAAAAATAAAGGACATCTCCACAGATTTTTCACCATTGGCAGTTACAGTAAACAAAGTATGTGACCGCTGTGGTTATACGGAAGGATATAACAGAGAAATGACACGTGATATTTCTCCAGTAAGCATGCACTTGTTTCAATCACAGCATGCAACAGTATGGTAATGGTCCCCTTTGAGGTTGAGCTTTGCACTGAATACATCTTTGGCAATGTGGAATTGACCACCATGACCTTATAATGAAAAAAAGCAGACAATCACAGTGCAAAAACACATGTTAATAGATTATATTTATCAATTAACTAAATGCAAAGTGAGTGAACAGAAGAAAAATCTAAATCAAATCCATATTTGGTGTGACCACCCTTTGCCTTCAAAACAGCATCAATTCTTCTAGGTACACTTGCACAAAGTCAGGGATTTTGTAGGCATATAGTCAGGTGTATGATTAAACAATTATACCAAACAGGTGCTAATGATCATCAATTCAATATGTAGGTTGAAACACAATCATTAACTGAAACAAAAACAGCTGTGTAGGAGGAATAAAACTGGGTGAGGAACAGCCAAACTCAGCTAACAAAGTGAGGTTGCTGAAGACAGTTTACTGTCAAAAGTCATACACCATGGCAAGACTGAGCACAGCAACAAGACACAAGGTAGTTATACTGCATCAGCAAGGTCTCTCCCAGGCAGAAATTTCAAGGCAGACAGGGGTTTCCAGATGTGCTGCCCAAGCTCTTTTGAAGAAGCACAAAGAAACGGGCAACGTTGAGGACCGTAGACGCAGTGGTCGGCCAAGGAAACTTACTGCAGCAGATGAAAGACACATCATGCTTACTTCCCTTCGCAGTCGGAAGATGTCCAGCAGTGCCATCAGCTCAGAATTGGCAGAAAACAGTGGGACCCTGGTACACCCATCTACTGTCCGGAGAAGTCTGGTCAGAAGTGGCCTTCATGGAAGACTTGCGGCCAAAAAGCCATACCTCTGACGTGGAAACAAGGCCAAGCGACTCAACTATGCACGAAAACACAGGAACTGGGGTGCAGAAAAATGGCAGCAGGTGCTCTGGACTGATGAGTCAAAATTTGAAATATTTGGCTGTAGCAGAAGGCAGTTTGTTCGCCGAAGGGCTGGAGAGCGGTACACGAATGAGTGTCTGCAGGCAACAGTGAAGCATGGTGGAGGTTCCTTGCAAGTTTGGGGCTGCATTTTTGCAAATGGCGTTGGGGATTTGGTCAGAATTAATGGTCTCCTCAATGCTGAGAAGTACAGGCAGATACTTATCCATCATGCAATACCATCAGGGAGGCATCTGATTGGCCCCAAATTTATTCTGCAGCATGACAACGACCCCAAACATACAGCGAAAGTCATTAAGAACTATCTTCAGCGTAAAGAAGAACAAGGAGTCCTGGAAGTGATGGTATGGACCCCACAGAGCCCTGATCTCAACATCATCGAGTCTGTCTGGGATTACATGATGAGAGAGAAGCAACTGAGGCTGCCTAAATCCACAGAAGAACTGTGGTTAGTTCTCCAAGATGTTTGGGCCAACCTACCTGCCGAGTTCCTTCAAAAACTGTGTGCAAGTGTACCTAGAAGAATTGCTGCTGTTTTGAAGGCAAAGGGTGGTCACACCAAATATTGATTTGATGTAGATTTTTCTTCTGTTCACTCACTTTGCATTTTGTTAATTGATAAATATAAACTATTAACATGTCTATTTTTGAAAGCATTCTTACTTTACAGCATTTTTTCACACCTGCCTAAAACTTTTGCACAGTACTGTATATATATATATATATATATATATATATATATATATATATTGTGACAAAGCACAACTCACTCGGGTTCGTGCCCCTTTAAAAATACGACCCAGAACAATGAAATGGAGTTTTAAGCACTAGTGCGCTATTTTTAATAAACACAAAAGTAAACAAAACACACAAAATACAAAAGCAAAATAAACACCTAGCTCCTCTTGGAGCACTAACTCAACTTCCAGGAACACCCTTCCTAACACGGGACAGCTAAGCTGTTTTCCCGTCCTTACAAAAACACACTGGTGTCACACCGCACTTACTTCTTCTCTGGCTACTCGGAGACAGCGCACCTCTCCTGCCTCCTTCTACTCAGCAGCGTAGAGCAGACTGACTGCTCTCCTTATAAACCCTGCACCTGGCTCTAATTTACAATCATAGCCAGGTGCAGGTGATAATTAACAATAAAACAATTAACAGAAAACATTCCGCACATGTTTTTACTGCAGAGAGGTTTTAACCCCCTCCCTGCTGTCTCACAATATATATAGGAGATGTTTTACAGGAGATACATGTATCCGAAGCAGGTCTAGAAACTGGACTGCACAGTCATTTGGTTCAGAGACTGTTCATCAGAAGCTTACACCGGAGGGAAAATTATGCAGAAATGCAATTGTATTTTTAGCAATTATTGAGGCCCTCTGTGTATGGGGGCTGACAAAATCTTTTTGTTTGTACAGAAGGAGTCACAGAGTCACAACGTTGAACACTTCAAAACAGGGGGTTAACAGAATCCCATTGCATTCAGTGTAATGAAGTGAAAGCACACATCACCAGGAACAGAAAGGATTTGTAGACAATTCTTGACTTGGAACGCAATTTGTATCTTTTTCCAAGCAAGTCCACTGTGTCCGTGCAAAAAATCTGCATCTGTCGATGATGTCATGTCCTGTCTGGGGTTTATTTTCCACTCTCAAAACTAAATCCAAAAGGCACCCAAATATAGAGGTACCCTTATTAAATACAAATTGCACGAAAGGCTGGAAAGAGTGCCTACCTAATATGTTTATTTAGACATTAGACATTTGTTTAGACAATGTAGTATTCTCATGTCTGTTGCAAGTACAGCAGTTCACAATGAGATTAACAACTCCTCTCATATCTTTATTTCACAAATACTTCTAAAAGGTCTAGTTAGTAGCTTGTCATGTTCATGTTTTATTTAATCCGTTCCTGTCCCTTTTAGGATGTTTGCTTTCTGCGCTACAGAGCTGGACATCATAAAAAGGGAACCATAAACAATACATAAACTATCTATATTTATCCTCAGCAATATTATTTTTTTATGTGTAACCGCCATCTCCACCACTGGATATACAATAAGATACATCTTAATACTGGTGTAGAGCCATACTGACTTTGCCCATGTGCTTTGCCATTACTACAAATAATACATTTGGTTCTTTGGTATCCAGTTAACAGTAATGACAAGAACAAGAATAAAGGATGCGGGTCCCTCTATTGTAATTTTTTTTTTAAATAAGGAAGGATATTTTCATAGAGCACTTATTTCCAGACACTTGGGGCACAGGCCATGTGTTCCTGTCAGTTCTGGAACAGTTTCTAGAAGTTCATGGGAAAATAGGAAACCACTGTAACAGTGTTTGCCAGTTGTGAATCATTTTTGTAAACTCTAAACAGACTTGGTTATTCAGTTTAAAAAAAAAAAAAAAAAAAAAAAAAAAAAGATGGATTTGGACTTTGTACGCAAATAGTATTTCCTGCATCATTTCATTGTGCTGCGATTTTAAAATACAAATAAACAGTACATTACTTTTCACCCAAATCCACAGGTGCCTAATAAACCTCAACATGAAGACATGTTGCCATGAAGACATGTTGACATAAAGACATGTTGAGGTTTATTAGGCACCTGTGGATTTTGGTACATGCTAAATACAAGACAGCTAATATATCTGCAACAAAAAGACCTTTCTGTGAAAGTGTGGCTTGCCGGAGGACAACCATTTCAGTCCATCTGTTTATTACTTGCTGAATCATCCTTCTTTCAACAATTAGTAATAATGTTCAGAAGGAGGCATAAGGTCTTTATACAGGTGATATGGTTCTGTCACAACAGCTAGCATATACAGGTACCAGGAGCCATTCCTTTACATTAAAAAATGCAACAATTCTCATCGCTGCTCGTCTGGTGTTCTCTCTGCCTCGCTTCTCCCAGGCTACTCCACTGCACCGCTCACTGCACTGGCTCCCGATCACCACTTGCATCCAGTTCAAGACTTGCACTCGCCTATCGATGCCTTGACCAGACTGCACCCAGCTACCTCCAGACCCTCATCTCTCCCTACACCCCCACCCGACCTCTCCGCACCACCTGCACTAGAAGACTGGCTGTACCTCCACTACGCTCCCCTCCCTCCAGAGCCCGCTCCTTCTCCACCCTCGCCCCACAGTGGTGGAATGACCTTCCTACGGATGTCAGGACTGCCCATTCCCTGACCACCTTCCGGCGCCTCCTCAAGACCCACCTCTTCAGACAACACCTGTAAAACTCAACTTTCCCCTTCTGGTCTATATAGTACACTGCTTTTAATGCACTTTAACTTGCACTTATCTGCTCCCTATTTTACTATATTTAATCCTGCACTTAACCCAATCTGTAGTATTTTGTATTTCACTTGCACTCGTATCTAACCCTGATGTAACTATCAACACTGTTATCTGCTCTTGAACTGCCCCAGATACCAAATCCTACTGTGTTTTGTATTTGCTTTTATTAGGACTGAAGTCATTGTATTTTGTATCTTGCTCTTAATTGTACTGTAATTCTTGATGTATATTTTTTGTATACAACTGTAAGTCACCCTGGCTAAGGGCGTCTGTTAAGAAAGAAATAATAATAATAATAACAATTGCATCAACTAATTATTTTTAAAGGCAATCCCAGGATAACCATGGATAGGTGGTTGATGCAATCCAGGGTGATTCCCAATGCTGTAGAAATCAATCCATGTACAATAGCAATCAAAGATGCTGTATGGGTTTCACCCTTTGGGGCTCATCAGTTGGGAGTTTGTGTGCTCTAGTATGTGGAAATGTTCCCATATATACCAGTAAATAAAAATAAAATAAAGGAATTGAATGAAAATTGTAGAAGAGGGCAGCATCAAAGCACTACATTTTCACTTTTTTGCATGTTATTATGGCATTAAACTTTATAGCACGTACAGTTCACGATCTATCTATGTGTTTAAATATAGTGCCATACCACTACTGTAGAAAACATTTAGCGGCCGGATTAAAGGATGACATCCATCAAGAGGTGTTGAGTGACACTGTGGAAGTCCTGCTGTATAGAATGTTATCCCACACCCTGTCGCTGGTTCTGGAGTGTATGTGTGCCTTTATGTAAGCAGCTGGGACACGCAACAGGAGACACGTTGCTAAGGGCCACAGCTTGAGGTTACTCCATGGCCATTGCTACACAGAAAGGCACCAAGCAAAAGCTTCTGTTTGTTTACATCAAGGAGGAGAGCATCTGTTCTGCAGGAACTACTACACAAAACCCTTCCACTCCAAGACCGTATCTCTTAAAGGCATTGTCCAGCCGAGGCCGTTTGAAGAGGCAGGCATCGTCGTGAGAATGCCGGGACTTCGGGAGCCCAGAAGTAGGTCAGTTTAGGGGATGTTGATCCCAAACAGTGTGTAGAGAGGGTTTGCATAGAATAGTAGGTTCCTGGAGCTGGACGTTCCTTTTAGTGGGACTAACGCTCGCCATGTGTGGCAAACATTTATTTTTAGCTTTGTTTTTTTTAATTAAATGTGACACTAATCAGCACGCCTGTGCAGCATCTCAACACCCAATGCTCTGTGTCTGCCTCAGTATTATTCAGTGACGACCCATGTATGTAACATCACCCTGTTAGAGGCCCTTATACAGTACAGCACACGTATATTTATTATTTTATTTCTTAGCAGACGCCCTTACCCATAACTGAATTTGTGAATTATTGAATTGTGCAACAGTGTGGGAGCACTATATAGAACGCTCACCTCCATATCATAACTATGCAGAATCAGGAGCTCAACAACATTTTATTCTAAATGATGACCACTTCCATATTCACAACAACAAAAAGCCCTACAGTAAAATTAGTTTTACCCATTTTTAACATGATAAACATCTTTAAAGCCTTAAAAGACTCCTTGGTTTGGTGTATCTAGAGTTTGTGTAATTAGGCTCTGGATAACTGAGTGGCAGCTATACCTACATTGAGATAGTAGTGTAGCAACACACACAAAATGCACAACTGAACTGGAACTTTGATGCCTTGCAGTGCTGTCGATTGGGTTCAGTACGTACTACAGGCAGCCTAAAGCACAACATAACCACACTCTACTATGCTGTTCTTACCCATTAACACAGCACTCCACCTTGTCCCCATGGAACATATCTGATTTAACTAAAAAAACAACTATTTGCGAGTTGGAAGCCAAGCCACAGCACGATCTTGTTTTAATGTGAAAAGAGTGGGTCGGGTTTGCATTCCCACCCCCTCTCTCTTTGGGATGTGGATTTTCCCAGAACTCTTTCTAGATAGGTTACAGCAAGTTATTTATGTACAGCTTGGTTAAACTACTTTGTGATGTGGTAACTGGAAACAATATTTACTATGAATCATGAGTATATTATTACAGCTTACATATTCCAAAATCACAACTCATGTTTTTTGTGTTTGTATCTTGGCACTTTTGAAGTATAAAACCATGGCTTCTCTTCCGATTGTTCCCTTCCAAAGTATTAACCTCAGAGTGCTTTAATCATTGTATGGTACTCGAACAGAGGCAGGGACTAAATGTGTAGCAATAAACACAAATTAGTTTAAAAACCCATTTAATAGAGAGTGTTGAAGCACATTCCAGACATTTCTCAGTAACTTCTCTACTGAGTAAATGCATTCCCTCCATGTGATCCTGAAACCTTCAGACCTAACTCCAAGCCTAGTATAAACAAGTACAGAAAAAGAGTGCAATACGTTCATTTAAAATGCGGCCTATTTAATATGGTTGAGAGGCATACATTACAGTGCAAACATTTATTTGGCAAACTTACTGTTTTACAATACAAATATCAAAAGGTATTTTGTTAACTGTGTCATTTGAAAACAGTGTAGCTAAAACAAATTTCATGCTTGCAGAACAGTGCATTCTGTTGACAGCGGGTGGAGAACAGGTCCTGATTTGAAAGCACAGTACATTTCATCTCAAGAAAGCTGGCTTAGGAATGGGACAACACATTTTCAAAGTTCCTTAAATAGTCAGGGATCCTGTGATGTATTGAATAATAACTGATTTTATGAGAAGAAACCACAAATATAGAAGCACAGGCGAAAGCTAGGCCAGTTTCATACTCTTCAAGCTGAGGCCTGGTCATAAAGAGAAAGAAAAGGTGAAACAGAGATGCCAGGAGAATGTGAAAAGGCAGACGATGTGTATTACATGAAGACAGTTAGATCCAAAATGCATAGGGAAGCAGCTGAAGAGGTAGGCCACTTGCAGAAGCAAAACGACAAATAAAAACAATGTTAGATTAAATATTCTCTAGGCAGCCCAAACTATGAAAACTGTTCTTTGTTTGTGTAAAGGGGGAGGGGGTCATTATAGTTTTTCAGCAGTCTAGCAATCATATTTATTTTTTTTAAGATGGAATAAAACAGCTGATGATTTACCTGCTTAAGAAGTTGACACCCGTGACTAATTAACCTCAACGTGAGGAATGGGTTTGCCAAAATATGTATTAAAGTGTGTACTAGGCTACTGGTCTTACAACGAACAGCTTCATGAACAGTTATGGAAGAATGCAATAACTTGTTGTAAAAGTATTAATACACACTGAATTGTTAAATGAATCAGCCGAACATTTATTATTATCCCTTCTCAAAAAAAAAAAATAATAAATAAATGCTCACCAGAGAATCTAGGAAAGAGAATATGCATTATTTAAAAGGTATTCTTTCTGAAAAAGATCATAAGTGCCTAACTTGCCTTTTGGACTTGGTGGATAATTTGCAACTGTAAATACAGTGATCATATAAAAATGTAAAATTCACCAGCATTTTAGAACATCTTGTTTCCATTAGTTGGAAATTAGCAGGCTGGAATTCAAAGCAAGGCATCTGGAGTGTAAGGATAATAAAAGAGCTACATAACCCCGCTTCTCTGATGTCATCACACAACACTGACTGGATGAAAGAACACCACACTGCAATGACAAAACTACAAGTGGCTCTCTGAAACCAAGCACCACCAAAGTCAAATCGAAACCAACAGTAAACAAAACAATCAGTGTACAAATTCATTTTAAATATACCTTGAGAGATCTATAATAAATGCAACCAAATTCTATATATAGCCAGGTTTATCAAATCAGTGCTGTTCAGCCCAGAGTGGTCTTTTATGTCCAGTTCTTGCTGCATGCAGGTATGTGAGCAGGAGGGTTAGGTCATTTACAATGGATGCAACATAGATAAAAAACAAAACTGGTGCAGATTAGAGGACAGGTGAAAACATGTCTTTGCATCACTCAACTTCATATGTATTGTATTGCAGAATTTAGCCAGTTCTTAAAATTCAGAGATCTAGAATCACCATGTACAGTAAACAGTGTCTGAGGTATGGCAGTTGTCCTTCAATTAAATGTTTAATAAAAAAACCATCTTCTTAATGTATGAAATAGCGACTGTAATGCATAATTAAATTATTGCTGTAACAGTAAACACTGCTTTGGTAAGTCAGTAGGTAATGTACAAGTTAAGGCAATGCAGAAATTACTTTAAAAGCAAACACAAATTATAGTGGTACAGAATGACATTTTTCCATTTTTAAGGAGGAACCAAAATAATAATAAAAAACATTTAAAAGGGCACCCGAAAATAACAAAGGTCTCTGTGCTCTGTACATCCAATAAATGCTTCTTGCTACACCGATTGGTCAACAAGTCGCGCGTTTTGCGATGTTTTCAATTTCTTTGTCCACTTTCTGGGTCAAGTAACACTTGAGGGAGCTGACTTATTGGAGCCTTTCAGGCAGCGACGTGACGTCAAGTCGTGGATTTCCCTTATAGGCCAAAAGTTACGCACATGGGTTTATGGGATACAGCGGTGAAAACCCATAGCGTGCGTCATGGGGCGTGGAAAGCTTTGAATAATAAGCATAAATACAAGACGAAAAAGTTATTTTGTGTGCCAGAACGGGCGACCATAGCAAAAAAAGAAATTACTACATCATTTAAGAACGGGGCATACACTGAAAACCTTTCCATTGGGTCGACATTTTTTCATGTGTGAGGAGCACTTTGAACCTGAATGCTATGAAAGGAACATGCAGGCAAATATTCTGGGGTATGTATGCAAGACAAAGCTAAAACCCGATGCGATGCCAACAATATCTGCCCACAAGAAGAAGAAATGTCACACAGCAAAGGCTGGCAGGTTATTGTATATAACTCAATTGTATTTATTAACAATAAGGAATTAACTACATCAAAAGTTGGCAAATGACGACAAATGACGAGACCGAAGGTCAATGTCACCAGAAGCCCGAGATACTAGTATTACAGGATGCACTTTATTTATTATAGTTGTAGGCGTTTACAAAAGCTTGAAAAAGTACACCACCTGTAAGAATTATAGAAAAAAAGAGAAGTATTTTGCTTTCTCTTATTATCGTTTCCCCAGTTTGAAAATTGTTACGTTTCATTTTTCACTGCTTTCGCATATGTGTGCAGACTCCATGCTGTTTTCATTTTTCACTGCTTTCGCATGTGTGTGCAGGCTCCATGCTGTTTTCATTTTTCACTGCTTTCGCATATGTATGCAGGCTCCATGCTGTTTTCATTTTTCACTGCTTTCGCATATGTATGCAGGCTCCATGCTGTTTTCATTTTTCACTGCTTTCGCATATGTGTGCAGGCTCCATGCTGTTTTCATTTTTCACTGCTTTCGCATATGTATGCAGGCTCCATGCTGTTTTAATTTTTCACTGCTTTCGCATATGTATGCAGGCTCCATGCTGTTTTAATTTTTCACTGCTTTCGCATATGTGTGCAGGCTCCATGCTGTTTTCATTTTTCACTGCTTTCGCATATGTGTGCAGGCTCCATGCTGTTTTCCCTGTTCTCACTCTCCTGTCTAGAAATTCTAGATTTCTCTCTGCTGCAATTTTACTCTGGCTGGAGTGATATTATTGCTCATTAGTATCTGCTGTACTGAAACGTTTTTTTTTTTTTTTTACCGATTACAGTTTCTGTATTTAAGTTGAAACTGCCTGTTTGTATGTTTCCTCCTCTCCGGTTCTCTTACAGTTTCAGGATAATAAACCTTATAATCTTACTAGGTAGCCTACATAAAGGCTATGTACCTTGATGTACACTTCTGGAGTGATTCTACTTTAAATGTGCATGGTATGGAGGTCTTGTATAAAAAATAATTGACACACAGACAGAAGTTATTGCAGAAGTGTTTCCATAAAACACATTTACTACAAGGGCACCAAGTATTTGGAGCCTTCTTGGTTCAGTTTTCTCGGATTAGGCGGGTTGCAGACTCCTCGTTATCCTCATCTGAATATTCACTAGCACTTCACTGCCTGACAAAGTTAAACTGGGGCAGCCAGACCTCAGTGGTTCATATAAGTACTCTTCTATTTGAGTTTTTTCATCCATAATAAATCTGATAAATGTCGTCGCAAATAATTTTATTAGCTGCAGCTATGGACTAGCAGTGTTCGGAAAAAGGGAGCTCAACGACCCAACGTCATATCCTGTGCACCACATGAAAGACCCAATGCATAGAAGCTTAACATTGTTTTAATGCTTTTATATCGTAAATTGGCCGAACAGGGGCTTTAAATTGTGTCAAAAGTTTTCAGCCACATGTTTTCTATTGAAATGATTATATATGCACTACCAATACAGGTACCGTTTAATTTAAAATGCCTTCAACTCAACAATACTGCAGTTCAAACTATTAGCTGAGTAGACGGGCCACAGAGAAAGAAAAAAAAACAAAACACAATGGCAGAGGTTGGCTGACCAACACTTGTGAATGTATGCTTTCAGGAAGATAAATGTACATTAAAACAAAAAACAAAATCAGTAGACATCTTTGCATACAAAAAAAGGTTAAAAAGTCACTTCACATTATCTTCAAATGTAAGCAGGTAATACAAAGGGGAATATATATATATATATATATATATATATATATATATATATATATATATATATATATATATATATATATATATATATATATATATATCACACACATACTTACACACACATATATATAATTTGTATAAAAGCACCTTAAACTTTAGTTAAAAGCAGTAATTCTTGTAAAATGTCGAGTACTTTAAAAAATATTCTCAAATGTGATTCAAGAATAAAAGGCACATAATGTATATATGTAGTTATACATATTTTAGCAAAAAAATACACTTAATAAAAGGGGAAAAAAGTAGCACCAATATTTGGCATTTCTAACCTGAGAAAGCTTTTAGAAACAATAAAATATGGCAGACACAATAAAACCACCCTGTCATATTAACTATCTAATTCCCTTTCATACTCACTGCAGTTGTGATTCCCTCCTTGTGAATATCAATAATAAAGGTAAGAGCATGTACACCACAACATGTAAACGTTTCCATGGTAACTGGCCTCTGCAGGACCTCAGGCACCGCTGCCCTGTAGCGGCTGCATCAGACCTGCTCCCTTTGCGATTGAAGAACAGAAACAGTTCTGGAAGGGTTTCTTGTTACCAACTGAAACATTCCGACACAGGTGGCTGTAAAAGGGCAAGTCTTTCTGGTGTTTTGTTTCCAAGTTTGGCTTTATACTTTTTCGTTCTTGCTCAATGCTGGGTTCAAGCAGATTGGACAACACGCTCCTTTAAGTTTCACTGGTCTTGGACATTCAACCGCCGGACAGGTCTCCACAAAACAGGTGACCTGTCCTTCCTAAAACAAACAAATAAATACAAATTTAGAAAATAGCTACATGAACTAGCATAATAATCTGATATAAACATCTCAACAAGAAGTCTATCAATGTCTTCAAGTCAGACTGTTACTGGCATAACTCACAAGCACCTTATTGTTTTAACTGTTGATATGTATTTCACCTAGACTCAGGCAAAGACATTTTTATGTTCACCTACTGTGTTAAATGCAATAGGATCCCACGTTTTTGTATAATGTTAATGTCCCAGAAGTAAAAAACTGACATGATTTGAAAAAAAAAAAAAAATCTTTATGTATTTATTACACCTTTAACATGGAAAAAACCCATAGATGCATCACCAGATAAATGGCCTAGAAGCAAATATACTTAAAACAATGAAGGGCTATACTGAGATGTGTACAGTATACTAAAACCCTGTAATGCTGTGATGACAAAGTGGCTCCCATAGAGTCAGATGTGGGGTCACGTGATGGTAATATGCAAATATCTAAAACTAGAGTCTATGCTGGGAAAGGGGGGTACCAATTGTCCACCCCCCAATATGGTGTGTGATCCACCAAGGCCTGGTAACCTGTATAGAGGCACTCATCAACACACTTCTTCCACTAAGCATAAACATCTCTGAACATTCATTTATTAGAGCAGTGTATTTAATCTTGTGCGCCTGACATTCGAATGCATGTTCAGAGACTTTAAAAAAGTGGGTCTAATTCAGGGGAACTGGACAAGAAAAATAGAGCTGAAACTAAGCTGAAGCACAAGACAGAGGAAGGAAAAATAAGAAGCAGCAAAGGGATCTGTTGTAAGAAGCCAGACTGAAGTCAGCAGGTAGTTTCCTATAAATGGTCAGTTGGCCAGCTCGTCTATTAATTGAGTTAATTAAAATTAAACATTTTTCTAGCACCATACAATACATGGGTATAGATCATTTGGTAGGGAAGAAAATAACATGGAAGAATAAATAAATGAATGAATACATAAATAAATGTACATACTTTGCATTCACATGTGGTACAAGGATCCTGTTTCCAACTCTCTGTACTGGATCGCTCTCTCCCAGTTTCATCGGTGCAGTCAGTTTTACTCAGGCGAGACTCAAGCTTCTTAATCTGATTCAAGATCAAAAGCAGTCAGTGTTACTATACAGTATGTCCACCAATGATCTAATGATTTCAGATCACTCGGCAGTTGTCTTTGAAATGTTATTACCGACTCTATGAAACAGCCACCATGCTGTATTAAAACTAGATCTCTAAATATATCAACTTCTAAAAAGTTCCTGGAAGTTTTGTTTTAGATTTTACTCATTCTGCAGCGGTCAGACAGTTGGTAGATAACTATAATGCCACTCTCTGACAAACACCTTGGATACTATTGCACCCTATAAACTTAAACTATCTACAAAAAGATGTTCTCCTTGGTTCAATGATACAACACGTAAACACAAAGTATGTGTCGCAAACTAGAACACAGACGGAGAGCTACTGGACTTCAGGTACATTAACTTGGAAAGATAATCTTTCAAAATACAGGGCTGCATTGTCTCTAGCTAGATCAGTCTATTCTAATCTTATTGACAAAAACAGGAATACCCAAAGATTTCTCTTTTAGTCCACAACAAAATTAACAAATCCACAATTGGAGTGTGTTACACAAAATACCCCTCCAGAAATCAAACGAGCAACTGTATATCAAATCAAGACATGTCAACTGACAAAAACAATGATGCAAATATAAAGCATTTGTTATTGACGCGTGAACAAGAGCTGGGCAGCATAAAGACAAAACCCACAACATGCACATTAGTTCCCATTTCTTCTACACTTTTAAAAAGTATATCCAAAAATAAATACTAGTTTTAAATATTGTTCAGAGCTCTCTTTCATCAGGTAATTCTTTCAAGACAGCAGTAATAAAACCTTTGCTCAAGAAGCCCACCCTCGATCCCAATGTGCTTAATAAACTACAGACCTGTATCCAATCTTCCTTTTTTATCCAAGGTGTTAGAAAGAGTGGTGGCAGAGCAACTTAACAGATTTCTTGCCACACAAAACATGTGAGAAGTTTCAGTCTGGTTTTAGGCCATATTGTAGCACTGAGTCAGCACTAATTCAAGTGGCAGATGATGTGTTGTGATCCTTCGGTTCTTGTTTTCTGGATTTAAGTGCAGCTTTGATCACTCTGCTTTGATTGAATATGGTGGGACTGTCAGGTACTGTCCTGTCCTGGTTTTGATCCTATCTCTCCAACAGGTTTCAGTTTGTTAATTGAGGAGGAGACCTCTTTTTTTGTCAAAGGTTACATGTGGGGTCCCGCTGCGCTTGGGTGATATTATTCGTAGATATAGAGTGAATTGTCACTGGTTATGCTGATGATACTCAGCTTTACCTGTCCCTCAAGCAGGGTGATGGATCTGCTGCTAATATTTTGAAAAAATCGGATGTTTAAAATCTTCCTAATGCTAAACTCAGACAAAACAGAAGTGATGATATTGGGAACTCAGAAACAATACAAGAATATACACTAGTCGATTCTGTGCTTGACAGACTTTGTATTATTATTATTATTATTATTATTATTATTATTATTATTATTATTATTATTATTATTATTATTATTATTAATAATTTATTTATTTATTAGCAGATGCCCTTATCCAGGGCAACTTACAATTGTTACAAGATTTTACAAGAAACAAGACGATTTTAGAGCAGAAATAAAAAAAAATATATAAAAAAACCATAGGTGTCATTTTTGACCCAGACCTCTCATTTCATTTAAGAAACATTGCCAGATTGATTATTTTATCCCAGACAGGATGCTGAGAGATTGATGCATGCTTTTATAGCTTCAAGAATGGATTATTGTAATGGTCTTTTAATTAGTATTGGTGCAACGTGATATCTTTATTATTATTATTATTATTATTATTATTATTATTATTATTATTATTATTATTATTATTATTATTTATTTCTTAGCAGACGCCCTTATCCAGGGCGACTTACAATTGTTACAAGATATCACATTATTTTTACATACAGTTACCCATTTATACAGTTGGGTTTTTACTGGAGCAATCTAGGTAAAGTACCTTGCTCAAGGGTACAGCAGCAGTGTCCCCTACCAGGGATTGAACCCACAACCCTCCGGTCAAGAGTCCAGAGCCCTAACCACTACTCCACACTGCTGCCCAATCTAATCTGCAACTTGTACAAAATGCTGCTGCACAAATTTTAACTGGGACTAAGAGACAAGATCACATCACTCCTGTGCTGGCATCCCTACACTGGCTTTCTGTCCGAGTTAGGATACATTTTAAGGTGCTATTATTAACCTATAAGGCTCTAAATGGCCTTGCTCCACCTTACCTTAAAGATCTTTTAACACCACACGTCCCCAAATCGGTCACTCCGACCTAAGGATGCCAGGTTACTGTCTATACCCATTATTCAGAAAATAAATAATAATAATAATAATAATAATAATAATAATAATACTTAGGTGGTAGATGCTCCAGGTATATTGCACCGAAATGATGGAATGCCCTGCCCAGTACTGTAAGGGAAGCTCCCTCGGTTGATGTTTTGAAGTCTTGATTAAAAAACATATTTTAACAGCCTGGCATATCCAGTTATCTAAAATGATATTCTCTCGTCTTTTAAATACTAGTTTATGGGTAGTGTTCTTGTTATCATTACTATTGTTGTTATTACATATAGATAGATAGATAGACTTTATATTTATTTTTCTTCTCGTGTGAAGCACTTTGTGGCGGCTCTCATTAAAGGCGCTATACAAAAATAAAGATTGATTGATTGATTGATTGAAAGGCACTCAATACCATTTGTACATAAGATTAGTAAACAAAGTTGTGTCAATTTAAAATGCACCAGAACAATACAGTACACAGTTATTTTCTTTAAAAACTGAATTGTATTTATTTTTAAATGAACTTACCTGCTTTCGTAGACTTGTGATTGTTTTTTGCATTTCTACCACAAAGTCTTGAAATTCATTAAATGCAGCTTCAGATTTCTGTTGGTCAGGACTTGTCGACAAGGTTACATTATTAATTGTTTCTGCACCGTCTTCCACAGAGCTGCACAGATATAAAACACTGAACAGTGAATTTACAGTCTACTGCAATACAAGACTTCACTCGAGAAATGATCACGAGAAGATCCAAAACTGAATTCTTCACTTTTATTTTAAAACACAAAAGACTACAACATCACCCTAATGTAAGAACTGAATTCAAATCCAACACGATTGTTCAAGTCTTCCAAAACCTAGTTTAGTCAGCCGTTTAAAATATTTAGGTTTTTGCACCCCAGTTAACCACATTTGGTTACACGCCACTTTCAGCTGATGCAAGTTCTCATAATACTGTAACCAAACAATGGCTCTGGTTAAACTAATCTCAGATTGGAAAAGTGGTAAGAATCAGTCTGTCTATCCTTATCCTTCACGAATATATATAAAAAAAAAAAAATTGTCAGAGAAATATAGAAACGTACAGACTGCAACTTCCCAGGGTCTGAATTAAATAATTATACAGTACTTGGTCATTGTTATGGCATTGTTAACCCCGAAGCCTATACTACAAATATGCCCATTATGTCTACTGTAGATTTAAAAGGCAAAACACTTTTGTATTCCACCGGACACAATTAGAGTCATTCCTGTTCAAGTAAACAGTCCAAATTCTGGGGATGTTGCCTCCATTTATGGTTGACTATACTGTACATAAACCACATGATTTGGAGAATAGGGTTAAAACGGTAGGTGATATGTGACACCAAAACAAGAGCTGTCCAAAAAATGTTGGTGACCTCTGAACATATTTCTCTGTGAGTGGGGATGGGGGGCCTAAATATTGGGATCATAAAGAAACAACTAGACAACGTTCTGGGATCAATCAGAGACTATGAACCGCTGGTGGCCTTTGTTAATTTGGAACTTTTCTTAAATTATTCTACTACCATTTTATAGCTTGTTTCAAGGCCTTGGCCTTGGCTGTTGAATAAAGCAGTTAAGCAACCCCCTTGATTCACCTGAATTGGAATGACCCATTACTGAAACGTATATTCAAAGTTTAACACCACCTAAATCGTCCATACACCCCCCCCAAAAAAAAATAAAAATCTTACTTCAGACTGTTACTTTTGTCCTCTTGCCCAGAAAGTTTTTCATCAGCAAAACTGTATTCTGCAGAGCGTTTGCCACGGAAATGGAAAGAGAGGGCATTAAACTGCCCTTTGGTTCGACAGTCTAGAAAACAAAACAACAAAACAGTTCAGAACACCTAAAACACCTTGAACTCTCAATCAGAACCGCTGGGACATAAGAACATACCACTTAAGCATGATTCACACAGGACTACATAGCAGGTGTCGTGTTGGTCAAAAAGCAGAGGACGTCTAGTAACCTCACAGATGTGGATCAGAGGACGTCTAGTAACCTCACAGATGTGGATCAGAGGACGTCTAGTTACCTCACAGATGTGGATTAGAGGACGTCTAGTAACCTCACAGATGTGGATTAGAGGACGTCTAGTAACCTCACAGATGTGGATTAGAGGACGTCTAGTAACCTCACAGATGTGGATCAGAGGACGTCTAGTAACCTCACAGATGTGGATCAGAGGACGTCTAGTAACCTCACAGATGTGGATCAGAGGACGTCTAGTAACCTCACAGATGTGGATCAGAGGACGTCTAGTAACCTCACAGATGTGGATCAGAGGACGTCTAGTAACCTCACAGATGAGGATCAGAGGACGTCTAGTAACCTCACAGATGAGGATCAGAGGACGTCTAGTAACCTCACAGATGTGGATCAGAGGACGTCTAGTAACCTCACAGATGAGGATCAGAGGACGTCTAGTAACCTCACAGATGTGGATCAGAGGACGTCTAGTAACCTCACAGATGTGGATCAGAGGACGTCTAGTAACCTCACAGATGTGGATCAGAGGACGTCTAGTAACCTCACAGATGTGGATCAGAGGACGTCTAGTAACCTCACAGATGTGGATCAGAGGACGTCTAGTAACCTCACAGATGTGGATCAGAGGACGTCTAGTAACCTCACAGATGTGGATCAGAGGACGTCTAGTAACCTCACAGATGTGGATTAGTTTCCATCAAGAAGAGTCGGTCAATCCAAAATGAAATGCGATGTTGTGGCCAGAGAAGGTGCTTTTGTCCATGATTGGTAAACAGTGAACCAGGTGTAAATAACACATTTTGTTGTACCTTGTTTTCCAAAGGTTAGAAGGTTAGAATAACTATTTTGCCCCTTGAGTGATATGTATTTTGCCCCTTGAGTGATATGTATTTTGCCCCTTGAGTGATATGTATTTCCACACATACCTGCAAATGCACTGTTTAAAGCATCCATTTTTTGATAGTCGCCAATTATGTCATTAATCACTGCGTTTTACAGAACTGTAGAATTTCAGGACAGATTGTATCCATTTTAATATTATATCATGGTTTAATGTCAAGTTTGGTGTTGCTTTGAATGTGAATACCCTGGAAATGCTGTATCAACTCTAACAGAACAGTCATGGTTGATTCGCACAGGAGTAAAAAGACACAAGACGGTCCGATCTCCTGAAAAAATCTGGAGCACCTTTGAGAAAATGATCTGGGATATAAAGAAATTAATGGTTCGCGGTGAACGGTATTAAATTACTGGGTGCAGGGGGCTGTTGGAGTGAAAATGTATGCCATTAGAGTGGAGTAAATATCTGTTTAAGAATTAAGTAAACCTGGAACAGGTAGCGTCTGAATTTCAAGTGCTATAAAAACAGGTCCAGTTTTTATGTACAATATATAGTATTCGCTCCAAAACGCACAATACTTTAAAATAACTTATTCCCCTGCTGTGTTAAGAACACATTCAGATTTGAGAGTTGTTCTTGTCTGCTACTTGCTGTTAAATGTGTAGAGAGGTCTTTATTGCAGAAATCAATGTTTTTGTTAAATTCTTTCAAAACTATGCAGTAGAATCCTTACGCTTTTGCCTGCTAGGGCAAACAGAGGTTAATCCGATTTATAAAAATCTGATATAACACCAAATTGGATTCAATTTAATAATGATGTATACAACAAACCTAACTGTATTTACAAGTAGGAAAACAAGCAGGGAACCCAAGTGCTGAAAGCGTGACCCTGGTCTGACTTAGATCATTATCATCGTCTTCCTTAAATTTAACAACTGTATATATTAGGTCTTGTGACCACTTAAGAGTTAAAACACACTCAATGGCCACTGTGACAGAGTGACCTCAGAGGTTAAGGGTCACCGGAGGTCATAGCTGATATAGTTGCACTTTTGTTTATTTTGTAGTATTATATATGCGTGTGAATTAGGCCAAAATAATGTTTAATGATACTATTCAAACATTTAGGATATGTATGTTTTTTCTCCCTTTCAAAAATGAGATGTATCTTTTAAAATGAGAGTAGGCTTATGGGAAATTGCCACTATATATAAGGGCCTGAAAATGCTCAGGGTTCAGTTGAGCTCTAGCCTTGAAGGTGGATGCTGGAGGGACTCAAGATATCTAGTTTCTGTAGCCTATTTTTTTTTTGTGCTTTCCTCTAATAAATTGTATGGTGTGTTGCCCCGGTGACAGCCACAAGGCCATCTCTAAAGTTATGTGGCACTGGACTCTATTCTCTATGGCTTGACAACAATATTTCAAAATACCTGTTACAATTAAAGTTGAGTGTAATAAACCCACACCCCTACCCAGCTGTCACAAAACAATGCATTGCCAGAGGCCTACTATTTCCCCAGCAGATGACAGGAAGATCATACTCCCATTAGCAGGAATGCCTAAAGTCAAACAGGAATCTGAGAGCTGAAGTACTTCAGGCTTTGTACTGTAGCAACAAAAAAAAGATTTGAAAGGAACACCCTTGAGCCCTTTAATGACGGATCCTGTCATTAGCCAGCAGTATATAGAGAGAAAAAGAGCTGTTACTGGAAAGTCACACATTAGGGAGAGAGAGACCAACGAATAGTGTATGCACTGATCTTTTTAATGAAAAACTAAAACAATATATCATTAACCGCTTTACACTGCTGTAGATATAGGAAAGAACCATCAGTATCATAAAATGGTAAATCACCGTGACCTACATCTACCGAATGTACCGTTTCTCTATTTATCTCCAATCTAAAACTCTCAAGAACCTGTGGTAAACCATGCATTATTTATTTCATTTGCGCCTTGTTGTAAAGCACATATTCCGTTCATTTATAAATTACCAAAATATTTATGGTAGAAATTCCATTAACAAATATTTTGAAAAAGTTTCCGCTGCTCAAAACATGGCAATGTAAAAGAAACAGAGGCTTTTAAGTTGTTTATATTATGTATAAATAAGTAAATGGAATGCAGTTTTGTATGCAGCAATGTATATTAACATGCATATCTTAATGAAAATGTAGTCCACCATGAACTACAGCTATAGTGACACAATGCTTTAAATCTAAATAGCTTAATGTAGTGCCTGTAAACACAAAGGCTGCAAAGAAAAAACATTGGTTTGAATCACATCTCCCAAGTCTTTACTGTACCATAGAACAGAATTGGTTTTATTTTGCCCTAAAATTGCCAATTGTCTGTTACAAGACAAGCTTGGAAGGAGCTTGTACTTTCTAGCCAAAGATTAAGAATGCTTCCTCCTGCAACGGTTGAACTGGTTTGTGACAGGAAGCAGTCAAATATCCAAAAATAACAGTGTTTGTGAAACTCTAATCTAGAGCATTATAGATCAAAGGTCACCTATACTGTAATAAGAAACAAAGCCAAGTAGATAAGTTGAAATGTAGCAAATCAGTTAACAGTACCAATGTTGGTTAAAGAATCCCAAAGATTCAGCATCAACAACATGGCAAGGTAACCCAGTCCAGGAGACTTGTTTCTGTGTAACGAAGTGTCTCTGTGTGAAACTGCCTCAACTTAAAATATCTTGAACACTGTTTGCAAACAGTATTAAATAAATAAAACATACATACATACATACATACATACATACATACATACATACATACATACATACATACATACATACATACAGCAGATTAACATTGATTCATAATGGATAGAGCCAAGAACTGAGAGTTTGGAGTACATGTCCAACTATTTTACATTTGAATGCTTAATTATAAAGCTCAGCACTGCAATGGTATGCTTGTGTTTCTATACACTCTCTGTAACCTTACCTTATCCTTTCATCCAGTTTCTACTGTTGTTACAAGGCTCCTAATGTTCCGTAAATTATTTTAATCATCTTCACGCCCCTAAACCTATATAAACCCGTCCCCATAATTTGCACCACCACAAGATGCTCAATTATACCCTGTTGTGAAGGAGATTATTTACAATCATTTCTGTAAGACATGGTTTCCATCAGCCCTTTGCCATTATTCACATAATTTAGTAGTAAGGCCTCGCTGTATCTTTGGTAAACAATTGGAATATACTGTAAGCACCTTCACAGCAGTCTTGCCACATCCGCAGGTCCATTCTGGGGATCTCCTCACAGCTGACATATCCATGTGGGAACTCTGCAACGTGGAAGACATCAGGCTGGACCCTGGTGATGTTGTCACTGTTGTCGCACACGGCTCTTGCGAGAGAGGTCTGTTTGATCTGCGTCAGCTGGCCTGGAGTAAATTCACCAGGGTTTTCATACCAGAACCTGTTGCCTCACAGGAAAGAGGGCAAAATGGTAGATTTAATTGGTTTAGGAAGAATATGTTGGTGTTGCTTTTCACTTTTTTTTTGTTTTTAGGAATTTATATACATGCCTGGCAACAGTGTTAGGATGTCAACATCATAAAATAAATTAAAATAAATCAGACCATCAAAAGGGCAAGAATACACTTCTCATTGATCCAGCAGATACTAAAAACTGAAAGTTTTAGGTCACACTTCAGGATCACGTTCATATGTAATTTGGAAGTGGAAAAGCAGGCAGACCCGATATATACTCCAGTCTTGCTGCACTATATAATAAAAATATATATTATAAACAAACAGCCCTTACCTGTCCCCATCTCGGAGGCGTTTGAACTGTGTAGCAAGCAAACACATTAGAGTCGGCCCAAGTCTGCTGCCAGGTACCAGCTCTTCCACCATTAAGGCAGGGAATAAGTCAATATTCAGAGGTGTGCCGTAAAGTCTGGAAGACAAAGCCAACAGAAATATTGTTACGGAAACAAAACTAGTGCAAAACAACCAGACTGCAAGAAAGAGTAGCTAAATTACAGGCATTGTTCTCACAAGTTTTGGCCCAGTTTTATACAGTTAACATTATTTTAGTCCACTCAGAAATTTTGCCTTTGCACTTAGAAACAGGCTCAAAATAGGGCTCTATGTTACTGGTTTTTATTTATTTATTCATAAGAAAGTTTACAAACGAGAGGAGGCCATTCAGCCCATCTTGCTCTTTTGGTTGTTAGTAGCTTATTGATCGCAGAATCGCATCAAGCAGCTTCTTGAATGATCCCAGGGTGTCAGGTTCAACAACATTACTGGGGAGTTAGCTCCAGACCCTCACAATTCTCTGTGTAAAAAAGTGCCTCCTATTTTCTGTTTTGAATGCCCCTTTATCTAATCTCCATTTGTGACCCCGGGTCCTTGTTTCTTTTTTCAGGTCAAAAAAGTCCCCTGGGTCAACATTGTCTATACCTTTCAGGATTTTGAATGCTTTAATCAGATCACCGCGTAGTCTTCTTTGTTCAAGACTGAATAGATTCAATTCTTTTAGTTTGCCTGCATACGACATGCCTTTTAAACCCGGGATAATTCTGGTTGCGCTTCTTTGCACTCTTTCTAGAGCAGCAATATCCTTTTTGTAACGAGGTGACCAGAACTGAACTAATATCTGCTGTATTATTGAATTGTGGTTTGTCACACTTGAACAAAAATTATTGTACTTCTTGCTCTTATTGTATTACTTGTATTGTAACACTTGAATGTATTTGTATTTGCTTGCGATTGTAAGTCGCCCTGGATAAGGGTGTCTGCTAAGAAAAAATAAATAAATAAATAATAATAATAATAATAATAATAATAATAATAATAATAATAATAATAATAATAATAATAATAATAATAATAATAATAATATTCTACGTGAGGTCTTACTAATGCATTGTAAAGTTTTAACATGACTTCCCTAGGTTTAAATTCAACACTTTTCACAATATATCCGAGCATCGTGTTGGCCTTTTTTTTATAGCTTGCATTGGCTCGGGACCACTGTGAGGTCATGCACATAACCAGAGTATGCAGGTAACAGGAGTGAGGGAATACAATGGGATACAATGACAATAGGTCTATATGTATATATGACTCGTTTTGATCAGATTAGTAACTTTATTTTTCCCTTATATTCCATTACAAGTAACTTAATATACTGAACAAGTTCAGAAAAATAAACCAACCTGAAATACGTTATACGCTCAATACAAGCAACACTATTCTCTGGCAAATGAAAAGTTTAATAAAACAATGTACAGTATATAACAGCCAGCATAAACCAAGTTATTGTAATACAGTACAGTTAAACATAAAAGTTAAACCGGTGTGTACAGTACCTTACTATAGATCTTGTGAGTACAACAGAGCAAAATAATAATTGATGGAAGTATGCACAGTATTCGGCCGATTGAGCTGATAAAACAACGATCACAAGACTGACAACCATTTGCCTCCATGAAGGCTCGTAGTGTGCTGGCTCCAGAGTTTTACAGATCCGCTTTGCCGCGCTGTCATGCTGTTGCTATGCGTTCTGCGTCACTGCCATTACTGAAACACTCAAACATTCTTTTCTTTTCTTTTTTTAAAACACTTGAACGTTGTTTGCATTCTGCAATTATCCAAATGAAAATGCAATGTACACTGGACTACGGGACTGCGCAGCTTCGTGCAATTAAGTGAGTTATGCATTTATCTGATATGCATTTAACTGTATCATACAATCATAGAAAATGATGCACTAAAAAAAACGGGACCAGCTGCATGCTATGCAATTAAGCCTGTTCAAGAAATGACTGTTCAAGACAATCCCAAATCATGCAAAACAACATTACATAGTCATTTCTGGAATTACTGGATACACTTAAATATACTTATTACACTGTCCCCATTTTCTAATACTTTTACAACACCGACTCAACCCCCCCAAAAAATGAAATATGCAATATATGTCTACGTACCGCTCAAGTTTTTGTCTTACATCGGGATTCTTAATCTCATTCTTCAGATCCTCAAATGTATTGGCAGATGAGAGATTGCAGAAGACTCTGTAATCATTGTATGGTGGGATTCCATGGTCGCGGCCTCTCTGAATATTCATGGCAGCCAGATCCAGAGCCACCGAGTGAGCCATGGAGAACAGCCTCTCGGTCAGCTCTGTGTTCAGCAGCTGCGTTGGGACTCTCATCTTCCCAGCTTTTGCAAAGAGACCCCGCAACAGCGGATCAATGCCCCCTTCATTAACAATCCGGAATGGAGAGAAGAAGGCTTTGTGAAGGGGGAGGTGACCCTGGGGAATGGGATTGAAGTTTTCATCCAGCCGGTACAGGGTGGGGTTGATAAGAGTGTGACCAAAGCGAAAGGCGGCTGTGGCAAAAGCGTTGAATATTCCAGCATTGACATTGGGGTCGTAGCCTTTATAGTCCCCGATCATCTTCATTCCCACTTCCCCCAAGATCTTGGGTAGCCAGTGGCTGTATGTAATGTGTTGCATCTGAGCGCCTACGATTTTGCGGGCTTCGTGGTAGATGGTATCGCCGTCCCAGTGAGGGTTGAGCCTGAGCAGCTCTGTGGCAATCCGGTTGTGCTCCCTGAACCACAGTGTGTGCATAGTCGTCAGGCCCAGCTGCTCGTTAGCTCTGTGATCACCAGCTAAGAAGCAAGGGATGGGGCTCTCGTTCTCATCCCGCATGCACTCAGTAGGAGGGCCAGTGGCAAAGGGTAGGAGCGGCTTGCCAGACCGCTGGACAATGCCTTGTCTCAGCAGGCCCCTCTGACTGGCCAGGTCTCTGATCTCCTCCGAATCATGATGAGAGTTCCCATAGACGTTAGAGGCATCGATGTAGGAGGTGAGCTGGTTGATCTGCTCCCGGGGGTAGACTGAGTTCATTAGGATTGAGGTCATGCCACTGCCACACACAGGGCTAGAACGGACAAAGAACATGCAGCGGGCCGCGTTTCTATAAGTCCTGGGATCATTGGGTGGAAACATGATGGGGAAGCAGGGAGGGTCATTGGTGCAGGTCGTGCTGCAATGCTGCCCATCGGAGAACCTCGACTGACTCAGGGCAGCCACTGTGGAGTCAAGGTCATGGTCCAAAAACTGACCCCACTGCATGAGTATGTGGGTGTACCTGTCATCTGGGGTTATAGTTTCTGTCCCAATCATGCTGGTGGAGATGAAACGTGGGAGGGGCAGGGGGTGACCATTGATCTGCCTCGCAGGGTTGACCCCCCTGGGCAGATTGAAGCCATTGTCATAGACCGACTTGAGGAGCCGCTCAAAAGCAGTCAGCGAGGCTCCCCACATTGGGTGCTGCAGGTTGTTGCAAGTGCCGTCATGGCTGCGGTATTTCTGATGGAAGCAGATGTCGGAGCAGTTGTTAATCCGCCTGTGGGCCGTGCAGCCGGACAAGTTGGCAATCATTTCCAGGAATCTTGGAGACACCAGATCATTGTAACGGAAAGCTTAAAGTTGGAGAAAAAAGGGAAACTTTTTAGGACATGTTCAGGCAACATGAACTGATGAAATTACAAAAGAAGTAGTAAAAGTTCAATTATTGCTGTTGGTTCGATTTTTTTTTTTTTTTAACTCCTCTGCATCTGCCTTTGCACTTGCTACAAAATGAGGCCCTTGATGTTTGAATCACCCTGAAATTATGGACAACAGCACTAAAAGGTAGATTCTCAAAGCAATGAAACAATAATAAATAATAATATAAAAACAAACAAATAAACAGTAATGTTCGGCAGTGTTCATGTTGAAGCCAGCGTCTAGTGCTATTTCTCTGCTGGAGACAATCTAAACCTCCTGTCAGCATTTAGCCAGCTGATTAAATACCTCAGGCTTTGGGATTCAGTGGCTGCTAAAAGTCCAAAACACAATGATAGAGAGAAATCGCAAGCAGTGGAAAGATAATATAAACAGCCAGCATTGTGTTGCTGACAGATGAAATCCTCTGTGTTCTGTCAAAGACCAGTAGAACAATAAGCCCTTGCCTGTTGTCATAACCAGTGCAAACATTCAGCCTTCTGATCTGGAGCATTAAGCGCCATGAAGTCTTGCAGTCCAAACATTTCAAAATGCATTCTGCTATCGCACTGCGGTGTCAACAGGCAGGGTTTCCTCAATCCTGGTCCCACAGACCCCCTGTGTCTTCTGGTTTTCATTCCAACTTTCTCAATTTCCTCATTAAACCCTTAATATTGAACTAATAAATGTGCTTAATTTGACCTTTTTTAATTATTCTCAGCTCCTACAAAGTTGTTGATTTCAAGTTATAAAATTGTTTTGTTAACTTGAAATCTCCAACTGTTTAAAAGCTGAAAACAAGTAAAAAGGTCTAATTAAGATGAATCGTTCAATTAAGGGTTCAGTTAAGTAATTAAGTTGAAATGAAAACCAGGAGACACAACAGGTTCCCAGGACCAGGATTGGGAAACCCTGTCATAAGGGACTCGCACTCTAACTCCTCTCAAACTGGACTTATCTGGGCTCAACAATGTCAGTAATGTTTAAAAAAGCTCTCCCCTCTGATTTTTCAGCAAGACGGATTAGAGGTAATGACAATTACTATTTTGGTCGCAGTTGTTTTGCTGGAACACTAATTCTGTATGCATTACATTTTACAAGTTTCTCTTAGAGTTAGGGTTTACATCTACTAAAAAAACACTGACTGGGTTTAAAATCAGCAGTGACTGATCGGAAGCAAGTTTGGATTAGATGCCGTCAGTTTCTTCGGATACAAAGAATGAAACACTCCAATGCATTAATGTAAGTGCACAATGTAACGTCTGTGTTCTACTTATATTATATTAATGTCTAGTATTTTTTTTTTTTAAACGTATTACTGTGCAGGACCCGCTTCAAGACTGTTACCTTTATTTTAAAACGTGCACCGATTAATCTGCCGATTTAATCAACTAATGCCCACAAATTAACCGATCAAATATTTGAATCGAGTGACAGCCCTAATTATATATATTTTTCAATATGACGTCTCAAATCACCATAACATTTTGACTTAATCAAAGTTTATACATGCAAACCACGCGAGTGCTCACCCGTTCCATTGGTGTCAACCGTAAGACCTTGGTTTACATGCTCTTGAATGAGCTGTAAAGCTCGCTCAAAGATTTCCCCAGCCCTTGCCTGCTCAAAAGTATTGGGATCCCTCGGGTACCGGAACAAGGCAAGCAGATCACTTGGTGTCCGAGGATTATTACTGAAAAGGAAGAGCAAGCACTTTTGAAACGTGCAATACACGAATTACACTGAAACATTTTCCATCAGAATACTCCCCCCCCCCCTCCAAACATATCTTCATCTTACTGGAATTCTGTGTCCCATCATAACCTTGCAGCAAAGTGGAATACCACACCCACATTGCACATCTCTATTCAGTGTTCAGAACACCTATTCCAAACACGGTAGCTATCCAATGGAGCATGTTGCCAGCTGGAGTTTCTCCAAGTCTACTCTACTTCCCTCATTGATGGCCAGACAACTGCCACGGTAAACAAACCTGTTTACTCACTACATTTTGTCATCCTGTAGTTAAATTTTCCAATTTCTATCCTTTCCGGCATAATTTGTTTTCCAAATATGGTAGTCATTGTTCAGTGGGTTTCTCATTCTCTACATCAATGGGCAATTTGATAACTAAAGTCTACAAATCTATCTAGCAAAACTTTCCCTTGTCATGAAACTCTCTGCTTTTGCCTTTTTCTGCCTTACTCCCAATCTTTATTTTTTATAGAAGTATACAAAGTTTTAGATTCACCTTGCATTACGTTTTTTAAAGCAGGACTCTTAAATGCCCCATACAATTAGTTTTACATAGTGCAGGGTGTAAGGAAAACACGTAGAACATTGAACTCCATTGTTGTTTCCTGTAAAATATCATTTGTATAAAACACCCTGTCAAGGTCTGCAATTTGGAGAGCACATAGCTAACATGATGTTATTAAAACAAGTCTTCAAGGAATTGAATTTGAGTGGGAAGTTAAACATGATTGCGGGACACTGCAATCTACAAAGAAACAGGCCTGAAAATAAAATGAGGAAAGAGAAAGTATTCAGTGACTGCGGGAGACTCCCACAAAGCAAAACTCTGCTGCTCGCTGTACTGAGAACAGCCATGAGGACTGCTGTCTATCTAGGAGGATTGTAGCAGGTTATCAGTGTGTTTTGCCAGGCTAGATCTAATGCATACTAACTTTAAAATCTGCAAAGATAAAAAGAATAAGTTACCTGAAAGCAGCAATTTAATCCAGACACTGCCTAGCACTGAAACCTCTAACAGACAGTATGCACAAGTCATGCATGTATTCTTTGTTATCGCTGATCCTGCTTTGACCTAGACCATAATTGTTTTATTCTTTTAGGGTAAAATGCTATTTATGATAATTTCAATACGATTTTCCAAACATTATTCAAAACTGTTTCCGAAGTTAAAAATACACTGCTGGGGACAATATATATATATATATATATATATATATATATATATATATATATACACACACACACACACACACACACACACACACACACACACACACACATATACACAGCCACTATTCTGAACTTTTTTGGATACATTTTTTGCTTATGATTCACAGGGTTCTTTCCAGTTGTTCAGTAATAAATGCATCTTAAATTAGGTCCAAGAATCTGTCTAACAAACAAAACAATTACTACTGAGAAAAACATGTATATGTGTAAATGTGCACTGGTACATACTCAATAAATCATCCTTTAAGGGATGAACCACCCTCATTTCCAACAGTGATCGGTTTTTTATGGTTCACATTGTGAACTACATTTATCCTAGTAGGCAATATTGGCACCAGTTACTTATCTTTGCAGGTAATCGATGTTAGCAATTAAACCCAAGTAAGGTTTTAAATATTGGATAATTTTCCAATTTCAAGAATACCAGAAGTGATTAGAAAAGTTTAAAAAAAAGTAAGTAACAGACACATTTCAGTATGGCAATTTCGTGTATTGCTACCCATGCCACAAAAGGCAGGAAGTTGATCATACCTGTCAAACAGATTTCTCCGAGTTGAGTCGATAGCACGATCAACAGTGTCAATTGCTTCTTTGATCGAGATTGCAACAAATGGATCTCCATTTCGACTGATTTCACGAACTTTGAAAGGGGAATAAAAACACAAACAATAGTTTCAATGACATGGCTTAAAATGACATAAGCATTGTGCATTCTGTTTCACCACACCTAGGTTAACAGCTTCTGTTTCCTTCACAAGAAATGTACTTCCAAATCCATGCTGGGGTATACTTGAATGCAATGGAAAAGCATTTCCCCTCTCATTATATATATATATATATATATATATATATATATATATATATATATATATATGCCTTTAGCTGACTCCAAACCACAACTGGCAGAGATTTGTTTGAAGAGCAATGAATATGGTGGAAGAATTCTACCATGTCCATATGGAAGATGGTTAATGGCTGGATAAAAGCATCCTTGGAAAACTGTTAGTCAATTTGTGTAAGATGGGGGGTCAAAATGGAAACAATGATATGTTTCCTAAATTTTGTGGACAAATAACACCTACAGAGTTCACACTTACATATTCCTCTGGGCCAAGTTAGGTGCTGCTGTGAATTTAACCAATAACCTAAACTAACATCATGTTCAATCTCTCTGAGAACCCAAAATAGTTTATAACCTAGATTTGAAGTGAACGACTCCTAGGACTTCCCTTGCACCTGTGTAATTTTCTGAGTGCAGGCAGCTTACCCTGAACCGTCAGAACCATGCTAACAGAGGAGTACCCGATGGTGTTCCTGGCAACACATTCATATCGCCCTTGATCTGCAGGTCCCACATCTCGAATAGCCAGGAAACCCTCTGGACTGACGTGAAACTTTCCACTTTCTGTTACCTGAACACCATCCTGAGAACATGAACAAGAAACCAGCATGTTACACTCAGACGTGTTAGTGAAGTCACAAGAAACCAGCACGTTACACTCAAGAGGTGTTAGTGAAGTCACAAGAAAGCAGCACATTACACTCAAGAGGTGTTAGTGAAGTCACAAGAAAGCAGCACATTACACTCAAGAGGTGTTAGTGAAGTCACAAGAAAGCAGCACGTTACACTCAGAGGTGTAGTGAAGTCACAAGAAAGCAACACGTTACACTCAGAGGTGTTAGTGAAGTCACAAGAAAGCAGCACATTACACTCAAGAGGTGTTAGTGAAGTCACAAGAAAGCAGCACATTACACTCAGAGGTGTTAGTGAAGTCACAAGAAAGCAGCACATTACACTCAGAGGTGTTAGTGAAGTCACAAGAAAGCAGCACGTTACACTGAGGTGTTAGTGAAGTCACAAGAAAGCAGCACGTTACACTCAGAGGTGTTAGTGAAGTCACAAGAAAGCAGCACATTACACTCAGAGGTGTTAGTGAAGTCACAAGAAAGCAGCACGTTACACTCGGACGTGTTAGTGAAGTCACAAGAAAGCAGCACATTACACTCAGAGGTGTTAGTGAAGTCACAAGAAAGCAGCACGTTACACTCAGAGGTGTTAGTGAAGTCACAAGAAAGCAGCACATTACACTCAGAGGTGTTAGTGAAGTCACAAGAAAGCAGCACATTACACTCAGAGGTGTTAGTGAAGTCACAAGAAAGCAGCACGTTACACTCAGAGGTGTTAGTGAAGTCACAAGAAAGCAGCACGTTACACTCGGACGTGTTAGTGAAGTCACAAGAAACCAGCACGTTACACTCAAGAGGTGTTAGTGAAGTCACAAGAAAGCAGCATGTTACACTCAAGAGGTGTTAGTGAAGTCACAAGAAAGCAGCACGTTACACTCAGAGGTGTTAGTGAAGTCACAAGAAAGCAACACGTTACACTGAGGTGTTAGTGAAGTCACAAGAAAGCAGCACGTTACACTCAGAGGTGTTAGTGAAGTCACAAGAAAGCAGCACGTTACACTCGGACGTGTTAGTGAAGTCACAAGAAACCAGCACGTTACACTCAGAGGTGTTAGTGAAGTCACAAGAAAGCAGCACGTTACACTCAGAGGTGTTAGTGAAGTCACAAGAAAGCAGCACGTTACACTCGGACGTGTTAGTGAAGTCACAAGAAACCAGCACGTTACACTCAAGAGGTGTTAGTGAAATCACAAGAAAGCAGCACGTTACACTCAAGAGGTGTTAGTGAAGTCACAAGAAAGCAGCACGTTACACTCAGAGGTGTTAGTGAAGTCACAAGAAAGCAGCACGTTACACTCGGACGTGTTAGTGAAATCACAAGAAAGCAGCACGTTACACTGAGGTGTTAGTGAAGTCACAAGAAAGCAGCACATTACACTCAGAGGTGTTAGTGAAGTCACAAGAAACCAGCACATTACACTCAAGAGGTGTTAGTGAAGTCACAAGAAAGCAGCACGTTACACTCAGAGGTGTTAGTGAAGTCACAAGAAAGCAGCACGTTACACTCAGAGGTGTTAGTGAAGTCACAAGAAAGCAGCACGTTACACTCGGACGTGTTAGTGAAGTCACAAGAAACCAGCACGTTACACTCAAGAGGTGTTAGTGAAATCACAAGAAAGCAGCACGTTACACTCAAGAGGTGTTAGTGAAGTCACAAGAAAGCAGCACGTTACACTCAGAGGTGTTAGTGAAGTCACAAGAAAGCAGCACGTTACACTCGGACGTGTTAGTGAAATCACAAGAAAGCAGCACGTTACACTGAGGTGTTAGTGAAGTCACAAGAAAGCAGCACATTACACTCAGAGGTGTTAGTGAAGTCACAAGAAACCAGCACATTACACTCAAGAGGTGTTAGTGAAGTCACAAGAAAGCAGCACGTTACACTCAGAGGTGTTAGTGAAGTCACAAGAAAGCAGCACGTTACACTCAGAGGTGTTAGTGAAGTCACAAGAAAGCAGCACGTTACACTCGGACGTGTTAGTGAAGTCACAAGAAACCAGCACGTTACACTCAAGAGGTGTTAGTGAAATCACAAGAAAGCAGCACGTTACACTCAAGAGGTGTTAGTGAAGTCACAAGAAAGCAGCACATTACACTCAGAGGTGTTAGTGAAGTCACAAGAAACCAGCACATTACACTCAAGAGGTGTTAGTGAAGTCACAAGAAAGCAGCACGTTACACTCAGAGGTGTTAGTGAAGTCACAAGAAAGCAGCACGTTACACTCGGACGTGTTAGTGAAATCACAAGAAAGCAGCACGTTACACTCAAGAGGTGTTAGTGAAGTCACAAGAAAGCAGCACATTACACTCAGAGGTGTTAGTGAAGTCACAAGAAACCAGCACATTACACTCAAGAGGTGTTAGTGAAGTCACAAGAAAGCAGCACGTTACACTCAGAGGTGTTAGTGAAGTCACAAGAAAGCAGCACGTTACACTCGGACGTGTTAGTGAAATCACAAGAAAGCAGCACGTTACACTGAGGTGTTAGTGAAGTCACAAGAAACCAGCACATTACACTGAGGTGTTAGTGAAGTCACAAGAAAGCAACACGTTACACTCAGAGGTGTTAGTGAAGTCACAAGAAAGCAGCACGTTACACTCAGAGGTGTTAGTGAAGTCACAAGAAAGCAGCACGTTACACTCAAGAGGTGTTAGTGAAGTCACAAGAAAGCAGCACGTTACACTCAAGAGGTGTTAGTGAAGTCACAAGAAAGCAGCACGTTACACTCAAGAGGTGTTAGTGAAGTCACAAGAAAGCAGCACGTTACACTCGGACGTGTTAGTGAAATCACAAGAAAGCAGCACGTTACACTGAGGTGTTAGTGAAGTCACAAGAAAGCAGCACGTTACACTCAGAGGTGTTAGTGAAGTCACAAGAAATCTTAAGAACATGTTGCTTGTTTTTTTGCTCTCTCCTTTCTCAGATAGAGCAGTTATTTCAGACTTCATGCAATGGTCAAAAAAACACTGAACATACATTTCTGATCTCCACAAGTCAAACTGGGTGATCATGTGACCACAAGGCTGTCAAGAACAGTGTATACAGAATGTGACTAAATACAGGACAGTGAATGCAGGCATTTTGAAAGGATATTAAGAGGGGTGGAAATCAATTGTATGACTGTTCCATTTCCGAGATATTAAGCAGAGTGTGATATTAACCAAAGTGATAATATCAGGAGCTTGTTTCCATTGACTCATTATATTGTGGTTGTGACATTTCAATTTGATGATAATAAGCGGGCGTGATATAAACTATAGTGATATTATGTGTGTTTAATAACGCAGTTAAATAAATCAGTTGTATTTGGTATTCATGTTGTTCTATCAACACTACAATGTAATACTTTGGAAAGCTGTAGCAGTAAAAATGAGCCGACAGTGGCAGCTGAACTACTGGCATAGAATTCTAAAAAAAATCTTTTAGTGTACCATGAAAAACGGATGTCGGACACTGTAGCAAAAGCACTTCATTATTAAAAACAACATTCAGAGCAAGAACAAACTCCCAGTCTATGAACTACTTCTAACCTTGTTCCATGTGATCACTGGCTCAGGCTCTCCCTGAGCACTACAGGGAATCTGTACATCACTGCCAGATTCCACCGTCAAGTCCCTTGGAGCATTTGTGAAAACAGGCGTTACTGACGATTTAAAAAACATATGATAAAAATTGCGTTAATTCTTTTTAGGCTTGATATTCAATAATTAAGCTGATGTTGCAAAATATTTAAGCTAAATGTTATTACACTCATAAACCCCTACCCCTTAACTTAATTAGGACACTTGTTACGTCCTAAGCTTGTATAAGACTGAGAACCAGAAAAAAGAATAGGCTAATTATACCAGCTAAGACGACCCTGGGTCATTGTAATTTTGTGTGTGCTTGTAGCCCCTTAGGCAAATATTTTACTGCAGATATTTCAGTATCACACACCCATCCCTTCAATGACAACACTATATCTTTGCTTACAACTCTGTATAATTCAATACAAACTTGGATAAGCCTTCCATTTCCAACAACTGTTTTTGTCTTCTGGTGCTTTAAAAGCATCTCCACATCCATTAGGACGCGCACAACATCTGGTCAGTGCTGAATTACAGCACTCGTTGGTTTCCTGGGCTGTTTTCAATTACAGGGTTGCTTTTGTTGGTCTTCCATTGCAATAGAGGAGTGATCTAGAAGTCTGTCATTAGTTCTTTAAGCAGCCATTCTTTTATGTATTCTAGGTTTTCATCTGAATCAATTCGCCCACTCTTTTACAGCTTTTTAACAGCACAAATCTGGATTTCTCATCTCTCACAGTCAAATTGTACAGTTTGAACTTTACATCAACCCCTAAGTCTTATCATCAGCTGTGCTTTTAGTCTTTGTTTACAAAATAACGTATATTTTTGGCAGAGCCCCTTTTTATGTTAGGGCTTTCATCATGGTACAAATACACAACACTTACTAATAAACTCTGTCGTTTAGTAGGGGAAGAAAAGGTAATAAAAACTAGATCATGACCTTAAGACAATTACAGTAACTGTTATTACTTGAAGCATCAGTAGCTTTTTGGAAAAGATGCCCACTTAATGGCATGCTCATTTACGCTGAGCAGCAGAGCAGATTTAAAATCGGTGAGCCGAGTGAGCGGAAATATTCTCGCTCAGAGCCACTCAGTTACTTAACCCTCTCAAGGTTATAAGCTCAGATAAAACTGTTCAAAATTATATCCCAACTTCAGGATCATCAACTCCATATAATACTTAAAAACAAAAAATATTGATGCAAGGCAGAACAAAAACAACATTTCTGGAGTGATCTCATTCTCATCTCCTCAGCATTCTTAACAGTACAAACACGACAATGCAGAAAGCTGAGCAGCATTTGAAATATGAATAAGTGAAGGAATACCTCTGTGTTGTACAGTGAGCTGCACTGCAGTTCTTACAGAGCCCACGATGTTGATGGCTTGACATTCATACTGGCCTTGGTCATGAGGGGCGACCCTGGCGATTCGCAGCGTTCCCGTCGACAGAACCACACGTCTTCTGTCAGTAGGCAGTGGACTTCCTAAAGGAAACAGTTGCCCACAATTTCTTTAGGTTTCACTCTCAAGATGAGCCACTAGAGACAGTGGTATGTGACAGCGGGTCCTGGTATCGGCGAGATAGACCCTGTTCACAGCCGCCGCATGTTCAGTTCTGCAACCCCATTCACATTTGTGGTTTAAGGTGCCTTTGCACGTTCACATATGTGACTGAAAAGCAGGCCTAAAATGTGTCGAACTGCTTTTTTTTATTTTTTATTTTTTTTATGGAACGATAGCCTGTTACTCAGAATGGAACAGCTACAGTGATATACAGTAATCCTTGATTTGTAGCAGATGTTTCTTATCAATATATTTTTTCAATGCAGCACAGTAGGAATTTTATAGTATATATAAAAAAAAAACGACATATATTATTAACAATTTTGACTTAATGTTATGGTGCATCAACAATCTTACTATTTGTGGATGAGAACAGTATTTTGTGTGTTAAACAAGCCGCTAAAATTAATGAGCTGCATTTTAATGTAAACACTTCTGTAGCTATGTATATCATTGCGTGCAGAATAAACAATGGTGGCTGAATATGCCAAGTCACCAGCATTATTGTTCATTATTGAGATCCACAATCTTGCAGTTTTTATATTCATCACTTTGTCACTAAATAACAGGAAGAAAAGGTAATTGTGACAAATGAAGCTTAATTATTAACGTACTGCAGCTCATACATGATGTGAAAGAAACAACCTGAACGTTAACCCGCTAGATTTTTTATTTAATATTGTTATAATTAAAGTTGTAATGATGTAGAAATAATTCCCATTCAATATTGATCCACTGCCATCTTGGCTAGCATAGCATTCGCCTTTCTATTTATCTTTCGCTCATGCAGATAAAAACACCCAAACACATGCTGAGAATGCAGTATGTTTTTGCATATCTTGGTTTTCCAGAGTAAAAAGAAGCCCACAATTCCACACCTGCTCTTAAATGTATGGTGTAGATGGAAGAACAGGCTTTTACTGCAGCTGCTCCAACTAGTGCCATCTTTAAAACAGCTGGTGACTCACTGTGTGTTTCAAGACAGAGGCGTGTAGAAAGAATGTGGGAATACAAAATGTGCTTCCTTACCTCCTCTGGTCCAAGCTATTTCAGGACGTGGATAGCCTTGTGCCTCGCAGGTCAAGTCCACAGTGTGCCCCTCCACCACCACCTGATCCTCTGGGATGACTGTAAACTGAGGCGTGGCTGTGATTACATACAATAGGAGAGTAAAACCAGATGAGCATTAAATAAAAGTGAATCATTTAACAGAAAAAGAAACACCAGGCTTATCATTTTTCCTGTTTCCCCTGATAAGAGCTCAGAATCATCAATAAATGCATCAGATGCCTCACATTAGACAGGCTAGGGAGGGACTTCCCTTAAAAGTTAAGGTTTATGAAGCAAACTAAGAATGGTAATATTACCAGTGTTTCCCCCGGATTACCATGAGGTCTCAAATCATCCGAACGGATGCAAGAGGGTCTGATATGGAAGAGAGTTGCCAAAAAGTTTGGGATTGTATATTGACATTTTTCTTATAGGTGAGAAGATTTATCCAACATGGATCAATATATTAAACAAATGCTACAAAATAATGCAACCCTCCATTTCAAATGTATTTTCCTTTACCTTGTACTATGATGTATGCTGTTGCGTGGATCGTATCGACATTGTTGCTTGCGAAGCATGTGTACTGTCCCCCGTCGGCCTGATTGATATTCTGTATGAAGAGCCCCCCAGAGGAGGTAATGGCAATGCGGGAATCGCTAGGTAAAGGAGTGCGGTCTCCTTTGGTCCAGGAGATCCGTGGATGAGGCTGCCCTGTGGCACTGCACTCCAGGGTGACGCTCTCTCCAACCAGCACCTCAGTGTTCTGAGGCTGGATTACAAAACTGGGCCTTGCTGCAAAAATAAATCCATACATTAATAAATACATTGTAGTAGTGTCATAATCTAATCTCCATGATAAACTATGAAACAATTCTGTTCTAAATTCTGACTAGACCACTAAAGAACACATGCTTAGTTCCTTATTGCTAACATTTTCCCCACTTGTGTTAGTTATATATTGCTGGTGGCCTCGAAATAACTGTCTATGTACCGGTGCTATATATATTAAAATCTATTAACTGATGAATGTTCAGGAGACAGCAGGTTGACTCACATGGTGCACCAAAGTACCGAAGGGTGACTTGAGAAGTCATCACTTCTCCCGCAACGTTTTTTGCCATGCACTGGTAAACTCCTTGGTCAGTCTCACGGGTATCCTGGATCATTAAGGTGCCATCTTCTAGCAAGTTTAATCGAGAGTCATCCCTCATGTCCAATTCATTGCTAAGAAAAGATAGATATTATAGAGAGTGTTTGCAAGTTTAGGTTGGCAAAACCTGACAAGACGAGCGATTTATTACAGCATTTCAGACACTCAATAATGCATGCCTTACTGATGCTATAAACTACATATCCAAATAAACACAAAAAGTTCCAGTCAAAGCATTAGTTGTACTAATCAGGAAGCTACCTACAAGGCAAGGAAATGATGAGGGTCGCTCATGTTTTTCTGATGTTCAGTTAAATGCAGCTGGGAAGTTACTGCACATTTAAAGTTGTTTTAAAATCCACCAGAAAAGACGAAATTTTGGAATGCTGTGCATTTCATTTCAGCCACATAAAAACAACCAAATCTAAAACAATGGCCTTATTTGTTTAAATAAAAGCCTTACTTATTCCGTAGCCAGATGATTTCTGGTTTGGGGTTGCCTTCTGCTCTGCAGGTGAAATAAACTGTGTTTCCAGAAGTAACATCCACATCCTGGGGTTCAAATGTGATTCTTGGGATCTCTGGATAACAGATAAAAAAAAACAACACACACAAATATACCTACATGTGATTAAAAGCGTACTGTAGAACAATACTGTACAGTATTTCATTTTTATATTTAATAAAGGAATACTTGTCATTTCTACTGCAGCCTTTTTATGTTGGTCCTGTGAATACATATTTAGATCCTTGGTCACAACTAACTTTAGAACCCATGCCAAACCTCTCCTGGAAATGTTGTAAATAGACGATTATATGCATTTGTAACTACAAGGAGTCATACCACAAGAAAAAGCAACAAAGATAGCCATCTCTACCAGATAAAAAGGAACATTTACAGGCTGTCATGAATGTCATGAATGCCATGAAGGAAATGCAATCATCTGATGCAGGGTCTCAGAAGAAAGCATATAAAAGCTGTGCTGGGACAAATATCCGAACAGACACTGCTTGACATGTACTTAAAACGGCAAATATCAATCTCAGAAATGACATAAATGATAGAAAATCACAAACATGTATCACAACGTGTTCTGGCTTGCAACGATGTATCACCTTGCCAGAATTTGCGTGACAGTTTCTAAAACAGCAAGTGAAAGAAGAGCTAGGTCTGGTGTGTGGGATAATTATAAAAAACAAACAGAGGGGGAAAAAAAAAACCCAGAGGATCAACACAGCTGCTCCTGACTCCCTCTTTAAAAACAAGTGTTTGACAGCAAGACGTACACAGAGCAGATCAGGAGGAGCACGCAGCCCAGCTGCTGAACAGAGATCTCTTCCTAAAGACGCAGGTGCTGCTTCACATTTGGGAAGAGAGTCAGAATGCAGGTATGCCTCAACAATAATAAAGAAGTGTTCTCATTTTCTGATCAAACTATTTTGCACAAACTAAAAATTTATGTGAGGCCCTGTCAGCCAAGCAAAAAAAGCATCTGGGTTTATGAAACAAGCCTATGAGTGACATTCATCACCCATCTGTAAATGCAAAATAAGCACAACCAGTATCATGGCAAATAGATCATGAAACATTAACTGTAATGTCTGATATAATGTAATGTCTATATATATATATATATATATATATATATATATATATATATATATATATATATATATATATATATACACTGACATAGGATGCATCCATATACAGTACCCTCATTCTGATAGACTCAACAAATGTAAGCAAGACATACAGACAGGCAGTCAGGTGGACAATCAGACAAGACAGCCTCTATTTATTGCTATCTCACTACTGTAGAGACACATTATTACTGTATTTGGATGTATAATAAAGTAATGATGTGGTTTTATCCCTGTGTCTGTCTTGATGAGACACTTTTAAAGCAGACCCATGTACTCCCTCTGGAGATCAGATCCACTTTTAACTATTGCTTAGCCTGCATCCCAGCCACTTCATGCACATACTTTTAGAGGCTTATGATGTGGAAACTTGAGTTTTATGACAGGGCCAACTGCCATCCACAATTAAAAAATCCTACATCTAGGCCCAAGACCAAGTATGACCTGTCAGATATGCAGCATTTGCTTTGGTTTGCTGAACCGTGTGCACAAGCATTAGCCAATGAACATCACTTCCTTGAGAAATGGATGAAGTCAGGTAAGCAAAGTTACATATCTCAGTGCAAGAATCATTACAAGGAGACCTTGATTGCTGCCACAATAGTTTTCCAGGTATTTCAAACAAGAGGAAGAAAATCAAATAAATCTGCTACACCAGATCCAACGCCATCATTCCAGCTAAGAACTGGAGGACTGGCTCTCACTGGAATGAATTCCTGACTCCAGAAATCTCAGCCCTTAAGCAAAACATGTATAAATATGGCTATATAACAGACTGTTGCAGCTGCTTCCCAAAACAGACACATTCTTGCAAAGGAGTTTCATACTTTCCCTTTGAAACTCTCAACCTAACACAAGAAAATTTTAAAAGATAAAAGCAGCCCAAAAAATCTGCAGTACTTTTTGTGGGAAATAATGTGCTTAAAATTCCTCAGTTTCTGCAGCTTGCAGCATTAATCTTCCAATGGTTAGTTAGACAGCCCATGTATTGATGGGTTTTGTCCCTCTTAATTCATGTTTTAGCGATGCTTAAATTTGAACTTCGTCCTACTCTTTTTCCATAAAATAAAATAATAAAATACCGGCCTTGCCAACCTAGGTCAGCAGAATGACCACCTAATATCCTCTAAAGCTGAAGTTAAGGAATGCTGATACCAAGTTCATCTCAACTGGATGATTGGTTCTCAAGATACTGCTTAAAATGTGTGACATATGTACATAGATGCCTCCACTATTTCCCATTTACAAGATACTCCCTGTTGTCCTAAAGTGATCCTGCACCTTTATGCATAGAACTTGCAAGACAAAATACAATCAAATCTTTTATAAAATTACCCTCTGAGCTTAAAAAAAAAAGAAAAAAAAAAGAAATGGTATTCTAGTGCATGAGTGGAACAACAGAGTACCAGTCTTTGCTTTTAATATTGAAGATGCAGAACTCACCACAGTTAAGCTCTTCAGCGGTCAGGGTGGCGACAGACCGGCCCTGCAGACTCCTGGGATACTCGCAGGTAGCAGCTGCCTGTGCGTTTCCAGATTCTGCATACTGCTTCAGCAGGGCCGCCAGCCAAAGGAGTGTGCAGTCGCAGTTCAAGGCATTGGAATCTAAACGGCTGGCAGAACAGAAAAAGCAACAACCAAAAAAAAAAAAAAAATCAAAACAGCCACATAACCACATGGATGATTATGAACACAACCAATGCATTGCTAAATGGCTGCAGTAAGTCAGTTTTTTAAACGAGGGGTCACACCGTGTAGCTCAGACACACAGTTCTTGAGAAAGACAAGACAGTATTTTCTACATATAGTGCCGATACAGAAAAGGTTTTAAGACACAGAAAACAAGCACGTCAACATCCTTCAGAACCTCTTGGCCTAAAAAAGTTTGGATAGCCCTCCATGTCTTGATCCAACTCGCAAGCATTGTATGAGAAATCCTTTAACTGCCACAGCCAAAGTTGCAGGGAGAAGAAACTAAAACCTTGTAATGTGAAATAGAGTTTATTATAATTACCAACAATTTAATGTTTCAGATCCACTTTTTTTTATTGTCTCTTGTCTCTTTATTGAGTGAAAACAGAGGTTCTACAGAATGAAACCTCGGGAGATGTTTCTCGATAAAGAAATGTAGATCTTTCTGTGAACCCTAGAAGAAAAATTACATAAAAAGGATACATCTCCACTGTAGTGAATATTACAGGAGGATGTGTCAATAGTTGTTTCCTTTTACTAGACCTCACACTTCCAAATAGAACCCTTGTATTTTCAGCTGCATTCCAGAGTTACCGGAAGTGCAGGCTTGGCAATGATATATTGTTCACTAACAGCCGTCAGTAAACTATCCAATACATACTGACCATAATGTGTGCACTCTCAAAATGTAGGATCTGCAAACTGCTGGCAATTATTTGAAGGGAAGATTTACTGATGTCGTTAGCTCTTTGTACTCAACCAAACAAATGAACTTATAAACATTGCAGCACTCATGAACTGTGATGGACTGGGGCTACAGAAAAAAACAACATGGTTTACTTACAGTCTTTTCATAGACTGCAAGTGTGAGAATGTCCCCAGTCCCAAATGTGTTATTCTGTTGTTGTGCAAAAATCTGTAAAAATGGGGAGAAAATAATCAATTAGTTCTTGTATTTTGTCATAAACTATCCCTTTCAATATATCACGTCTGTACTGTATCATGTATTGATACACATACTTACAATGTAATTACGAAAGGGGAAAAATGGATTTTAAAACCATCCATACCCACAACCATTTAATTTACCGGTATATACAAACTTGCATGATTGCTAGAAACAAACTCATTTAAAACATGCCTTTAATAAATCACACAGTACAAAAGGATGAGAGACTTACAGTCTTTCAAGTTTTGGAAGGTGAGTGAAGGATTCTGGCTCCAAGGTTTCTATTTGATTGAAGTGGAGGTACCTGTAAAACAAAAAGTTTGTCACTGCAAAATGCATCTACCAAAAAACACAAAATAAGAAAGGCTGTAAATGAAAGTATATCAAGTGAAGCTGCTTAAAATATGTGAGCACATTGTAACAACAGTCTTGTAATTGGTTAAATGGGTATTACTACCCTTGTACTGCAGAACAAGTCAGAAGAGGGTATAGTCATGGCTTCCATTTGTCTCCTTAGACCATTACACGAACACTAGCGTTCTCGTTACACAAATAGCATTCAACAGGTAGCATTTATTCCGCTTTCTTTAATTCAATTTGATTTTACTTTTTTATTTGTGGTCCAAAAAAATAAAAATAAAAACAACTCATTATATTTATTATTTTACTCCAATTGAAAAATGTGGATTCCCACATATATACATTGGGGGGGGGGGGAGGAGAGAGAGAGAGAGAGAGAGAGAGAGAGAGAGAGAGAGAGAGAGAGAGAGAGAGAGAGAGAGAATCACTGATTGAAAACAGAAAAGACTGACACAGAGATAGTCAGAGAGGTCTTCTTCAACAGCTCTGCCGAGTTGAGACAGAAGATGCAATGTTTAGAGAGCAGGGAGAAAATCAACTGGAATGTCACAGCTGTAGGCATTACACTTTAGGCTGTAGCGTTTATGGATTATCCGGCTACCTAGTATGTGAAAACTAAGCAAACACTGTATGAAATCACTCATGCTGGCAAGACACACCAAGACATACTGCCCTTTCCTTCAAAACTGAAACATTCCTGTGAAAGCAGTAAGCTGTACTGACATTTCTTTTGTGTTTTTATCTAGATTACAGAAAAAAAAAAAAACACCAAAGGAAAACAGCAAAGCCAGTAATATTTACAGACATATTTATATTCAGAGATCTATTATAATCCTTCCAAAGCAAAAAATAAACAAACAAGCAAACAAAACAAAACCAAAATGAAATGACCAGTATGACAAAATGCGACGTTGTATAATAATAGAGGGAAGAATTATGACAAAGTGGTAGGGAGGCTACAGGCAAACTAAATTATTTGCAATATTTGGCCCATACAACCTTAGGCCATTAATAGCAGTGAAAAAAGAGGGGGTGGAAACTAGCCATTGTACTCATTGGCGCCTATCTGGTATGTCTGGAACCTAACTCAATTCAGATGCAGCAGGATTTCAAATATTACGCATATTTCATAGGAGAGCACTTTCCTAAAAGGAGCAGTGTGATAGTTTCCCACTTAAAGAAACATTTACATTATAGCAGGAAAACTGATCCAATGAATAAGCATCTGAGAAACAGGAAGCTAGGCATATGTTTTTGGTTTTATGTTATTCTTAAGTCAGGTTTTTCTAGCAGGGATCTGTATTGTAAGAGTGACTGTGTGGTGAATGATGCCAAACGATTAACACACAGGTATTTCAAACAAAACCCTCAGGGGAGACAGTAGAAGCACAGATTTTACTCTTTACCTCAACCCAACCATGGCTCCTTCATATCATTCCACTGCAAGACGCTTTTCAAACAAGGTCCTGCAATGGAACGGTTTAGAACAGTGGTTCCCAACATGTGGTCCGTGGACCACTTTTGGGCCGTAAGTAAATTTCAGGTGGTCTGCAAACAACTCCCAAAATTTGGTTACACAGTTCTAAGCAACACAACAAACAGCTTGTGATCGTGCAAACACGATCATACTAAAGTGTCTTTCTGGGCCCATGATCGTGTAAACACGATAAAAAAACACACTTCATTTCTTCGACTTGGTGGGCCACCATACTCTGCAGTACAGCTTGTAAACGCATATCATTTTATAGGGGAGGGATTGAATTTCACTGCCTGCCTGTTTGTTTTTTTGTGTGACGTCACTGAGACGGGCATTTAATTTTTAAAGGGCGGAGACATTTCCAGCAGCACAGAGAAACAAAACATGACACAAGGACTTGTTTACAGTTAAGAAAACACTCTGAATCTGATGTACTTGACTTAGTTATATTAGAACATTTATTCTGTCATGTATTTTAATATATATGTTTACAACATTTATAAATATCAAGAAACGAGAGGATATAAGCAGACACTATTTCATGAACTAAATTTGCCAGTTCCGTTTTTTGTCCTTATTACTGGTAATAATGGAATGAACTATTTTATTTTTAAATATTTCTTTTGAGAAAATAATCAAGAGTAATGTCCTTACTGCTCATAAAGACCCTGAGAATGCAATACCAAGCATCACCTTCAAAAGCCACCATTAACTGAAACAGCTTCCAATGTGAAACAAATACTAACTAAATTACTTACACATTATGAAGGAACATTTGTCTTTTTTTGCCAGCATTAAAAAAAAAAAAATCTACAGCTAGCATTCACACAAATACACCCCTTTCTAACCCGTGCTCATTCTACTGCTGGTGTTCACTGTTCACAACAACAACAACAAAACACACTCTGGCTGTCCCAGCCTTTTCGGCATAAATGACCAAATTAAAAGAAGCAAACAGAACCATTAAATCCACAGTTTTAATACTTTTCATTTTCAACAATATAAAAAAAATGTGCTAGTGTTGCCAGAGATATAGGAATATCCCGATTTCCATATTATACGTTTTTGGAGAGGTTCGTTAATTACATTATATAAATACGTTACTTTCTACATGTACTTACACATACACATACAAATTAGCTTCAAAATGCTGATGTGAAAAAATGTGTGGCAAGTGGTCCGTGGGAAGAATTCAAACACCCTACATTGAAAAAGGCTGGGAAGCACTGCTCTAGAAAACCCACAGTGGCCAATCCCTACAATGACCAGATCACAGGATACACTTTCTTCTGTAGCTCCTCCTCATCTATGACGGATGCTTAGACTGCTGGTTCTGGGTTTACAGGAATCTGGACGATCACCTCCACCCCAGTTCAGCAGCTAACTGCCCATCGCTGGTGCCCACACCGAAGTTTAACCCACTAACTAAGCAAAAGGGTCACACAACACTTATTTTTCAGTGAAAAGCACTGACCAAGTACTGTTCTGTCGAAAGACCTACTGTATGCTGCACAACAAACAAGGAAAACTAGCTCATTTTATAGTTGAAAAAGGACTATGGTATTCTCAGGTATATTGTCGTAGACTCCAAGAATAACATCTTAATCATTGTATAAGACAAAATACTGCAGTCTATATTCAAATGTAATAATAAAACATGTTACAAAATATTTAAATTGATGCAATGTAATCCCATTTAGACTCAGGGAATGATTAAGTGTAGTTTATGTAAAATAACTGCTTTTACATTTGTTTTCACATGCTGTTACAGGCACTAAATAACAACATTTTATGGGTTATGGAACATGCTCTTTTTATCAAACAAAAAAAACAGATACAAACTGAATTGTGACGTCGCGACATGCAAGACATGCAAGCAAAACAGTCTACACAACACAAACAACATGCAGAACTCAAGCACAGGTGAGCCAAACACACAACATGACGGTGCTAACAGGAGGTTTAGAACTCAGAAGGAAAAGGCACTTACAGTTGCTCAAGAGAGACAAGTCCCTTAAATGCTTGCCTGTCAATTGATGTGATTTCATTCTTGTACAAATAGCTGAAACAAGAAATAACCAGTCATATTAGTAAACACACAGGAGCTCAAACAGGGCAGGGGAAAAAACAAAATCGCATTATTTTGGAATGCAAATGTTGAGATGTTTATTAACGTACTGTAGTTACATTAGGAGTGCAATGTATAGCTATGGCCAAAGGGTTTGCATAACCCTATAGAAGTCACACATTTTGCTTTGTAAAGTCGAATGAAACCTGCTGAATAATGTTACGTTAACATATTGAATTACACACCGCTTTGTATTTTTCCATATAACGAAAAACTGACAAAAGAATAATGTGACATTTCAAAATATAACATATATATATATATATATATATATATATATATATATATATATATATATAGGCACACACACGCACAGAGGAACAGGCAAAAACTCAAGACAGGGTCGAAATAACAAGCAATGTTACTATAATATTTTTTACATTAGCTAGATTACGTTTAGAATTAGCCATGTTTAAAATTAAAGTCACAGCACACAGTTAGGTTAAAGAACCAAGAAATGCAGTTAACATTTATTAAATGGTGAAATACAAAGTAAACGTTAATTTAAATTACGTGTGTGAAGATACGCGGTTGTCCGTTCTTGACTTTTCCTAAATACATATATTAAAATACCCTGCTGGCGAGTGAAAGGCAGGATCGCAAAAAAAAAAAAAAAAAAATGCCCTACAATATTCTGTTTTATACACAAGCCTGTTATCTCTGCTGGACTTGGCAGCCATCAATTCCTTCGTTTTGTAGAAGGAATGAACCGGGGGAAATATCAGATCAGTAGGAGAGATTTCATCTTGAAGCTAGCCGCAGCGCTTCAGCGGAAACACTTCGACCAGAAAACCGCAAAGCAGCAGCTCAACCTGGATTCTGTAGTGCACCGAGTGACACACACACGCAACAGAAAACACTTTCGTTTTAAATTAAAAACGACTTTTGTGTTTACTGTTTTGTATTTACATATACCTATTTACACACTAGTTTCTTTTGAAATGTTTATTTGATTATAGTTTTTCATTTTTTCAAGTAGTACTTTATATGTGGCAAGTTAGAAAATAACTCATTTTATGTTTAATTGTTCATTTAAATATGGCGTTTCGGCTTTGCAGATGTTTGATATGATGTGCTTGAATAACACTTTTGAGTTGCATCCCATAGTTTGTCTTTCATTTTAACATTGATGTTGTTTCAAATGTACCCGTTATAGTGACTGCCGGCGGCGGTGACTAGAACGGCCGCGGTTCTAGTGTTAAATGTTGAAATACAGAGTAAAGGGTTTGTCTGAAAAAGGGTGCTGCGTAAGTCCAATGTAATGTCATTTTAACCTTGTCTATTGTATTTTTTTAAAAAAAAGGATTGTAGCTTAATAAGAAAGCGTAATACTCAGAGAGACTCTGAGACCTGTGTTCAGTCAATTCACAGAGCAACTACTGTACTGCACAGCTTGCGCTAATCAATTGAAGCGCGAGATTTGAAATCTCAGGCATTTTTTGCACATGGTTAGTTATTATTATTTTTTACGCATGGTTATTAGAAATGGTGAAAAAACTGACATTCAGCTAAAAGTGGGGGTGGGGCGATAGACAAGAGGAAGGAAGGCCTGGTCCAAAAAGTTTGAGAACCACTGCCCTAGTCCAATGACTCTGGATCTGTTTTTAGTTGTGCACAGTGTACAACACTTTCCTGGGGCAAAGAAACCAGATTATTTTCACTGTTACTTGGTCTGGCATTTAATGTGCCTGTCCAAGAAAACCTCCCATAAAAACTGGAGCTGTGTAATGTACACCAAGAGTTACCACCCATCTGAATCACTGTCTTGCCTGCCGCACAAAATGATTACAAGGGAAACAAAGGCAGGATTTCCAGAACATGATTTACGAGGAGTCCCACACTGGCCTGGAGACTTCTTCTCTTAAGTTCTATAAGATCAACTCCTGCAACAAAACATGCCTTGTAATTTTGGGCTGGGAATCTTTGGAGAGCCCACTGCACCCCAATTACTGCACAATAAAGGGTTTTTACACATCACTTGACAAGCAAGTTTCAACAGGATGTTGGGCTAACCTTGTGACACAGAAGCTGAGAAACCCAGTCAAAAGAACGACTATTCAGAGAACTATGAAACTGACTGATAGAGGCCTTTTCCAAGGACATTTTAAATACCCAAAACAAGAATGGAACAGTTTTAAATGAACATATTTGCAAACTTAAAAATATCCTAATTAACACTGATAATTAAAAGGACAACAGTATTGTTTCACTATATTTAAAACACACAAAGTTTATTTTATGATGTAACTACAGTAGAATAGCAGTATGGTACTTACTTTAAAATTGCTTTACATTGCATAAATCTAATGATTGGACAACATGGGTTTGGATTTGCTTTTTTTTGTTCTACATATTTAAGAATGTACATTAACATTCTTTACCAAGTCAAGACATTGCTGTTTCTTTTAAGTGTTTCACAGACTTTTTGATGTATATGTTTAAAAATTGTAAAAAGCCTTTTGTCAGCTTTCCTCATTAAAATAAAAACGTGCTTGTAAAAAACAAAGCCCGTCTGACACAGTGTATACAGCACTCTCTGTGTGGAGAGGGATTCTTGTAATGCACTACTAAACTCCTCACGAATATTAACTTCAGATGCTAGTAATACATCCTGCACCAGTCAGCATTAGCGGGGGGTCTGTCATTTTACAACTAAAATTGCACTAAAATTGTGATTTAAAGTCTGTTGTTTAAACCACAATTTCTGGCATTGCTTCAGGTCGCAAACATGGTATTACTACTTTTGACCCTTCCATCCTGGGCTTTGTACCAACCATGTTCTAAATTGAACCAATTAAACCTAAAAGATGGAGACCCTGGAGTGGACTGTCCCTCTGTGACTGTTAGTCTGCGTATAGGAACACCTCCTAAGAGAACACTTCACCCAAGAGAAACAGAGAACACTTCACCCAAGAGAAACCGATTTTTCCCATTGTAAATGCTCTGGCTAAAGGAACAGGAACTTCGCTTAAAAGAACACCTTTTTGGCACCGCTAGCGATTCGTTCACAACTTATACAGTACTGTTTTGTAATCTGATAATTTATCATCATCAAACTTAAAGTGTATCTTGCAGGTCAAACACACCAATACATTTCTGTATATATTTCATCAATAGAAATAAAATTGTTTTTATGTGGTTAAAAGATATTAATAAACAACAAAGACATGATGGATTCAATAGTAGTTGTTTTGCCCCCGTCTGTTGTTTTAGGTGATATGAATTTTTCAGCAGCATGATAATTGCTGGATGAATCAGCTTTTCTGATAACCACGACCTTAAAAATTGCATCACAACTTCTTCATAATCCCTTTGACACTTGACCTCTTTTCAATCCACTCTCTTTCACATGATCACTGCAGCTAGTTTTATCCATTTTCATTACTGTATACTGTACTCAATACACATTTTCGCAACAGCCCTCGACTTGAAGGCGAGTTGTACTTTTCAAATCTTATCTTCATTACAAAAAAAAAAACAACCTTGCCTTATATTTGGGCTAATACGGGTATAATATATACACACATACAGTGCCTTGCAAAAGTATTCAGACCCCTGACCAATTCTCTCATATTACTGAATTACAAATGGGACATTGAAATTTCGTTCTGTTTGATATTTTATTTTAAAACACTGAAACTCAAAATCAATTATTGTAAGGTGACATTGTTTTTATGTTGGGAAATATTTTTAAGAAAAATAAAAAACTGAAATATCTTGCTTGCATAAGTATTCAACCCCCACACATTAATATTTGGTAGAGCCACCTTTCGCTGCAATAACAGCTTTAAGTCTTTTGGGGTAAGTCTTTTGGAGTTGGAAATAAGACTCCCATTGCATAGCAGTTTGATCCATTCTGGGTTTTACTATGAGCTTATTACTGTACCTATACACAGAGACTAATCAAGCTTGTAATAAAACCTGAAAAGTGAAATTTATATGCAATAGGAGTCTTGCTGTATTTCCATCCCTGCATATGATACACTATTAACTATACAAGTCATTGTATTTATCTTGCTCTTATTGTATTACTTGTACTGTAACACTTGAAATGTATTTGCTTACGATTGTAAGTCGCCCTGGATAAGGGCGTCTGCTAAGAAATAAATAAATAAATAATAATAATAATAATAATAATAATAATAATAATAGTAACTAGAACATACTGCTTAATATGCTGCAACAGGTGGACCGTCTAACCCATTCACTCACTCTGCAACAGCAATTAGATTGAACCTTGATGCCAACTTTCCCACAAACTCATAAGATTCAGTAGACATGTCCATCCCTCATAAACCACACACGTGGCTCCACTTTCACTTCACTATTATTATTATTATTATTATTATTATTAATATTATCCAGGGCGCCTTACAGTCCAATACACAGTACGTCAAACACAGAGTAAGCTTTCTCATGCCGTGCATGGCTGGCCTAAACCATGGCGCTCCTGACAAACAGATACACTGTGCTAGCAGAAAACAGACAAAAAATCCAGACACAGTAACCTTTTTAGTGACTGCAGTCTTAAATTATATATTACACACACACACACACACATATATATATACAGACGTGCTCAAATTTGTTGGTACCCTTACAGCTCATTGAAATAATGCTTCATTCCTCCTGAAAAGTGATGAAATTAAAAGCTATTTTATCATGAATACTTGCATGCCTTTGGTATGTCATAGAATAAAGCAAAGAAGCTGTGAAAAGAGATGAATTATTGCTTATTCTACAAAAGATATTCTAAAATGGCCTGGACACATTTGTTGGTACCCCTTAGAAAAGATCATAAATAATTGGATTATAGTGATATTTCAAACTAATTAGTTTCTTTAATTAGTATCACACATGTCTCCAATATTGTAATCAGTCATTCAGCCTATTTAAATGGAGAAAAGTAGTCACTGTGCTGTTTGGTATCATTGTGTGCACCACACTGAACATGGACCAGAGAAAGCAAAGGAGAGAGTTGTCTGAGGAGATCAGAAAGAAAATAATAGACAAGCATGGTAAAGGTAAAGGCTACAAGACCATCTCCAAGCAGCTTGATGTTCCTGTGACAACAGTTGCAAATATTATTAAGAAGTTTAAGGTCCATGGAACTGTAGCCAACCTCCCTGGGCGCGGCCGCAAGAGGAAAATCGACCCCAGATTGAACAGAAGGATAGGGTGAATGGTAGAAAAAGAACCAAGGATAACTGCCAAAGAGATACAAGCTGAACTCCAAGGTGAAGGTACGTCAGTTTCTGATCGCACCATCCGTCGCTTTTTGAGCGAAAGTGGGCTCCATGGAAGAAGACCCAGGAGGACTCCACTTTTGAAAGAAAAACATAAAAAAGCCAGACTGGAATTTGCTAAAATGCATATTGACAAGCCACAATCTTTCTGGGAGAATGTTCTTTGGAGAGATGAGTCAAAACTGGAGCTTTTTGGCAAGTCACATCAGCTCTATGTTCACAGACGAAAAAATGAAGCTTTCAAAGAAAAGAACACCATACCTACAGTGAAACATGGAGGAGGCTTGGTTATGTTTTGGGGCTGCTTTGCTGTGCCTGGCACAGGGTGCCTTGAATCTGTGCAGGGCACGATGAAATCTCAAGACTATCAAGGCATTCTGGAGTGAAACGTACTGCCCAGTGTCAGAAAGCTCTGTCTCAGTCGCAGGTCATGGGTCCTCCAACAGGATAATGACCCAAAACACACAGCTAAAAGCACCCAAGAATGGATAAGAACAAAACATTGGACTATTCTGAAGTGGCCTTCTATGAGTCCTGATCTGAATCCTATCGAACATCTATGGAAAGAGCTGAAACTTGCAGTCTGGAGAAGGCACCCATCAAACCTGAGACAGCTGGAGCAATTTGCTCAGGAAGAGTGGGCCAAACTACCTGTTAACAGGTGCAGAAGTCTCATTGAGAGCTACAGAAAACGTTTGATTGCAGTGATTGCCTCTAAAGGTTGTGCAACAAAATATTAGGTTAGCGGTCCCATCATTTTTGTCCATGCCATTTTCATTTGTTTTATTATTTACAATATTATGTTGAATAAAAAATCAAAAGCAAAGTCTGATTTCTATTAAATATGGAATAAACAATGGTGGATGCCAATTACTTTTGTCAGTTTCAAGTTATTTCAGAGAAAATTGTGCATTCTTCGTTTTTTGTGGAGGGGTACCAACAAATTTGAGCACGTCTGTATATATATATATATATATATATATATATATATATATATAAAAATTTGCTGCCAGCAAATAGTTACTTCCATTTTAAGTAAATTTCAAAACTTGTATTTTTCAGTATCTTTTCAGTGCAACATTTGTCATTTTTCTCATGAAGAGTACCTTATAAACAACCAAATTGCAGCAGAAATTAAATATCTTCCAAGACATACTCATGCCAATCAACTATTGTATATTTATTCCATCGACAGAAAGCAACCCACAACCTCTGAGAATACAATAAGTTAAAATGAATTAAAGATTTGCATTTCCTGATGCCAATACCTGGCGTAATGCACTAAAATACATTTGTTTTTAAACTGCACTAAAGCCATTATTTAACTAAAAGGAGAGATAACACACATTTCAAAAGTCCCCTTGTTATTTAGGAGATCTTTTCCTTTACCAGATGCAGTTTTAATCTTTGAACCGCTTTATCATTCATTGAACAAGGCCCTTCATTTTCAGCTTATTACTTTGAATTCATTTTCTGGGAATTCATCATTGTTCATTAAAAAAAAAATAAGTTAACAATTTGGGTGCAAATGATCAATTTCCCAGTTTTACAGGTTAATTTCTGGAACAAACATACTCTCACTTCCTTCTGTTTGCTGTGAATGCCAACAACTGCTGCTAAAAAAGGAGTGACCATATAAAGTGGGTGAAGCTAACCTGCATCAGTACTACAGTACGTTCAACAGACTTAAAACAAAGGGCTTGGATGGCATAGAAGTACTTGATACATGAATAACACATTAAATGAAGAGGTAACAAAGTAATGGATGTGTAAGCTCTCGCCCCTCACTCACAGATATTTAAGGTTCTCCAGATCTTCAAATACGCCTCGTGGAATTCTTCTGATTTGATTATTGTTCAGGAGCCTACAAGAGAAAGATTAATACATAAAAAACATATAAACACCTAACACTGCCTTGCAATTATTTTAGGGACCATTCTGTTGGAAAGAAATAACACTATATATATATATATATATATATATATATATATATATATATATATATATATATATATATATATATGAACAGTTGTTTATTATTTGATATCAATATCACATGGACAAAACATTTATAATCCTAGGGGGGGAAAACACACACACAAGAAGAAATACCCACAGAAAGCACAAACAATTTCTAGTTTTGTTATGATAGTCAACAAAAAGTAGATTACTGTTTCTGATCTCATCTGCATCAATTTATATACATGTACATGGGGTTGAAATGTAGAATTTCCCAAGGTAAAATGTTTTTTCGGTAATCAATCATTTGTTTTATGGAAAGAATGTACAGTAGGAAATCTGCAGTCAAATATTTGAAATAGGCACGGGCTTGTCTAAAACGCATGTTTTTACACAGCGGATTAGACAGACGGCCACAGGAAGGTCAAGCAAACAGACATGACAGAGCGTTAAATAAATAATCTAATAAAAAATAACATCATCAACCATCACAAACCCCACCCCCAAATACATTCTTATTCTTATTTAGTGCTGCACAAACAGATTCATCGATTTGTCTGACTGAGCTCAGGTGCGGATAATCAGGTGATGGTCACCAGTATTGATTGGGCAAATGTATCATTCAAAGTCAAAGAAGTAAATAAACCTCTGCTTGGATTTGTGAGGATTGCTGCTACTCTTGAGCCCTGCATACATGAGGAAACATGTCTCCAGAAACACTTTTCTTCAAAAATTGTCAGGAAACATTTTCTGGAAACTTTTTCAAGCAGCACGCTCCAAAAAAAATGGAGGAAAGCCTCATTGTGCCTATAGTGGTGCTGCACTTACGACTGCACTAAAACTTTGTAAAAGAAGGAGTTAAGCACAGGAACAAGGGAGTGGACAAGGGAGTGGATCCTGAATCGGGAGGAGAGAGGAGAGGACCATCATCTTTTAAATGAGCTGCGCTTAAATTCTCCAAATTTTGTTAGTATGGATCCAGACACTTTTGAGGAGCTAACGAGGCTAGTAGGGCCATGAATAATGCAAGTATGAGGATCCAGCAGCTCAACTGTTAAATGCATTGGACTAGTCATATGCTTGCTATAGCTGCCGATATTATGTCTACTATGTCAAGGAGGAAGACATTGTTTTTGTCATCCTTCTCCTTCTGTTTTAAGCTTTTGATTGGCACAGGATATGGAACAGATGGAATGTGATATGCTTTAGCATGTGGGTAGATGGCTCTAGACATCTATTGATTTGAGGGGCACTAGCAAAGGGCACAAGGTCAGGACAGTTGGTACTCTTATACTGTACAACTAATCTTCTAAACAGAGTGACATCCTGCATGCTAGTAGATAAAAATCAGGTACTAAAAAGTACAGGCCCAAAATCAATTTAAACTGCTGAGATTACAAGAATGCTCAAACAAGACGTAGAGCATTTCTAATTCAGAAGATGTTTCTACATAGTTATAACAAAATCAAGTAGTGGAATGGTAAGGTATGGTGTGCATCAGAAAAGACGTCACAGAATGGAGACCAAACACAACTGCTAAGCAGTCTACCTGGTCACTGCTGACCAATAGGAGGATGATAGCTGTCGAGGACTGACATCTGAAAGACAGTACTCAAAAGTGTGTCAGTCTGACAAACAAAACAATACTTACAGTGTGTTGAGATTTTTAAGTCGTCTAAAAGAGCCAGGCTGAATATCTTTTATTCTGTTAAACCTCAAGTCCCTGAAAAGAAAAGGAAAACAAATGATTATTCTAATGTCCCTATATACAATTAAGACATGCAAGCTTATCATGTTTCTGTTGTCATTAATGTATGAAGTTTGAAAGCAAGATCATTTGCATCGTGTTTTATTGCCAGGTGCTCAGACCAGTAATCATTGTGTTTACTTGAAAAATAATAAAAGTTAATCCTTCATACTTACAACAAGCCGATATCCCAGGGCATCTCAAAAAGTAACACTATAAATTTACTCTGTAAAGATATTTTGCCTAAAAGTGCAACAGCAACATACCCTCAGGGTTGCAGGTGTGAGTACCAGACTAAATGATAATACATCAGCATTAACTTTGGTTAACTTCAAGACCCCTTTCCAAATAATACAGCCACCCAGCCTAGATTGTTCCATGGTTTATCCTCAAGCTATTCTGCTTCAGGTACAGTAAAGCTTTCCAGACAACACAAATAAACACATTTCACAACAAAAGGCATTCATCTCCAATTCTGATGACTAAGATGTCTGCAGTGTTACCACGGCAACCCACGTCTGCACTACAAGTTCTTAACATTGCATAGTGTAGGTCATATTCTTACAGACATCCAAGGTGAGCTTGGAAAAACGGATCCTACTACTGAAAACTTGTCATCAAGATGTACATTGTTCAAATATATAGAGGATGCTGAATCATCGTTCGTGGTATATAGTTTTTATTCACCTCAGTGGGAGGTCCCAGTAAATCACGAGCCCCGAGAGCAGCGAGTGCTTTATGTAAGGACATGTTCCTAAGGGGAATAAAAATTGTATAACCATGAACTATCATTTAGTATTCTGTTCATACCACAAATATATATTTAAAATAAACAGCAATCAAATGTGGACATTTTTTATGTTAAATAAATAAATTCAGGGATTATTTAACCTGATGGATCTTTACTTTTATTGTCAACAGACAATGCTGTGACACAGATTCATTTCAAACTCTGTTTATGGCCTCTGTGCAACCGTCTGTTTAGATAGAACCTTGAGCTCAGTCTGTCAGTTTGCAGCCTCTCTGTTGTTTCCTACCGTTGTTAATGAAGGGGTACAGACTGCTTGGATAAGTCAGGATGTAGGCAGATTGAGTTTGGTCAAGAAATGCCATTTACCATTCTCAAGGAAATCTGAGTCCAAATCCAAAATAACAATAGAAATCTGAAATTATTCTAGACATTTTTAGAAGACATAAAACACGTATTGGTGACAGTATTGTTTGAATTACCGAAGCGCAGCTCCATCCTGAATTTCAGCAGCACACCATTGGGTTGGAATGTAAGCGAAGACACATTCAAAACTAGTGCCAGTAAGCATGTTATTCCACTTATGTATCCCACTGGAGTGGAATAACAAAAATGTATCCCACTATACAAGTGGAGGGTTCTCAGCTTGCATGTCTTATTGGGGTTTTCTATAGACACATTTGAAGTTATGCCTAGACTTACTGAGGCTCAACGGAATAATGCTATTGGACATTTGGAAACCGGCGAATCTCAGTCCGCCGTGGCACGGCGTCTGAATGTTTCCCAGAGCATAAAAGGACGACTTTGGCACTGATACCAGCAACGTGGAACAACACCTGACCGCCCAAGATCCAGTAGAGCACGTGTGATGACAGCAGCCCAGGACAGATTTATACGCCTCTGTCATTTACGTGACAGGTTCACCACTGCAACCTCTACAACATCTGCAGTACCAGGAATGCATAGACTTTCCGACCAGACTGTCAGAAACCGCCTATGGGTAGCCTAAGGTATCTGGCAAGAAGGCCAGTTAGAGGAGTGATTCTTACACCGCAACATCGCCGGTGTCATCATCACAGAGTATGGCCCATACAAAGATGGAGAAACGTGCTGTTCAGTGATGAATCCAGATTTCTGCTTCGACGTGCAGATGGAAGAGCCCAGGTATACAAGCGACGTCATGAATGTTTTGCGGACAACTGTGTGCGACAGGTTGACAGATTTGGTGGTGGGAGTGTCATGGTGTGGGCGGGAATCTCAAGACAGTGGCTGAACCAACCTTGTTCATGTTCAAGGCAACCTGACAGCTAAGCGCTATTGTCATGAGATCATACGGCCTCATGTGATCCCATTCATGAACCATCGTAACGTCATTTTCCAGCATGACAATGCACGACCACACACAGCCCGGACCACCAAAGCTTTCCTCACTCAATGTTCAAGTGCTTCCCTGGCCGTCTTCTTCACCAGATCTGAACCCCATCAAACATTTGTGGGACGAGCTTGATCGATGTGTGTGACGACATCACCCCGAGCTACAGACGTTAGCTCGGCACTTGAACAAGAGTGGGCTACCATTCCCCGGCATGTTATCCAGGCTCCGATTCGATCCATGGGCAGGAGATGTCAGGCCCTCATCGATGCCAATGGTGGGCATACCCATTACTGATTTCTGTTGACCTTGAACTTTGTTTGACCTTTGAAAGTGACTTTATTGAATGTACTTAATGATTTCTGTACAGGTTAAGGTTCTTTGGAACTGTCTATTTTACTATGCAAACTGCCATACTAATGCTATAAAAAGTACATTTACAACAGCTATGTGTTTCTTTTTTTGAAGTACAATGCACTCTGTTTATGAGAATCACTGATATAAGAATAAACCGCATATAATGATCAAAACTACTGGGACAAAATCATTCCTATAATAACCATGCTAAAATACGCTGCTTGTAAGAATCAAGAGATCCGCTTATAAGAATCATTTTGGAGCAAACTGATCAAGTGCAATGACGTGCACAGCCAATAAAGCTGTTTTTTAATTTGAATTTGATCACATCTCGCACGATTAGGCATGTGCACAGCGTGGATCGTGCAATGATGCAGGAAACACTGCATTGTTTGTAGTCAAATGGTGACTGCGTCACTGCATTGTGCAGGTATGTTTTTGTGTTCTGTTAGTGAAAATTTGTTTCAATAAAGTGAATACACATTCATTGAATACATACGGAGTACAGCAGTGTTACTGTGTGGTATGCATGTAGAGGGAGTGGGATTGTGGCGCGGTGAGGAGGAATTACAGAGCTTTAGATCTCCACTTAGTGAAAACTGTGCGTTTTTTTGCATTGCAACAGAAAATAAGTACACCACAGATGCTTAAATGCAGTGGTAGTCCTGACAGTAAAATACTGTACTGCAGTCATTTTAATTCAAAGGCCGTTACGCGTAACACCGCAGGGCAGTTAAACTAGGCACCCTCACAAGACGATTGCTTCTCAAGTATACTGTAGTAAAATAGGATTCTGCAGCCTTGAGTAAACATAATCGTAATCATATAACAAGTTGCTTACCCACGAGGACTTGTTTTGATTATTTTGATGTATTGTCCTCAGTGACTGAGCACCACTGACATTTGTATACTGTATTTAAACTGCTGAGGCGCGTTTGCCAAATTGTAATGTGACGTGACCGAGGGCAGTGTAAATGATCAGGCTGGAGTCTTGATTTACAGTTTAAAACCGGTGTTGGTTTTATTTTTCTTGCAGTGTGGTGGGGAAACAACTGCTAATAAAACAAACAAACAAAATAAACCTAGCTTTCAGTTGGAGAACTAACTAAACAATACTTTGTGTGGACCCTGTGCATACATGCGGGAACTCATGACATCTAGTGGTCAACCTATTACACTGCAGGGAACAGAGCTTTCATACTTAACCACAGTAATCATATCGGTCCGCTTTTAAGAATCAACCGCTTACAAGAACCAAATCATCCAGGACGGATGTGATTCTTATAAGACGGAGTGCACTGTATATTATATTATATTATCCATCTAGCTCCTTAGTTTGAAACAAATAGTCAGCTGTGCTGTTTCTGTCCTGAATCAGAAATCACTCATTCACATCTGTTATTGAATTCAAGAAATCTCTCTCTCATTTTATTTAATATATATATATATATATATATATATATATATATATATATATATATATAATAAATAAATAAATAAAATCAGAACCTAATTTATCCGCGCCCCGTTCATCCGGGACTTCAAATTATCCGTGGTCCAAACAAGTTTTATCTCTGAAATACAGTACATGACACACACACACACACACACACACGTCAGTCTAAACACTGTGGAGTCGAAGCCATGACAGCAGCTCTACAGATGCAAGATTCATGGTTTTGGTATAAACAGCATTAGAATTCTGTACAATTAGTTCTCCTGAGGCAGTTACTTAGTGAAACCCAGAAAACATATTTTGCCTCACTGAAACAAAAGACTATGATGGACTTTATCAAGGTTTAAAAGAACGACTTGCAGCAGTGAATTGTTTAAGAAGCTGTTGGGGGAGGAAAAGAAACCCACTTCTGTTGGTACTACACAGCAGGCTGGCTGGTTTAGTTTTAAATTTAAAAAAATGAATTGTATTTTTTGTTTGAAATAAAGCACAGCACTGGATTTTTGGATCACATAAAGCTGCACATTCTCTTTTTGTTTCTCTGTTCACATGTTAATGAAAATCTTCAGTTAATTTTAAGTCATATGTTGAGGAAATTAGAGACTCTAGAATTGAATGAGTGGACAAAAACAGATGTTTTCACTGAGGAGACCAACATGGTTTTACATGTCCTCAACAGTAAAACAGCAAATCAGATCAATCTAGGTTTTTTGGATGTACGCAAAAGGTTGAAATAAAAAAAAAAGAAAATTTGTTAGTCAAAAGTTTACATACCCCAATGGAAATCTATAATTTCTAGAAATTTCTCAAAGACTTTTAGGAAAAATCTTCTGTAGCAAAAGTGTTGCTTTTGTGGGTGAAGAGAAAAAAAAGTTACAAGAAATGGATGTCTACAATTTATTTTCAGCAATTTTTTTTACAAAACTCAAAAAATGCCAGTTCAAAAATTCATACCCTTTGATGCTATGATAGTGTTCTCTACAAAGTTTGTTATTTCTTGTAACTTTTGCTACAAAAGATTTTTCCTATAATTATTTGATTTCGAAAAATTTCTAGAAATTATAACATTTCCATTGGGGTATGTAATCTTTTGACTACAAATGTAATTTATATATATATATATATATATATATATATATATATATATATATATATACAGCTCTGGAAAAAATTAAGAGACCACTGCAAAATTATCAGTTTCTCTGGTTTTACTATTTATAGGTATGTGTTTGGGTAAAATGAACATTTTTGTTTTATTCTATAAACTACTGACAACATTTCTCCCAAATTCCAAATAAAAATGTTGTCATAGCATTTATTTGCAGAAAATGACAACTGGTCAAAATAACAAAAAAGATGCAGTGTTGTCAGACCTCGAGTAATGCAAAGAAAATAAGTTCATATTCATTTTTAAACAACACAATACTAATGTTTTAACTTAGGAAGAGTTCAGAAATCAATATTTGGTTTGGTTGGCTTGATTCATGCGTCCTTCACAAAGACAAATCTGCCCGATTCCAGCCTTGCTGAAGCACCCCCAGATGAGTCCAATTTTCAGCTTTGCCCAACACCTGGTCGTCTAATGGTTAGACAGAGACTTGGAGAGGCCTACAAGCCTCACCAGGTCTCGCACCCACTGTGAAATGTGGTGGAGGATCGGTGATGATCTGGGGGTGCTTCAGCAAGGCTGGAATCGGGCAGCTTTGGCATGAATCAAGCCAAGTACAAGGTTGTCCTGGAAGAAAACTTGCTTCCTTCTGCTCTGACAGTGTTCCCCAACTCTGAGGATTGGTTTTTCCAGCAGGACAATGCTCCATGCCACACAGCCAGGTCAATCAAGGTGTGGATGGAGGACCACCAGATCAAGACCCTGTCATGGCCAGCCCAATCTCCAGACCTGAACCCCATTAAAAACCTCTGGAATGTGATCAAGAGGAAGATGGATGGTCACAAGCCATCAAACAAAGCCGAGTTGCTTGAATTTTTGCGCCAGGAGTGGCATAAAGTCACCCAACATCAATGTGAAAGACTGGTGGAGAGCATGCCAAGACGCATGAAAGCTATGCTTGAAAATCAAGGTTATTCCACCAAATATTGATTTCTGAACTCTTCCTAAGTTAAAACATTAGTATTGTGTTGTTTAAAAATGAATATGAACTTATTTTCTTTGCATTATTCGAGGTCTGACAACACTGCATCTTTTTTGTTATTTTGACCAGTTGTCATTTTCTGCAAATAAGTGCTCTAAATGACAATATTTTTATTTGGAATTTGGGAGAAATGTTGTCAGTAGTTTATAGAATAAAACAAAAATGTTCATTTTACCCAAACACATACCTATAAATAGTAAAACCTGAGAAACTGATAATTTTGCAGTGGTCTCTTAATTTTTTCCAGAGCTGTATAATTATATATATATATATATATATATATATATATATATATATATATATATATATATATATATAATATGACACACACACACACACATTTAAATGCACTGGGACAAACACAGGATATTCATGTTCACAGATTCACTCAATTTAAATATATATACAGTACTGTGCAAAAGTTTTAGGCAGGTGTGAAAAAATGCTGTAAAGTAAGAATGCTTTAAAAAATAGACATGTTAATAGATTATATTTATCAATTAACTAAATGCAAAGTGAGTGAACAGAAGAAAAATCTAAATCAAATCCATATTTGGTGTGACCACCCTTTGCCTTCAAAACAGCATCAATATACCCAGGATCAGTGGGTGGAGGAGAAGGGGGCATTGTGTAAATAGTAGTTTGTGTAGAGCTTTGTGGGTGTGTTGTGTTGTATTACATGGTTCCTTGCAAGTTTGGGGCTGCATTTCTGCAAATGGAGTTGGGGATTTGGTCAGAATTAATGGTCTCCTCAATGCTGAGAAGTACAGGCAGATACTTATCCATCATGCAATACCATCAGGGAGGCATCTGATTGGCCCCAAATTTATTCTGCAGCATGACAACAACCCCAAACATACAGCAAAAGTCATTAAGAACTATCTTTAGCGTAAAGAAGAACAAGGAGTCCTGGAAGTGATGGTATGGCCCCCACAGAGCCCTGATCTCAACATCATTGAGTCTGTCTGGGATTACATGAAGAGAGAGAAGCAACTGAGGCTGCCTAAATCCACAGAAGAACTGTGGTTCAGTTCTCCAAGATGTTTGGGCCAACCTACCTGCCGAGTTCCTTCAAAAACTGTGTGCAAGTGTACCTAGAAGAATTGATGCTGTTTTGAAGGCAAAGGGTGGTCACACCAAATATTGATTTGATGTAGATTTTTCTTCTGTTCACTCACTTTGCATTTTGTTAATTGACAAATATAAACTATTAACATGTCTATTTTTGAAAGCATTCTTACTTTACAGCATTTTTTCACACCTGCCTAAAACTTTTGCACAGTACTGTATATATTTTTTTTCAAAAAAGTAACAAAAGCCATTCTCTTGCTCTGAACGCAGGCAGAGACAGCATGGCAGCAGGGGCAAGGGGGCGTGGCCGTGGCCCTTTGTGTATGCCTTTATTTTACAGCAAGACCTTACAAAAATATCCCAGGAGTAAAGAATAAGTTATGTAGGGCTTACTTTACCCCAGTGAATTAACTACAAAACAAAGGATGCCAAATAACAGTTCAAGTTAAACGTTGTTTGTTTTTTGACCCGAAATAAACAGTGGTCATAGACACGTTATAACATGTCTTCATAGTAATCTAGTTTTGTATTCATATTAAGCACACTGTTTTTGTATTCATAGTAATCTAGTTTTGTATTAATATTAAGCACACTGTTTTTGTATTCATAGTAATCTAGTTTTGTATTCATATTAAGCACACTGTTTTTGTATTCATAGTAATCTAGTTTTGTATTAATATTAAGCACACTGTTTTTGTATTCATAGTAATCTAGTTTTGTATTAATATTAAGCACACTGTTTTTGGAATCATACTAATCTAGTTTTGTATTCATATTAAGCACACTGTTTTTGTATTCATAGTAATCTAGTTTTGTATTCATATTAAGCACACTGTTTTTGTATTCATAGTAATCTAGTTTTGTATTCATATTAAGCATACTGTTTTTTGTATTCATAGCAGCCACATTCTTTCCAATAAATGTAATTCAGAAATGTTTGTGTGATACATGGGTATGTAAATATGTGAACATATAATACAGTCATTCTTTGTTTACACAGACAATGCTAACAAAACAAAACAAAAAATCACCTTGGCTGTTGCATTTATTAATTACAACTATATATTTTTTTTGCTATTTTCAAATCAGTGCCAGTTTATTCTGTGACCAATGCACCCATTATGAATCTGCACAACAGTTTTGATTGGCTGGCATAATAGTAACTAACAGAATACATTATATTGGTTGAATTTAATTCAATGAAGCTGTAAACAACAAGTACATATACACATTCAAAACTTGAACACAATTGGGAAAACATAAAACACACACTAATCCTAATCTGGTACCTTAACTTTTTTTTCCCCAAAGGGACCATAGCTGAAGCCATAAGGTGTGCTGCTATGTACAGAAGCAGGGCAGCAGATGACAGGACCAGCATTAACAAAAGCCTCAGCTCCGGCAGCCCTGTAACATTATCCCTACAGAATTCCACTGAGGCATGCTGGGGCAACACAGGCTTTCCGTCTGCAGGAGGACGAAGCCTGGACATGATTGGTCCAAGATAATAATAAATAGAAATCAGAACCAGGTCTTAATTTCTAAACTTTTCTATATTATATGTTTAACCATGTGTAGGTTTGAGGGTATTTGGCGACAAGCTCTATGGCACATTTACTAAAAGCATCTTAAAATGCTACCTCGCTCAATACAGTAATACAAGACCTGTTAGAATGTACAGTAAAGATTTGTTAGGAATGTATTTCATGGCTATCCTGCAATCAACTACATTCTTAAACCTCTACTTTCCAGTGATAGTACATCAGGAACATGCCAGCATGACTTCATGCTGCATTAAGCAACACTCACTTCCTTTTGTCCCTTATTTTCTCCAATTGAGCAGTAAGAGTTTATTTCAGGCGAAACGAAACTCTTTCTGAGCCACTTATATATGACATCACGTCTACCTAAAACAAGGCCTTTTTCATAAAAAAATTTAACCGTCTAGTATTTTCCTTTTTTTTTAAATGAATGCTGCCCATTTTCATGTGCCAGAGGGCCTCAGTAGCACAGCAGGCTGAGTTTCTATGGGCCTGGCAAAGCTGGACTCTTCTCCAGCACAGCTGACTTTAATCCCCATGGCAACTGCTTTTCTGCCCATGCAGGCAGGATTAAGGGTATCATATATCCAAAATCAACCAATGACAGTTAAGTATTTGCCAAAATTCCAGTACATATTATCCTGTGCAAAGAAACCCTACTTAATTGCAATGTTTGAAAAAAAAAAAAAAACACATACCTGGTACCTTTTGTAAAATGGATCACCGTATTAACTTTGCACTTAAAGCTTTATGAACTTGACTACCTCTGAAGAAAAGATTACCAACATTGCTTTTAAAAACACATGTTTCTGATTTGGGACTGAACCATTCCACAAACAGGAGAAGGGGAGTATAAAAGTTATGTTTTACAAAAGTTCCTGAGTACAATCTTCATTTGTGTGATTTACAATAAGTGAATACATCATATGTAGGGAGTCTCTTACTGTATATGAAATGTGGTTTTTCACGGTTTGAGCAGCCAGAACCTCTTTGCGATCCTCTCCCAAACTGTTCGAGGTGACATCACTGATAAAATAAGACACCCTACACACAACATATTAACTTGTACATCTGTGTCAAATCATCCCAGCAGATTTTTTCTTATAGCAATACCATATGCAGTAGCTGTCATTTGTTTCTACATATTACAAATGTCCAGCTATAGATCTTTTTTAATCAGCCTTTATAAACTGCAACTGGTGTTTTAGACAGTTCATTACTTCTGCTCCAAAAGTTTCCTTTGGTATCACAACCTTTTGTGTGCAACACAGGATTTGACTTACAAACTTGCATTCCAAAAGCACTGTCTGCCGGCTCTTTCAACAAGACTCTAATTCCAGTGTCAAAGTCACAGCTGCATGCAAGTTATTTTGGGAAAAATCAAGATTGTGAAGTTGTTAGGTTTTGCCAACAAAAGCAAATTACATACATTTTATTTATATATATACATATATATATATATATATATATATCTCACACACACACAGTGCTCTAGTTTACTGTGCACGTTTGGCTTTTAGAAAGCTCCCTAGTACAGGTATAAATGCTGCTGTGCCAAAACTTGTAATAGTTCACCACTTGAGAGAAACCCCTGGTGGATTAAAGGCCATCTAAAGCATTTCTACCAAACACTGGCTTCCATATGGTTTCTGTTACATTATATTGTAGATAGTAGGTATTTTGACAGGAGTACAGAAAACAACACCTGTCCCTGGGGAATGGGTATTAGGAATTTACTTCTAATGAAAAATAATTTGACTTCTGCCCACAACAACCTATGGTAAAACCTCCAAATAATTTTAAAACCAAACAACTGTTGCACGTTCTCAGAGAATTTATAACAAGACTGCCCACAAGTCACTGGCGATACTTTACAACCACATTCAAAGCCTGTGGTACAAACATTAGAGGACAAATCCCTTCTACGGGTACTAAAACAAACAGATTCTGATCCATGTATCCATCGCCAGGGCATCATACATAGAAAGAAAACAGTGGCTCATCTGTACTCCATTTCAGTAAACCTTTAAAATGAGACATTTAAAAACAGCCAGAAAATCATGCCGCACCCCCACTTCACCAACAGTATCTGGAGATCACTGTTATCTAATGTTTCGATTACCTGTTGGTTGTTATTTGTATAAATTCCAGTTTATGAGTTTGCTGATTGCTTTTAAGATACAAAACATATTTTCTTTCATGCAGCAAACAAGACTGTTCATACAGAACAAGATTGGAGAGTTAAAGGAGATACTACCTGAACTCCTTTACATGGGATACAATTACATTTGAACTAGGAGTGGGTACCAATACCTATATTTTGATAGGATATCGATATCATTCTGTATCGATAATACATTTCATAACCTGTGTACCCTCTCTTGTATGCTCTCCTCCCATTGCTTCACCTCTTTCCTCTCACTGGCCAATCTCTTACCGGAACACACATACATACATACATACACACATACATACATACATACATACATATTATATATATATATATATATATATATACATATACACACACACACACACACACATATATATATATATATATATATATATATATATATATATATATATATATAGTAAACAATATAACAAGACCTTGTTTTTCTCCATGGATATTGTGAAACGTTAAAGTTGCTTTCCTTATGTAATATCTGTTAACGTCTATATGTATATGTTTTATATTGCAATTGTGTTATTATATTTTTCTGTTTTTTGGAAGACTTCGATATTATCGATATTGAAATACGTGCACGATATCGACATACAATTTTCATATCGATGCACACCCCTAATTTTAACAAACTAAAAATGAACCTCTATTTTTTTTTTTTTTTTTTCACATTTAACCCTGTGTTGTATTGAGCCCAGTACGCTGTAAAGGTGGTTTATAATAATACTTTTTATGCTTTCATATTTTTCTTTTGAATAGCTCTGGAACTTTGTTCAGTATAATGAACTTTGACACATTTTGCCTTGCTTGCCTAGTAAGGTTATTAGCAATCTCATCTTGTAAATCTGAGAACAGTAAACACATTCAGAACCATTCCTCCATTGTGTCAATTCTAATTGTAGATTTGTGCACGTTTGAGTGCTGAATTAGGGAATTCGAAAACCACCAGCCCCCACCCCCAACGGCTCAACTCTGCACAATAGAAGACGACAAGTACAGACGCAACAACATCCAGCAAACACATCTGCACAGCATGCGTCTACCTCATTGTTGCCACAAGGTCAAGCCCAGCAGGTAATAAGATAAAAAACAAAACAAAAAACACACACAATTGCAAAACATGACGCACAATTAATTCAAAACAAACAGTGCATAGGAAGTCCACAAAGGCAGCTGTATTGAACTCCATGCAGTCAGCATCCGAATGTCAATAGCACATAAACACACTGCCTGGATCAGTTCCTTTGGGGGTGGGGGTCAGGTTAGACTGTCATCCTGTTGTTAGTACATGAAACCAACCAGCTATAATTTTGTATAGTTTTTTCCTCCCCCCACCAATTTGGTTTCAGTGACACATGGTCTGACCAGCATTCCAACACTGGACAAGAAGCCACTCAGAGGGAATGACTCGAATGCAGTGATGATCACAAGGACGGACTGAAAAAACAAAAATGCAGACACAGCCTCTTTTAAAAGCACTACATCAAGAGAAAAAAATGAATCTCAACTCATTGTGAACACAGCGATACTGGTTTCACTCAGTACTTCGTTAGGCTGCTTGGAGACAGAACAGAGCACAGAACACAAACATGGTCAGGTTTGGGTACTACTCTGAGTGGAAGTCAAAAGGCACTTCCACTGCTATACCCAATTTCCCCAATATCTACAAAAAAATGTCTTCCATATAATCCCAGATTCTATACTCTCAAGTTCTGCTATAAAAAAAAGACATAGATGAGCATGCATCCCACTAGAGCAGTACTACTCTTTGAATCATTTCCAGTCACGGATCCTGTTCCATTAACAATGGGACTAATCTCAGTGGTTCCATTAAATCATTAGCAGCCTGGCTGTATTGAGGATCTTGAGTAAATGAACAGCGATTGCACTAGAGCTCTGCACTGTTATGTTTGGACTTCATTCCCATGCACCTTAGCCCTTTTTATTATTCTCTCACTTTTCCTCCATTGACTTCACAGCTATTTCTGAATGGACTGCTATTTTTTTACAGTGTTTTCTGACCTCCTGAGGATATGGGAAAGGACAGAACATTGTTCTAAGGTCCCAAAGGCTTCCAGGTCTGAAATACAAATGAGCCTGGTAGTGAAGCCTCTCAGTCTTCAAACACCTGCATCCCAAATCAAGTGAACTGATCCTGTACTGAAAGAGTATTCACAATAGTGATCTAAACGTGATGATACCACAGCGTTCTGTAGCTTTAAGATACTTTTTTTTTTTTTTTTTTTTTAATGCATGCTGTATGAAAACCCACTTATTGATAACCCGGTACTATATATAGTTTAAAAAAAAAAAAAAAAAAAAAGAAAAAAAAACACACAAAACAGAAATGCTGTTGGAGTTGCAAAATGTAAATGTTTTAACACATCTTTCTATTTACACAAAATGGATATGGTTAATATTCTAAACACTCAAATATTGTACTTATTCTCAAAATTATAAGAAGCCTTGCTATTACAAACACTATGTAGCACCACTGTAATTAAACAATTAAATAGTTTAAGTAACAACCAAGACAACAACAAAATAATAATAATAATAAAACAACAACATCTTGTGCATTCTACAACGACAGGAAGGGGCAATGATTTTTCCTTTTAACAGGTATCTACCCTGAACCTGCTAGCGTGAATCACAAAGCTTTAGGGATTTCTGGCTTTACATTCCACAATACCACAAAGAATGAAAGCCTGACTGCAGCAAATTCCACACAATGGCAGTTCTTTTTTTACATCCTAAAGACACTGCTTTCATTTGTACTTGCCACTTTAAATCACAATTTCAAACACAACAATAAAAAACACAGTATCCTCAGGGCATTAAATGCAGCTTGGCTCCTTTTCACTCTCCATATCTCTAGCTCAAATCACTTGACTTTAGCTTCTCAATTAAACTCACTGTTAGTGACACAGTCCAGGCATGTACATGTAATAAAGGGAATTGAACAGGCATGCCAGTGCCATTCATTCCATCCCCCTCAGCTGTAAAAACAAAAAATTCCAGCTCCACATAAATTAATAGATGTGACACGCTCAATATCTACTTTCATCACAGCTGGACAAGGGGTTCAAGCTATATACAAAAAGTTGAGATAGATATGTACAGACATACATACACACTATTCTTCAGTATACTGTCCAAGAGCTGGGGATGATAAAAACATTGAAAAAGGGAGAGGTTGTCTTGGATTGTAAATCCCTCTCTTGTCTCCAGTGACTGGCCCCAAGTAAGGCCTGTGTGTTATTAGTTACTGTCAGGGGCTGTGCTTCCAGGACATGATAATGTTCCACATGCTACAGGAAGCTCTGATCAGCAGCTATCTTCAAACTCATTGAAATACTGCTTGTTTTATTCTGTCAGACCTCAAATGGCAGGTAGAGGTTAACAGTTTCTACAGTTGGGTATAATATGCTTGGTAAATAAAGCACAACTTTCCTTGAAGTAGATTACTGTTAAAACTGCTGACAGCGCCATTAAGGACAGGGTTAACCAATCCCAGTCATGAAGTCACCTGGAGTGCCCACCCTTGCTCTAGGGACAGGCAGTGGCTTAGTCACTAGAACCAGACACCCATGGGTAAAAAAACAAACAAAAAAAACCCCACAAGACAAAGAATGCACAGGCACTAAATATCTAACTGGCATACTGTAACATGGGGAAGGGGCTGTGAGAATAATGTCACAATATATCACCACCTTCATGTTTCACTTTAAATACTAAAGTCCTGTTTTCAGGCAAGCAGTCATTTCCAGGAGCCACCTGTGTCCACAAGTAGAAATCAGTGCACTTTTCTATTTAAAGAATATTTACACAATTTGCTTAAGTGTCTTGCAGTGGGACTCAAGTAGGGGGCGGGGCTAAAGAGTCACCGTGACCTTTTAATAGAGGGTCATCGTGACCTCTTAATAGTTAACACAGTGGCTCTGTTTGATCAAGAGTGTTTCCAACCATCATAATGAAAAAGTTAAATAAGTAAAAAATTACTACCACTACCAAAAGCCAGACTGAACTATGAATTGACTTGTGGAGCGGCAGTCTGCCTCAGTCAAACTGCAATGTAAATGACAAATAAGTTATGAAGGGTATAACATCCATTATGCCCAGTTTCCCAGCCAAGGAAAATTCCCCAAAGGCATGGTTAAACTTTGCAGTTTCTGTGAAAACCCAGTAATTGGAAAGTTACAAGAAGAAAGGTTTGTTGTTTTAACTGACAATACTCTACATAAGCACATTCAGGCTACAACTAATTTTCTATTCTCTTTCTATATGTATATATTAGGTATTAAAGTTGTTTAAATTGTTTAATTCCACCTTTTTAAATAATATCAGTTCTAAAGTGGTCAGATTGTTTACGTGCTCCTTTCTTCTATGTGAACAATGGACAGCTTCTGATTTAAAGAGAGTTCACATCTGCTAAGAGTGTCTAACAATTCCAGCATTCCATGACTCTCCTCCCTCCCCATCTGGAAAAACAGACTTGGAGTCCTTGTGCAGTCATAAGCTTTTTTGGAACAGTTCACTCTTTTGATTGGGCGACATGGAAGTCTTTATTCTTTTTGTTTTTCTTCATTACATTTTCAGCTGTTATCCCAGTGGTATCTGGTTTAGGTATAAATGTCAGGGTTTTTTTATGACTTCTTGGATTTCCATAACCGAAAATGTCCTTCTATTTATTTATTTATTTATTCATTCATTCAATGAGCCATTCCTTTTAACGTTAAAACAAATGTACTGTAGATCACGGCTGTTTATATTGCACACCCCTAATCTATTATAAGTAAAGTATATAGAAATACACAAGATATATTTTTATTAAATAATACTATTTATATTTATTAATTTAGAAATGTTTAGAAACAGTAAAAGCTGGTATAATTTAGCCAGACATGGATATAACGGTGACCTAATTCACTAGCGGAAATATATATACACACACACACACACACATATATACAAATATATAATACACACACAATGACACACAAAAGAAACACAACACTCTGGTCTAATGGATTTAATCAAATATTTTAAACATAGATATCAAACAAAATCACAGAAAATGTGAACAAAAATACAAATCAAAGAATCATGGTAAGTTTTCAGTATAAAACGTGACACACTGTCAAAATGAAAACATTACAAAGTTAGTATCGGGTATGACCTCGCTGAGCATTAACACAATCCTGGCAGCGTTGACGCATAGACCTGATCAGCCTCTGGACAGACTGCTGTGGGATGTTCCACCACTCTTCCTGTGCAGCTGCAGCCAGCTGCCAAAGGTTGGCTGGTTGCGGTTGTCTCCTGTGGATGACACTGGGGATTTGGTCCCACAGATGTTCTATTGGACTCAGGTCAGGAGAAAAGGCTGGCCACGGCATGACCTCGACATTGTTTTCTTGAAGTTGTGCAATTGTAGTCCTGGCACTGTGTGGTCTTGCATTGTCCTGCTGGAAAATCAACACTTCCGGATTGGCTTGCAGGAACGGAAAACTGTTGCCTCAAGGACTTCATCAATGTATTGCTGAGCAGTAAAGTTGCCCTCAATCTGCACCAAAGGCGTTCTTGTGTTAAACGAGATTCCTCCCCACATCATCACAGTTCCACCGCCCCACCAGTTGGCTTGAACAATGCAACAGTCAGCATGACGGTTCTGGGCCGGTGTGGTGACCCTCTGCCTTCCAGGACGTGGCCTGTCCCTCACCGAGCCGGTTTCCTGGTTTCTTTGGACTAATCTGCTGATTGTTGAAGCAGAACATCTCATTCTCCAGGCAACTTCTCTCACAGACAGGCCATCTTCAATCATGCTGATAGCAACCAGGCAATCTTCACTACTCAAGCGGGGCATGGTCGTATCTTTTGCAGTTCTTGCGTTAATTAATATCATGTCTTTTCGAATGGCTATTTATACAGACTCTTAATCAACTAATTTTAACTCAACTCAATACACACACACACACACAAGACTCATGCAATGATTACTGTATGTTTTTATAGCTTTGCTTTTTAGTCAAGTATGCCCTGAATAAATGCTTTTTTTTGGTGCTCCCAGCAGTCTGAATGCTTTACATGGAACAAGAGCACACAGGTTTAGAATTGAATGAACACAGTTCAATTAATCTAATATTTGAATTGTGTTTGCTGTCAATAGCCCATTATTAAGGAAACCAGCCTCATTCATTTTGAAACAGCAGGCAAACTCCAGGTATGCAAAACATGAAACAGTGCTAACATTTCCCCCAGCTAACCTCTGTATTACTGAAACAGTGCTAACATTTCCCCCAGCTAACCTCTGTATTACTGAAACAGTGCTAACATTTCCCCCAGCTAACCTCTGTATTACTGAAACAGTGCTAACATTTCCCCCAGCTAACCTCTGTATTACTGAAACAGTGCTAACATTTCCCCCAGCTAACCTCTGTATTACTGAAACACTGCTAACATTTTTCTAGATTTAAAAAAAAATAAAAAAGTATCCCCCCTCAAAAAAATTGTTGCAACACATTAGCACCATTTTGCAATGCAAAAATTCAGACCCTCAATATCTGTTATTCTAAGCAAACAAACACTGTATTAGCTATATTACTGTATAATATGTGCATTCTTAATGAAGCACTATAGATGACCAAAATAAATAAAAGAATGACAAGTTCAAAATAAAAACATTTCTGCATAAATACTCTCCCATTTCAATGTAGCAAAACAGTGTGATACAGCGATGGCAGCATTATAGAATGTTCTATTAGAGCTCAGGATCCATCTCATATTCTGACCTGGATCAAGGAAGCTTGTAAGCATAGTGCCAAAAAAAAGACTGGAAATGTAGGTTCTGTGAGTGTGCTATGTGAAAACCATTAAGAGCAGACTCCAAAATGGAATGTCTGACCTCGCTCCATTTACCGGCAGTTTCCAAGTCAGGCGTAAAACAGTTTTTTCTTGGATAAGGAAATAACCAGGCGACTCAGTGGAAGGAATGCAATCTACTCTGTGCCCATGTTATTTATGACTCCTGGCATCGCTGGCCTAGGGCATTAAGCAACATTTCAGTGGCTTGGATACAGAGGGTGTTACAGTCTGTTGCAGTTAAGGATATTAACAGTTCTTTACTGCTACTTGTTGTACTTAAGCTACAAATAAGATCAATACTGTAACACTCAAAGCTGTATTGTTTGGATCACATTGCTAAAATTATGTTACACCTGTACTGTCTCTCTTTACTTAGAAAGGCTGACATGTGAGGCTATATTAAAATATAAATGAGAATGCAGAGGACTCCAGAATGGGTAACAATTAAGAGCTGTTGACTTAACACCACTCCTGTCTTCCTTTTACACTGCATGGCCTGCCCAGGACCCCAACAGACCTACTGGTACACCTGAGAATAATGCATCTATTCATCTCAGTATCCTGGAATTTAATTTGGCTTTACCTCCTTCAGGACTTTTGTTTCACTGTACACAGTTACAGCTATGGTAATGAAAACGTAATTCACACAGAGAATACAGGGGAGCACACAATACCTCTTGAAGGAAGGGTAACCTTTAGACTGGTTCAACCCCCTATATCAGCTATTCAGAGTGGTGTACCTACTGACTGAGGTCAGGGTTACAATTTACCATTAAGTGTTGAAAACATATGGGTGACTTTGGCCAAAAATAATATTTCTTTGGTTTCATGAAAAAATATAGGGTAGGCTAGGCAAAACAAAATATTTAGGAAAACGTATTTGATGTATTGTTCAATACACGCAATCTTAAGAATTGGCTTATACTGTATACGAGCTGTTTTTATACATTTTCACATACTGTAAAGTTTTACTAGATTTGTAGCACCTGCACACAATGATTGCACTGTGTGAACTAGGCTGATGTAGTGCAGGACACTCGACACTCTTGAAAGTTGTGTTTTCTTTTGTCATTAAACTCGCACTCTAAATAGAATGACAGCAGTCACCATGCGTGCAACATGATCCTTCAGCGAAGGCAGACAGGTGGTCGTTTTAAACTGTGCAACCAAATCTGAAAGAATTTTAAATATATATATATATATATGCCACACACGCACGCAAACCCAAGCAGTGATATATAAGGAAAAGTGCGTTTTAAACATTCCTAAATACAACATAAACGAACCACATATTTCCCCTAAAAAAAAAAAAATTACATATATATATAAAAATACTCACCACAAACGTTTGTAAATATACACAAACTGAAAAAGCCTGCATTTGTTTGTTTTTTTCGTTTAATTTAAACTATATGCAAAGATCAGAACATTTCCAGTTATGTATTTATACATATAATCAAATTACAGATCGTAGAATAACCTCTTGTGTTGTTGTTTTAAAAGATGTAGCCCAAGTCTAGTTTTACTTGTACTGTATCATCTTAGCGGAGCATCCCACTCATTTAAAAATCGATTACTTTGCAAACCCGAAACCATCCTTTGTTTAATACCGAGTCAGTCGTCCCCTTCTCCGTTCCTTCTTTGTGTGCTCTGCACATAGATGTGTCTAGGATTTCCTAAATACAACAAGCCTTGACGAGTAGCAATTTATTTGCATTTTATGTAACTTCATCTGCAGAGTTTTAAAAGACACTTAAACCCACAACTGAAATCAAAGCCTCCCATTGATTGTGGAAAAAGGATGCAGAACAGCAACAACACGGTTACCTGCGTTTTACTGTGTTGCCTAAAACAAACTGCATAGAATATAAAGTACATTAAACGTGTGTATTTATTTTACATGCAACACTAGGCTATAACTATTCACGTATCGAGCAAATTAAAAAAAACAACAGAGATGCAATTTTTTGGACAATGTATTAAATGTGGTGTTGTCATGCCAAAACGAAAGACGATTATTCAAAAACGAGTGCAACACACTTTTAAAAAGACTTCGGTTCTGTCGCCCCGTACCCCACCCCTCGAAAACACACCGCTTTCTCTCGCAAATACTTACAGGATAGTCGTTTGAGGAGACACAGCAGGTACTGATTCCAGCATTAAATGCATGCATCTGACGGTGGTACGAAAACATAAGCAACGGCTGGGGCACGACAGGACGGGCTGCGGGTTAGATGCGAGGAGAAACACTCCAATTAATAATAACGGGAAAAAAGAATTGGCCAACCGGAGCGCCATTGTGAGCGTGTCAGCCGCGCTGAAACCACACTGCCTCCAACTCAGCTCACTGACTAACTAACATCCGAAACTGTGGCGCTGGGAAGGCATTCCCAAATCATTCTGCAACCCCCTCCGCCTGAGAACTAGGGCAGTGTTACAAATTCTGTTTGACGGGGAAAGTAGCCAATCAAAAAACCCAGCCTGAATTGTTTTCCTTTCAAAAAGAAATGTTAGTTACAAACTATAGTTGCCAATCAGTGTGGAGGAAATATATTGTTTAGTGTAAAGGTAGGTTTCCCTAGCAATCTATATGAAATTCCAGCTAACTTTGAACTAGCTTACTCCAGTGTACTATGCCATAGTTTTCACAGGGTCCAAGTTTAAAAAAATCAAAATATTGAACACGGGCTGTTGTTAATACTACAACTCCATACTGCATACATGCCACAACATTCGTGGCTGGTTCCACAGACCCCAATTACCACTAATCTGGGAGTACTTTGCCTAAAATTTAACATTAGGTGATAGTGCTAATCAGTGCTGTCAAACCAGCAGTCAAATAAGTAAAATAATAATACAACTATTGTATTGGATATAATGTTGAGTATATTGAACAATCATCACATTGATACAGTAGGATAAGATGTTAGAACGTTAGAACGTTGATCAGGTCAAATAACTAAACTCTCGTGTGCACAGGACGTCGATTGCGTTGGACCAGTCGATCCCGAACTCGTTTCTAGTAGGCCGCAGAAAATGGCAAAACGTATGTATGCGGTTCAGACTTATTTAGCTAATTCACAGCGTGGGCATATCAATGATGGGCTCGTTGTTTGGAATTCTGATATATGTCGGTAAACCTTACAAAAGAACACAAATAGATTATAGGAATGTTAGCAGGAAATGAATGCTAAGATCGTTTGTAGTGTTTTAAGACAGTGTTGAAGTATGATGGGACTGTAATTATTGTTTTCAAGAGATCCCAGTCAATTCTCTGATAAAAGCTTTCCAACTTGTATTTGGATTCATTCTGTAGTTACCTCACATAAACAGTCATTTAAACACCATGTTATTTTCAGATTGGTAGTTTTCGTTCCTATGGGTGTTTGCCTGCTGGTCCTTACAAAGCTGAGATTAATACTGACTGATGCCCTCAAATCTTGCATTATTTTAAAAGGATGTTGTGAATTTTCTTCATATATATATATATATATATATATATATATATATATATATATATATATATATATATATATATATATATATATATATCACAGTATATTCTGCTAGGTGTGTTGTAGAATTTGTGCTGCTAGGTTTGTTGTAGAATCTGTGCTGCCTCCAAACTGTATTCTACAGGTTATAGTTATAGATATACAAGTATATGATTTCCAATGAAAATCCCAACATCTGTTCTGATTCCATTGCTGCAGATCAAACCACTTGATTTTTTTATCTGTTGCTGCCCTCTGCTGGTTTTGCATGTGTATATATTTTGAATACACTTGTAGGCCAGCATTAATGTAACTAATGTCAAGACAAATGTGCTGCAGCCCCCAGAGTCATCGGCCCCCAGAAACCACCTTGCATCCCCCAGAGTCATCGGCCCCAGAAACCACATTGCATCCCCCAGAGTCATCGTCCCCAGAAATCACTTTGCACACCCCCATCATCGGCCCCAGAAACCACATTGCATCCCTCCATCATCGGCCCCAGAAACCACATTGCATCCCCCCATCATCGGCCCCAGAAACCACCTTGCATCCCCCAGAGTCATCGGCCCCCAGAAACCACATTGCATCCCTCAGAGTCATCGGCCCCAGAAACCACATTGCATCCCCCCATCATCGGCCCCCAGAAACCACATTGCATCCCTCAGAGTCATCGTCCCCAGAAATCACTTTGCACACCCCCATCATCGGCCCCAGAAACCACATTGCATCCCCCAGAGTCATCGGCCCCAGAAACCACATTGCATCCCCCAGAGTCATCGGCCCCAGAAACCACCTTGCATCCCTCAGAGTCATCGGCCCCAGAAACCACATTGCATCCCTCAGAGTCATCGGCCCCCAGAAACCACATTGCATCCCTCAGAGTCATCGGCCCCCAGAAACCACCTTGCATCCCCCAGAGTCATCGTCCCCAGAAACCACATTGCATCCCTCAGAGTCATCGGCCCCAGAAACCACATTGCATCCCTCAGAGTCATCGGCCCCAGAAACCACATTGCATCCCTCAGAGTCATCGGCCCCAGAAATCACTTTGCATCCCCCCATCATCGGCCCCAGAAACCACATTGCATCCCCCCATCATCGGCCCCAGAAACCACATTGCATCCCTCAGAGCCATCGGCCCCAGAAACCACATTGCATCCCTCAGAGCCATCGGCCCCAGAAACCACATTGCATCCCCCAGAGCCATCGGCCCCAGAAACCACATTGCATCCCCCAGAGCCATCGGCCCCAGAAACCACCTTGCATCCCCCAGAGCCATCGGCCCCAGAAACCACATTGCATCCCTCCATCATCGGCCCCAGAAACCACATTGCATCCCTCAGAGCCATCGGCCCCAGAAACCACATTGCATCCCTCCATCATCGGCCCCAGAAACCACATTGCATCCCCCCATCATCGTCCCCAGAAACCACATTGCATCCCCCAGAGTCATCGGCCCCAGAAACCACATTGCATCCCCCAGAGTCATCGGCCCCAGAAACCACATTGCATCCCCCCATCATCGGCCCCCAGAAACCACATTGCATCCCCCCATCATCGTCCCCAGAAACCACATTGCATCCCCCCATCATCGTCCCCAGAAACCACATTGCATCCCCCAGAGCCATCGGCCCCCAGAAACCACATTGCATCCCCCAGAGTCATCGGCCCCAGAAACCACATTGCATCCCTCAGAGTCATCGGCCCCAGAAATCACTTTGCATCCCCCCATCATCGGCCCCAGAAACCACATTGCATCCCTCCATCATCGTCCCCAGAAACCACCTTGCATCCCCCAGAGTCATCGGCCCCAGAAACCACATTGCATCCCTCAGAGTCATCGGCCCCCAGAAACCACATTGCATCCCTCCATCATCGGCCCCAGAAACCACATTGCATCCCCCCATCATCGTCCCCAGAAACCACATTGCATCCCCCAGAGTCATCGGCCCCAGAAACCACATTGCATCTCTCAGAGTCATCGGCCCCCAGAAACCACATTGCATCCCTCCATCATCGTCCCCAGAAACCACATTGCATCCCCTCATCATCGTCCCCAGAAACCACATTGCATCCCCCAGAGCCATCGGCCCCAGAAACCACATTGCATCCCCCAGAGTCATCGGCCCCAGAAACCACATTGCATCCCCCCATCATCGGTCCCAGAAACCACATTGCATCCCCCAGAGCCATCGGCCCCAGAAACCACATTGCATCCCCCAGAGCCATCGGCCCCAGAAACCACATTGCATCCCCCAGAGTCATCGGCCCCAGAAACCACATTGCATCTCTCAGAGTCATCGGCCCCAGAAATCACTTTGCATCCCCCCATCATCGGCCCCAGAAACCACATTGCATCCCCCAGAGCCATCGGCCCCAGAAACCACATTGCATCCCCCAGAGCCATTGGCCCCTGAAACCACACTGCATCCCCCTGGCATCGGCCCCCAGAAACCACTTTGCATCCCCTAGAGTCATCGGCCCCAGTTCTGCAACACAAACAACATGTTACTGATATGGTAGCAATGTTGTAATAGCAGCTTCCAAGTTCTTTATCAAGTGGCAAGTCCTTTAAAATGAGCTTTAAACAGTTGAGTATTGTAGAGCATGTTTGTGAAAGTACTTCTCTTGCATATATAGAATCCCTGGAGTACATTTACTGGGTATTGTCTCTATATGCAGGGGCTATGCAGTCACTCTGGGGCAGCAGTGTGGAGTAGTGGTTAGAGCTCTGGACTCTTGACCGGCGGGTCGTGGGTCCAATCCCAGGTGGGGGACACTGCTGCTGTACCCTTGAGCAAGGTACTTTACCTAGATTGCTCCAGTAAAAACCCAACTATATAAATGGGTAATTGTATGTAAAAATAATGTGATATCTTGTAAGTTGCCCTTGATAAGGGTGTCTGCTAAGAAATAAATAATAATAATAATGTCAGTCTCAACTAGATCTGATCCATTTATACAGTGGATTCAAAGGAGTGATTATCATTAATGCATGTCAATTAAAATCCATTTTATAAGCATTAGCATCATTATCAAACACCCCCCCCCCCCCCGCCCTTTTTTTTGCATTATTTCAAATCTGTTGTCTAGCTGCAACATGACCAGCTGCAGGAAGTTATTAGGTACCATAAACAGCAGTTTCCTTTTTTTTATATCTATAGTGTTGCACTTACAATGTAGCTGAACCATTCAGTAGCAGCACACTCTCTAAACAGCCTTTGGTTGATTGCATATATACACAAGATTCATTAAACAAATTGCTGTCTAAGCAGATTGATTTAAGGTCAGACAGAGAAGGAATTATTTTGATTAATGTTTAGTTTATATACAGCATGGTAAATAGGAATGATGTTTATTATATACTGAATGGTCAAGTGTTCTAACCAATTTGAAGGATGCCATTTGTAAAGAAGTGTTGTGTTAGCTGCATTCTAATTATCTTGATAATGTAACTCTTTTCAGAGACAAATTGTGCATATATACTGTATATAGCAGTTGCAATAAATATATACATATATATGTGTATATATATATATATATATATATATATATATATATATATATATATATATATATATATATATATATATATATATATATATATATATAGGTATCGGCAACATAGGGTCTTTTATGAACCAAGCAGATAGTCCAAGAGGATTGTTGCCCATCATCACGTCACGTTTCATTAATATGCAGGCATTTGTTTTCCACAGCAGTGAATGAATTGCTTAAGGGTTTAACTGTGTACGTGTTGGCTAGAAACCCTTTCTTTTCTGTGCGGTTCAATGAGCTTGAAATACACTGGTTTCACTCATTGCCATTAGAACAAGGCCTTCCTACTGCAACATCACACAATGAAGGGGCAACCTCAGATAATAGATCAAGAGGAGGAAGCAAAACAGATGGGCACACTCAGAGTCACTGCATTGCCCCTGCATATAGAGACAATACCCAGGAAATGTACTCCAGGGATTCTATAGCTGAAAATCCTTTATGAGAAGTGGGAATCTGAGATGGGGACACGCGGCCGATCCTGATATCGACAAGCGAGTCCAATTCATTTGTGAAGTAAACATAGACCACCACTGCCAGACACAAAGTCTGATCATTCATGGCAGAAGGGTGGATAGGAAGAAGAGATTTAAAATAGGAGACAATGACCTCAAAACCAAGCTTCGAAATAGAAATATAGGGACCGTAGTGAGTAACGTGTGAACCGTAGCTAATTTAATATAACTCCAAAACATAAAAACTTTTTTCATCAAATTGTAATAAACAGGGGGATGCAAAAATGCTTTACAGTAGTTAGTCTAATACCGTTTTAACATGGAGAGGATTATGAATTTATCTGCATACAGTATTCTAGGAGAGGCCCAAACAGATGAAGGTGGGACTAGAATAGCTAGTCGGAAGACAGCATTTTTTTTTTTTTAAATTCGTTTTGTTTTTTCATAAAAAAAAAAAAAAAAAAACTAAGCTGGGTGTATTGATATTATTGGTAGTCATAACCCCCTTTTATGTTAAGTATCCAAAGTGTTCTATCAATTTATGAAATGTAAAAAACCCTTAGTGGGGGGCTCCCGAGTGGCGCATCCAGTAAAAGCACTCGCTAGCGTGCAGGATGCGCGCTATAGCCTGGACGTCGCCCGTTCGAGCCCAGGCCATTCCACAGCCGACCTTGGATGGGAGCTCCAGGGGGCGACGCTCAATTGGCCAAGCGTAGTCTGGCCGGGTGCCTGCGGGCTTGCCTCTAAGCTGCCCAGAGCTGCGTTGTCCTCCGACGCTGTAGCTCTGATGCGGCTGCACGGTGAGTCTGCAGAGTGTAAAGAAGTGGGCGGCTGACGGCACACGCTTCAGAGGACAGCGTGTGTTCATCTTCGCCCCTCCCGAGTTAGCGCAGAGGTGGTAGCGGTGAGATGAACCTATCAATGAATGAAAAAGCAACACTGGTTAATTTAGTGCAATACAAAGTATTTTCAGCAATTATATTGTGTTTTTATTATTAGAACTACCTTCCAAATGTAAAATGCTTTCATAATTCATATATTAGTAATATTACCCATACCAATAGAGCATAAATGGAACCCATTGTATTTTATCAGCTGGGTCATATCAGTATTATAAAATGAAAATATAGATCTACTGTACATCCCACACTATTAAAAATTAAAATTAAAATTAATTAATTAAATTAATTAAATAAATAAATAAATAAATAAAACATTACGTCAGCTTTCTGATTACCGGCAAGTACTTGAGACGGCTTTTATGAAAACCGAAAGGCTTGTCTGGTAAATCAGAATCATCTCCATCACATTCATCGCACCTTCGTCTGTGTTTGTCTCTCATTTAGCCCAGAAAATAAAAGGGTAAAAGAAAGCATTTTAGATTGAAATAGGGGCAGGACATGTGTTCTGTCTGACGTGAAAGTGGTAACGCATCAATCAGAGAACTACAAAGACCTACAAAGTGTGGCAACACAGTTTTCTTTATTCAGAGTAAGATGTGTCAACATCCAGCATGACAAAAATTGTACAAAGTTCACGATTTAAAAATGAATTATCACAGCAACTTGTGATTTCACACATTTATAGCAAAATTAAAATGTCAACAAATCCATGCCGTGTAGTACAAAAATAAATTAAACTTCAGTTCCACAGACAGCACATGTTTATACAAAATCCTGTCTTAATAAATGATTACTTAAATTAACTTATAAATGAATGTTATAATAAATAAACTCTGATGAATTCACAATAATTCATATGAAAATTCAGCATTCTAATATGTGACACCTTTGTGTTACCTATGTAAATAGTCACAGACAACTTCTGATTTGATATTCTGTACCACCAGTAGATGAGCAGCAGATTTGTGCTTAAAATCCCTTTCCTTTGTAACGATAACAATAATTAATTCAAAAACTGATACTAGCTATTACTCTACTGAAAGCGTTACTATATTGGCAAGAAGCTGCAGACACGATGGAGTGGAAAAAGGCATATGCAGTTATGCAGAATGAAACCCTAAAAGAGGGTGGAAAGTACACTATATGAGATGAGGTGAGCAACAAGCACCTTGCGTTAGCTTTGAAAAGGCAATTCTGAACATGGTAGCTACAACTAATAGCACAACAGAAGGTGGGGGCCACACAGGCATGACGCTGCAAAGCCCCACAATAATTACAGATTTGTTTCCCAGCTAGTTATTAAGTCCATTGGGAAAACCAGCAAGTTTTTGTACAGTGATTTCAATATAAAGTGCTGCTAGGATTTTTTCTTCTTCCATATAATATACCAAAACGAAATAACAGATTTTTTTTTTTTTTTTTTAATCCCTGTAGTTTCCATCAGTGATAACGTAAGCCATAGTTGCCCCTAGCAATTATTTGTTTAGATTCTGTGTCACATAGCAAGCAACACTGGGAATTGCACACCTCCGTATATTAAGATATATATATATAGGATAAGTGCAAATAGTCTACTGGCACATTTGTGGGGACAGTGACCCTGTAAGTCCCGCGCTGATATATTTATATACTTTACAAAAACCCATCTCCTATTATTAAGCTCTCAAGTACAGCTCTAGTTTCTGTAAAAACATCAAAACATGGAAACCAAGGTGTTCCTGTGCAAAGTTGTACATAAATAAAGTAAACTTATATAAGCATCTTTAGCTTTTAAACTGAATGTCCATGTTTATTTTTTTAATGTTTTGTATTAAAAGATTGATATAAAAATTAATATTTTACATACAGTAAAAAGATTCATTTTCCACTATGCTATAAATAAGAAATTGCATATACCCAAACTGTTTATGTAGATTGCATCCCATATCTATCAAATAAGTGATTGATTCTTTATCATATATTGCATTAAACATTAACTGACTCTAACTAGTAAAGTTTTGACATGTAAAATAACTAATGCTAAGAGAGAGATGTTGTGTAATGTTTCTATTGCTGTTGGACATCACTGTCTGATTAAATGACATCTCGGGATCTAACAACACAGAACATTAGGTTATTAAAGTCATAACATCGTGCTTTGTAAATATTGGGATTTCCACCATCAAGTTTCCGTGTCATGATGTTTACAATAAAACTGAAACTCGTATATCTAGCCATTTCCTTTTCATACTCAATTCAAACCTCATTTTAAATGCCACCACCAACCATTTAAAACAAAAGTCAAATATTTTCAAGCATTGTTAAAAAATAAAGCATTTTACAACCACTTCGGCACACAAAACATCTTACAATTCCATAAAACCCTCCAATGAGGAAAAGGATAACAATTAAAAAGTGGTTGCTCATTACATTTTTCTCATTCTAAGCTTACTGTCCAGTCCAGTAATTAATACTAAAATGTTTTTTCACCAAACCATTAAAAAGAACTTAGATCCTATTTTTGTTCTGCTTACTGTTCGGAAATATACACAAAAAAATGTGCATACATTAGCAGCTATAAACATTACATGGCATATCACACTATGTCAGCTCATATGAAAACGTACAAAATGTGAATGTTTTCAAAAACTATTCTGCGGTAACTTTTTAAAGCAAGACAAAAAAATAATTATGAAGTCTTGTAAGCATAACACTTTGTAACAGAAATAAATATTTAACACTGTCCGATAAATTAAAGCAGCAAAACACGAGGCATCCCTTTTTTCAGCAAGTCTTCTTCCACGAACAAGTCTTCAGACCTGAATCCCTTGTACTGCTTGCTTTATGTTTTCCAGCAGGGTCTTGTTTTCAGGACTCTGATAGTGGTCTTGGTTTGTGTACATGTCTGTCAAAGTGGCCACGTAAGCATCAAAATTCTGTTCATTTATTGGCTCCTGAAAAAAAGAACATTGAAACAACATGAGTATTAGTAAATGTGGACACTTGATTTAGGCCCATCAAAACATGAGCCTTATTCACAAAGACGTAACCTCATAAGAAGAAAAGAAAAATCTTGAAAAATCTTGAAAAAGCTCATGAGTTCACACTCTAGTTTATGTGGAGATAATCAGTTAAGGTACAATATGTCACATTTTTAAAGAGTGTCTTGATGATAACTAACCTTTTCCCTCTAATTATCTTCTTTTCACATTGCCAAACAGGAAGCACATGACCAATTTAGTACAGTGATCTAAGGCTATTTAAGGATGACTTCTGACATACACATGCAAATGAGGCCCACCAATATACAGCTATGGTCAAAAGTTTTGCATCACCTAGAATTTTAGGATTGAGACATCATTTAAAAAAATTAAAAAAAAAATTATATGGACATAATTTCAATCTTTTTTTAACATTGTGTAATCAAAGAAATGCCGAAACACTATTGCAAAAGTCTACCATAAGCCATACTAGTAGTACAGTTTCATGTTAGATTTTGAAATGTCAAATGTTCCAAGTTTTGTCAGTTTTTCACTAAGTATATGGAAAACTACAAAGCGATATGTAATTCAATATGTTAACGAAACATTATTCAGCAGGTTTTATTTGACTTTATGAAGCAAAATGAGTTAATTCTATAGGGTGATGCAAAACATCTGGCCATAGCTGTAGTTTAAGGTTGCACAACACATTAAGATGCAATGTAATGGAACCTACAGTGTAAGTAGGAATGATTGAACCTGGTTGTTTGAATTTAATGTTCATGAAAATAACTAATGGGATCCACAGCTGACAGTCATTTCAACCAGAAACGCATTTTCATAGTGAGGCACATTAGCTGAATGATGCTATGGTGATTTAATTTACCAGTTACATTTTTAGCCCCTAAAGAAAATTGCATTGTCTGCTATTAAGATAACTTTAGGCATAGAAAGTGTGACTGCACTGTAAAGGATTTTGACTGTTTATAATATAATAATTAGTTTGACTACTAATGGACTGGGTACAAAAGTACTAGTAGTCCAGTCAGGAGAACCTTTAATAATTCTCTTATTTCCTCTTTAATTAATATTTATTGTTCAAACGCCTCTATAAAAGACAAATAATGACTCATCTTGACTAGCTGGACAGTACCAAGAATTAAGGAGTCATTTTGTGGAACATTTTTGGTACATTCATAACAATAGTAAGTGAAGCCCTCAGTGCAAGTACTTGGTAAGTCCCACTTTAAAAAGCATGTTTGCAGATCCTATAGGAAGTCATTTTTTTGGAGTTCTTGTCCTAACTAGGTACCAGATACTGGTTTCGCCTTGTCACGTGAAACCTACGTTCTATATGCCTACTGTTAAGCTAGCCACTTAGCAGGAGATGGGAAGTTCTTGCACTGATGGCTTTAATTATTATTTCAGAGGAAGGAAAATCTGCAGACAACCCAACAGATTTTTAAAGAGTGCAAACAAATAGAAGAAAGAGATTTATACAAAAAAGAAGAAATGAAAGTGTAAAACAAAAAATGATAATCAGACTATGAAAATTATTCTCTTACTCTCTGATGCAACTGTAAACAGCTGTTATTTCTAAGGGGAGCCTCTTTTTGTTGCAGCGGTTTCTAAGGGGAAAGGTGTAAACAACATTCTATTAGCCTGGTAATACCATTGGTGCCAATTTCACAGGGGCTGCTGGGCTTACTTTAACACTAGGGGGCAGTGTTGTATGCAGTTTTAGAAAGAAAAAAAAACAACAACATTTAAACAAAACTATAAAAACAAACTAATAAATAAATACAGAAACAAAGTCAGAAATAAGCAAATGAAAAATAAAAGTTGATTTCTACATTGGTCTATTACCAATGGGGTCCTGGGATTAAATCCAGCTCACCACACAAGAGATATGTCTTTAGGTGGCCTCAGTACCTATTGATAAGCGAGGTGCATTAGTTTGGGTTTGTTCTTTTAACACGGGACATACCTCTGATATCTAGATGGGCAGATTTCACCTTGCACAAGCAAATAACATCAAAAGGATATTCAAAATAAATATATACTGGAAGGGGCTCTTGACTGCAGTGGCTTTTAGATTGTACTGCTCATTTGACACGCACCTTTTTACGTTTTTGTACCAGCATATTAAAAACCCTGTTCACAGTGGCTCTACAAGGAGTAATGTGGTCTTTTAAGGGGAAATTAAAATGGATGCTTATGGAAAAAGCTCTTTTTTCATGCCTCAAAAAGTAAAAGCTGATATATTCAAGCCTTGAAGTTATATATACATACACTTGCCATTATAAAACAGAACATAACATTGCATGTGCTATGAAAATCCCTGTTGACCTTAATTTCGAATACAGTTAAAAGTATTTGATCTGTTTTAAATGTTTTTTTTTTCTTGGCATATGCACATTGGTCTGACATGGATATTTGCTAGAATCCTTCTATTATTAAATAATAGTACAAAACTACCTACCCCCATCCTTTTCATTAAGATCCAAGTAGTTTGGACAACATTATACTCCCCTATCAAACATTCTGCAGTATTATATTTAAATCAGAAGATTTCCAGGTAACAGTCCTGACATTATTAAGGTAGTTTGGCATGCAATAGTGTTGGGACTATCTCTTATTCAATAGCCATGTGGTATGTTCTGTTACGTTCCATAACACGCTCAGTTTGCGTTCTCTGTGGCCCTTACCATATGTGGGAGCTGGATATTAGCTAAACTGTTAATCAGTGACTGGCTGAGGTTGGCCAGCTCATGCAGGAGAGACTCATTTTGCTGTTCAATCACCTTGTTTTCTTCCTCTATTGACTTCAGATTAGTCTCCATTGTTGTAATCTAAAGAAGTGTAAACATAAGTATATTATCTTCTCAACCAGAAGGTATCAAACAGTGCTCAAGTTTTGCAGATTTGCAGTTTTCCTGCTTCTGCAGCAATAGTTCAAACACACTAGGGGTATCAGTCCACATGCAGCAAACAAACCCTCGTATTCACTGAAATAGTGACAAGTCAAGTGTAAACCATCTTCTCCAAGTGCACAAGCAGAACTAAACATTGAGTAGAATTAATCATTTCCAAGCATATGTTATGACAGATACTGGATATAAACATATTTTGGCTTTTGTGACTGCCAAAGTAGATTTAAATGTGCCCGATATAAAGTTTTCAGAAAAATAACCATTATATGGTTTTCTTACATAATGAACTTGTATAAAAACATGTATTACATTAGAATTCTTGAAACATTGTAACGCATGCTACCTTATGTAATCCATATGTCTATTTTATCAAAGATGGGCATATTCCAAACTCCTAGTTATTTAGCTTTAAGTATTTTATCAATGAATCATTGTTACCCTATGAAACTTTTTTGTTAGGCACTATTAATGTAACTGACTGCTTTATTGCCATACCACACATTCTGTTTTAGGTGTTTGTTATTGTGAATATTTCCATGCCTCCTCCAGTCATTCTATTGCTGAAGTTTATGCTTAGTGATATTTTAAACTTGTCAAAAGTCTGATTTGACTCAAACACACTTCTCCATGTTTCAAGAATGGTAGCAGGGGGAGGCTGTTTAGCACTAATAGTAACATATAAGAATCACGCCCGTTACTGAGTCACTGAGAAAAGAGGGTGTGAACCAAATCAGACACTACACAATGATTGTGAGAGGAGTACAAATGGTACCATGAAGAAATGTAAGGCAGGAAAACGGTTCTGGCAGACACATTTGTTTTATACAGTACATCACAATTGGGATTACTTTATTGTATTACTGTACTAACTTCAATGTTGGTTTTATTTTTTTAATTGATTTTTTTTAAAAAACATAACTATTTCTGGATGCAGGATTCTTACCTGGGTTCTGAGTCTAATCATATCCGCTTCCACTTGGGAATTGGAGTCATTTAGTTCTTTGATTTCTTCATCCAGCTGATTAATTTCTTCATCATTTTCTATTCCTACAAGATCAAAAGATTGTCAAACATTTAATTGAAAAATAATAGTTTCTTCAAAAAAGAAAAACACGCACACAAATTTCAGCACACTTTAATATATCTCTATTAAGGAATAATACATCGCCTGGCCCAACAAAAAAAAACAAAAAACAAGAGCACGGCCTTCATTTTGGGAAGGTCCCGGTGTATTTTTCAAGTGGGAACAGGTGTGTCTGTAGACCATCTGTGGACTTGATCTGTCATGACCCGCTTGCAACCAGAATTGAGTTGTCACTGGCAGACATTCCAAGAACACCCTGGGCTCTGTCTTGATGGACACATTGGACAGTGCAGCCACTGCATTGAAAGACAAGCCAGTTAGCTGCACTGGGACGCACGATCACGTATTGTGTGACGTCACAGAGGCTCCACATGGTTAACACTGAATAGTTGCACTCAACTGTACCTATATAGATTTAGAGGATCACATGACATTTGTTTGACCAGTCAGTATAGATTGTGAGTTTTTTAAAATGCCAGTACAGTGGCTGAGTGTTTTACAGTCCAATGTCTTAATGCTGTCACCTTCTGCATTTTACAGCTTAAAATATTACCCAAGGCAGCAGTTATTACTGTAGGTCTGATTTAAATCAAATTATTTCACAGAGCAATATAGATGTTAAAGTAACAGGCTTAGGTTTCTTTCACACCAGAAAAATCAATGTTTAATCTGTGTATAATGCATTAAGAGCCCAGAGGTAAAAGTGATCCATCGGAATGGGACTGGTTCTTAAGATAAAGCTCAACATATGCATGTGACAGAGGGGTGGGGGAGAGGGGGGTGGTAAACGCAATGCTGCTGTCACTGGGTCAACCTTGGAATCAAGCTTATGGGTCAAATTCAATTAACCTTTTAGCTAGAAAGAAAAAGAACCGGAAAGTGAATTCAATAAACAGAGTCAATGTGAGCAGTCCCTGCTGATTTTGCCTCCCTAACTGCCTCCCTGAAGATTGACTTAAATGGAGGAGTGAAAGTGGGAACAGCAAAGCAATACCTGCTTGTACCGGCCCTCTAAAACCAGTGTGATTGACAGAGGAGACTCTTATAGTTTGACCTCATCACTATGGGCAATGGCCTACTGTCATTCACAGACAAGCTAGGATCCCATACTGATAGGCACAGCTTGGTTTCAGACTCAGGGTTGTCTGATTCACAGAATCAAAACAGTAGCAAAATACCACTGGACCTCTTCACTAGTTCTGCAGAGCCCTTTCTTGATAGATCCTAGTCTTCTTTCATTACTGTAAATTAGCAATACCGTGTTCAATACTGGTCAGTCGGCAGGCAAGTAGCTGATTGAAAATGTACAATTTTAAAAGAAAACAAAACACAATCAGAGAAAATAAAGCAAAACTCGAAGACAAGAGGTTGGGAAATACAATCCCTGTAGTTTCAGTGCTTAATCAAGGTTTCAACATTTTTTTTCACCAGATATATATTAACACCGGTTCTCGCTTTCTCCAGTTGGAGACCTCTTGATCTTTGCTTGAATTTTTATATTACATTTATATTACCACTCTATAAAGTCCCTGCTGTTACCAGGTGCCTAATCCCATCATCTTGTGTAGATCAAACTCACTCCAATGCTACAGAACTACAGCAACAACACCAGTCTGCAGCAATGTATCTACAGAACATTATTGTATTTGAAGGGCTCATATTTCATTAGAATATACATCATTTACTTTAAAACATGTATGCAGTCAATAGGTGTTTGCTTTCATGAAGTGGGCAAATACGTTACTGGAATACACTGTACTCTTTTAGCACAGATTAGAAAACAATAACGTTACATCAGGTATGTGTCACAGTAGTTTAACGAATTCTTATTCAGCGCAGTCACTGATTGCCAAGCAATCATTACCTTTGTGTTGATGTACAGACCCTGCATGTCAAACAATTAAAAATGCAGATTTTTCATTAAGACTTAACGCATTTAAGCTTGAAATGATTACCATTGCTAGCCCGTTGCTTTATTGTTAGTATTTCCTCTCCAGACAGCCTTGCTTTCTTCATTGCTGATGTAGCTCTGGGACATCCTGACAGACTGGGTAATAAAATAAACATGATTGTGATGCAGTGCTGTTTGCGTTTCAGCTGTACACATCCATACACATGCATTTACAATTCAATATATATATATATATATATATATATATATATATATATATATATATATTGGTGCTACCTGCAATCTAGCATGCAAGATGCAATATGTTTGTTTAAAATGCTATGCATAAACACAACATATTGTCCCCAAGACTATGCACTGCATGTCAATGACATCCACTTTCAAAAAATTCAATTCCATCTGTAGATCTAAACTTTAAGGGTTATGCTGCGCCTACAAGGTCATTTTGGAGATTTCTTGAGTCCTTTTGAAAATCAACATTAATTAATGCTGTTGTTGTCTTTCATTCAGTGAGACAATATTATACTAGCAGGAAACAACTTAGTTGTGGGTAGAACAAGTTAATTTATTGTTATTTGAAGTTTCTTACCAAATGTATACCATTTTACCCTTTCAGAAACTTTGCCTTTAGCTTCAAGATAGTGTTAAATGGTTTTCTATATATATATATATATATATATATAAACTGACTGTGTCCAGAGAGGTCTCACATGTGTGATAGCTTACCTTCGATGTGTTAAAAAGCTCCCGCTAACATGTCCTGACCCATCACAACCAGGTGTTGGACAGGACATGCCATCTGTCTTTCCTGACTTCCAGGAGAACTGTGCTCCATTCAAGTAGCCATCTTTCTGTCTTTTGGCTGCTAGAGGGCACCCTGAAGCACTGCGATGTGATGCGTATTTCCCAGTCACATGACCCTGCCCATCACACCCAGGAACTGGACATCTTGGGATTGCAAGGATATAACATGCCTGTTAGTGTTATGTGAGTTCAAACAGATTGTTTTTTATGAGCTAGATTCTCCAAAGCTTTTTTTTTCTCCAATTCTTTGTTAGCTTGATTTTTTTTTCTAGAAAGGAACAACACTACGAATCAAATCAAATCAGAAATAAACAACTCATATATTTAAAGGCTTGTGAGTAAATTGTCTTGTGTTGCTTTTACAATTGTAATTGGTGTTATTTCCTTTTATGAAAAATGTGAGCATAACAATTAACGATGAGAATCAAACCCAACAAGTCTATGGACCCTGTTCACAACACTTTATACAGTATAAAGAATGAGCTTTGGTTTGTTTGTTTAGATTTATATTTATAAGGGAATGTCATATTTACATGAATTATTTGAGAATCTGAACAATAATCTCCAGTTTAAATACCAGATCATAAGATTATAAACTGCTTTATTATGAGCTGATTTGCTTCTTGATTTGTAAGGAGCTTTAGGAGGGCACATCCCGATTGCCTATACACAGTACCAATAAGGGGATGACTGTTGTATCTAACAGTAAGCTATAGATCCTCCAGTGTCACTATTTCTGCATACCTGATTGGCTCTTGGTCTTCTTTGTCCTCTTTGCTATGTGCTATCTTTATACCACTCTTCTTCGCTCTGGGGCAACCTGAAAGACTTAAGAAATTAACTTAAAATTAATCATTTAAACCAAGAGAGGATGATGGTGAAGGTGGGGTTGGCAGGTGGCTTTATGGCAGCATTTGACTACTTATAAAAATCTTAAAAGGCTTTCAAAAATCAAATTGCTGATTTGGCCCTGAATCACAACAAGACTGCAACACCAAATTCAGGGACGCAGTTGAGTTAAAAGGAAGTATATATATATATATATATATATATATATATATATATATATATATATATACACACACACACACACACACACACACACACACACACACACACAAAAGTGGACAAGCACAATGTTTGTTTTTTGCAACATTTACTGTATGTATTGTATCACTGTAATAAATAATTACACCAAGTACATATACAAGGATACTGACTTGGGTTCAAGGCAGTTTATTTACAAAAACTGAAGAAAAGTGTTTCGATCCAAAATGTTATTGGCTGGGTAAAGTGCATATTTGGCTGCCAGAGCCAATCAGTCAGGAATGCAGGAGGTAAAAACCAGAGAAAAAGCCAAAACAGTCATAACTGGTATGAACTGTGCAGAATGAAAGTCGAACGATTGTGGCCTGCCGTGGCAACACAAATCACGCTATGGACAAACTTGGTTTAAATCTACTAAAGCATGAGCATAGTATTTACCTTCGGTGTGAAGCATAGTTTCCAGTGATGTGCCCTGAGCCATCACAGCCAAGGGTTGGACACCTGGGATTAAAAATGTAAACACACCAAGTTAGTGTCTGGAAAGTGGAACGAGGAGCATAAACACTACAGCCCACATAGTGGTTTAACTTACTGTGTGCATATTCCATTCATATTTCTCCTGACTGGAGGAATTATGCTTTTTTCAATAAAGCAAGGCCATCTTGTATTTCCATGCTTTTGTTTCACACTCTTAGGCCATGTCCATACTACATAACCAAGCTCAAGAATCGTACTTGAAAACGTTCTTATTAATCCAGCTCAAATCGCCCACACGGAAGTACCATTTCATGTTGTCATTTAATGAGCACAAACACTATTAAAATAGTCTGGTTACAGTGGACAATGGGACTTAATACGATAATATCCCACCATGCACTGTATTTTAGGTTTATGGTTAAAGGAAAGGGCTTGTAACCAGGAGGTCCTTGGTTCAAATCCCGGCTCACTCACTGACTCATTGTGTGACCCTGAGCAAGTCACTTCACCTCCTTGTGCTCCGTCTTTCGGGTGAGACGTAATTGTAAGTGACTCTGCAGCTGATGCATAGTTCACACACCCTAGTCTATGTAAGTCGCCTTGGATAAAGGCGTCTGCTGAATAAACAAATAATAAAAAGAGAAAGAGCTTCTTAGCATGAGCTTTGTTTTTTAAAAACACAAGGTATCAGCAGATTTTGACTTGAAAGTGTGCTCAGGAATGCTCATAGCACATTTCAATGTATGAACTATTTAAAAGATTAAAATGTACAGTAAGTATGCCAGCACTACATATTTTGTCGCTGGGTTACATGTATTAATTTTTTCCACTGAAGTAACTATTGTACTTTATTTACTTACGAAGACCAAAACGTTCTATCTTCTATACCCTCACCACTTTCTGTGTAAAACCGTACCAACTACTCTGCCCGCTGTCATTATCAAGTATTAGCTAGGGCTTAATCCTTTTAGGATTCTAAAAACCTCACGTTTCCCAGAACCCTTCTTTGCTCTTGGCTAAACAGATTTGGCTCCCTCAAGGCTAGATATATTTCTACCATCGTCCTGTGCTCCTTTGGCTTTTGTTGGTTATTGCAGTCTAGTTACAACAGCTCAAACCAGTATATAAACTGTGAGTATTAGTTTTACAATAGTGTATTTATTTTTTAATTGAAGTATTTCTAGTTTAAAATTTTAAGAGATTTCATGATATGGCCTTCAATAGTGGAACCAATCACTACTATAAAAAGTACAACATAACATCAAACTACAATAGTGGGAGAAATCATAATCTTGTGTTATAGTGCGAAGAAATACCATATTTGAATCTGTTTATTGTGTAAACCATGGGGCAATTACAAATTTCCAGAAAATATCTTCAATTGGTGGAGATTATTGATTATCTAATAATTTTTTCCATTGTAAAAAATAAAAAATAAAAAATTGAGGAAACATTGATTCATTAGACAGATTATTGTCTGCTGAGAATGCACACCTCACAAATAATGAGAACTACTATAATTACAGTGACAAAAGTACAAAACAATGCAGTTTCTCACCCCCATTCAGGTTGCAGACCTGTTAAAAAACACCCTATTTGTGGTTACCCCAAAAATCTACCCTGTAAAACCTAAAAGGAAACCCTCTAAAACAGCAAATATACAGCATATTAGCCAAGGTTGTCTAGTGTTCAGTGTACTAAATCAATTTAATCTTGGTCAACTATTACTATTTACTATTTCATTATTTACAACAAGTGCTTCTTTAAATGAGTAAAAACAATTGTTAGGGTTTACAATGTAGAGCCATCTTAAAGCAATAAGGTACTAAATGCTGCTAATGTTCTGCATCATGACCTTTGTTGACCTCATATACTGTACCATCATATCTGAATGCGACTGTGCACCAGAATAGGCATATTTATGAGAAGTAAATTGACACTAAATATGCAAAAGTTATATCTACAATATTTGTAGTTTGTGAAAAAAATAGTATTAGATGCAAGTCCAACACACAAGCGATCATGAAAGCAGAGGTCACTGCCATATACTATTTGGTACTCTGGTGCCTTTAGCCCTCTACCGCAAACCTTATATTCTAGTACTGCACCGGCTAAAGCAGCCACAAATAAAGTATCACTCAACGAAAAGGGTGTTCACTTTACTCTCCATGATACACTGTTTGTACTGTTGCTGCTACCAACAGAGTAGCTTGTTAAAAATAGATGTTACACCTGAGCAATATAATTCATTTCAGATAAAAATATAAGATAGATATTAGAATTTTTGTCAGGTAAAACAAATCCTCTGAACTGGCACAGCGTCACATTCTACAAAATGTGGGACGACTAGCAGTCCAGCCTCCAACCACTGCTCACAGTGACACTGGGTGCTCAAGAAGGCCATCACTAGGATTTTAAAATCACTTCTCTGCTGAGAAATGTCTATCTTACTGTTCAGAATTCATGTATACAATGAAAGCTAAATTCTATATTACAGCTGTGGGTACTGGCAAGTCATGGCTAATCAATAAAGAAGTTGCAATTTTGCATTGTGGATTTCAGTTGTCATGGTGTGAAAAACGCTGGAAAAGCACACAGGAATCTATAGATATGGCCAAAAGTTTTGCATCACCCTGTAGAATTAATTCATTTTGCTTCATAAAGTCGAATGAAACCTGCTGAATAATGTTACGCTAACATATTGAATTACATACCACTTTGTTGTTTTGTGACATTTTGAAATCTAACATGAAATACTGTACTACTATTATGGCTTCCGGTAGACTTGCGATATCATTTTTTAGTTTCTTTGATATTACATGATGTAAAAGACCTAAATTATGTTCATATAGTTTTATTTTTTTTAAATGACATCTCAATCCTACAATTCTGGGTGGTGCAAAACATTTGGCCATGGCTGTATTTACTGTTACCCTTCGTGTCTGAACCTCGGTTTGGAATAATCGGAATACAAACAATGCAGTCATTTTGAAAACATGTTTATCAAGGACAGTTGTTTCGCATTGCAAATGGTATGAGTTGTTGTAGCAATTTATTGATATGTTTAAACCATAAATAACAAGTTGTTTTTCAGATGTGAAGCCATTAAACACACAGCAGTCCTTTAACCATCTTGAATACCAAGGACTTGAAGACCAGTATACTTGTCTGTGGATGAAATCAACATTGAGGGTTTGTCAAAACCTTATCCTATGTATACATGTCTTTCTGGGCATAGAACGTATGGCTCAACACTTTTGATGTTTAATAGTAGTTCCTGGCTAGAATATCTGTATTTGTGATTCATAATAGGTTAATAGGTTGCATATAGGGTGTCTTTTATTATAATGTAAATAATTTTGCATAGTTTGAACAGACAGAACCAATCCGCTTCTCTTTGCAGTCCTCTCACCCAAGAAGACCTCTCTTTTACAGCAAGGTATGTATTATATTTTTTCAGATTGGAAATAACTAATCCAGCAATAAATAACAATGGAAAAGGACCAACAAACAAATAATCAAAACTATTATTTTCCATAATGACCAGAGTAGATATACAGTATGTTACTTAAAAAAAAAAATTCTATTGTGGTCCAGACATACAACTGTGTTAAAGTTGCTATATAAATGATTAGTGACTCAGGATAGGTGGATAGAAATAATGCAAGAACTGGTCATTGTGTTTCAAAAAGAAAGGTTTAGCATGGTACGCAGTACACAGGAGGCAGTCACAGTAACCAGACAGCAAGCCACAGGACGACAGCTAACATTTAAACTGTATTCAATGCAGCAGTAAAATAAAAGCATTTTCTTTTAAGCCTTACTTGAGTTCTTGTGAGTTACTGGCCATCATGCTTCGAATACTCTTATCGGCTAAGGGACAGCCAGCCAGACTGTAAGAAATAAACACAAAAATTTTAAAAAAGAGCCATGGCATTTCAATTAGTAAAATAAAGCCTTGTGACACCATCAACTGAATCAAGACCACATAATACACGAAAAACAAAAAATGTTGTAGAAACCCGATGGTGCCAGCGCGGTTTAAAAGAATGGGTGATCCTCTGAAGAGGTCAGTTACATTTCGTTCATATGGCACTTCCACTTAAACGCCTTCCACTCACACACATTTGTTTTTGTATTTATTAGCAAATATAACTGATGTAATGCAAATTACACATACCAGAGTTAACCATTTACATTGATTTTATGATTGGTAAATAAAAGATGCATCCCATAATATACTTGCATTTAGGACAGATATTTTCACAGGAATAGTTCTGCATGCTTCTGTTTGTACAACATCGCATACTCAAAGGATTGCTATGGAGAGTTAACGCTATCATGCGACAGCATTGTTGAGGTAAGCTGAAAACAATAAATTGAAAACACAGAATCCACCATGAAAAATGAAGTCACACCTTCTATGTGAGGCGTAATTACCAGTCACATGACCACTCCCATCACACCCAGGTGTTGGACATCTGCCATCAAAAAAAAAAAAAAAAAAAAAAAAAAAAAAAACAGCCAAAAGAGTAAGCATGTTTAAACCGGTTTTCTGTAGCTTCATTGTTTCCAGTTTAGCTTCACTGTCTGCAATGGGCTTTAAAGCATCCCATGGAAAAGCTGAAGCATGAACAGGATAATATGAGAATGATGATTTTTACTACAAAGCATCAGAAATACAAATAAGCCAATACAGACTACCTGACAGCTTGCAAGAATAATATGCTGAATACAGTATGTAACATGCTAGTAGTGCAAAGGACATAGCACTTTTTTCTTGTATTAAGCAAAATAATAGAAGGAATACACATAATATGTATAAAAAATGAAACTGCACCTCCCCAAATGCTTACGTTATCAGATCCTTTTTGCTCTCTTTGCACTGTGTGTATTTTGGCTTGGGACTGGGGGGGGTGGACTCTGCAAGGTAGCACCGCTCTTCTAAGGTGTCTTGAAAAGGATCTAAGTCTTCAGTCTAGGGGCAAATTAAAGGAGAAATTTTAATAATGAAGAGTTACTTTGGTCCAATGGAGAATTTGCTAAACTCACTATAGTTAATAAGTGCCATCTTTTCTATATCCTGAAGAGTAGCTACAAATGTAATTTCTACAGCTAGTTTCACAGACCCTGATTAACAGTAGCATTGGACTACCTTACCTAAGGTAACATGATTATTATTATTATTATTTGTTTATTTAGCAGATGCCTTTATCCAAGGCGACTTACAGAGACTAGGGTGTGTGAACTATGCATCAGCTGCAGAGTCACTTACAATTACATCTCACCCGAAAGACGGAGCACAAGGAGGTTAAGTGACTTGCTCAGGGTCACACAATGAGTCAGTGGCTGAGGTGGGATTTGAACCAGGAACCTCCTGGTTACAAGTCCTTTTCTTTAACCACTGGACCACACAGCCTCCTACATTAGGTAGTCTAGGAAACGTGCTAATTAGGGTCTATGAAACCAGCCATTTTTGAACTTCTGTTTCCATGGTTACCTATTGAATATTCTTTCCAGAGTAATATACAGCACATTGTTTCTATGGCTTTGGTAGTGTTGGGTTCACCATATTGTGTGCACTGGGTTTTTATTACAAGTTGATTAATTCTGCATGTATTATTGTTTGATCTAATAAGGACCTCTTTGACAAATTTTGTTTATTGATCCGTGTACATAAAAACAAATCTGATTTGTCAGTGGAATTCATTATTCATGCAGATTAATGATGCCACATCCCATTAACACTTTGGCTCTGCTTGCACAAGCTTTGCAGTTCAGTGGATAGAGGAAAGCTATTTCCTCAAAGGTTCACAAAGTAGGTCAGTTTCTGAGCAAGGACTGTTAATTCAGGGTCACCCCCATAACCACAGCAACGCCACACACCATCATCTGTTGAGAGATACACTGTAAGTGCTGTTTTACAGCCAATTTGTAATTAAATAATGATCTTAGCAGAAACAGCAATTGAGAATGATACATCAAATGCAAGGTGTTTGAAAACAGTCAGCAGCCTAACCCATCACTACATAGTATTTCCACTAGATGGCACTCTGGTAAAAAATAAAAATCTCTCCCTGTTTTTTTTTTTTTTTTTTTTTTTTTTCATCATTGTTGTACAGTATATTTCACATTGTAGTTCTGAAGATTTCAAAGGCTTCTTTTATGCTATGTCTTTTTTGGTTTGTGAGGCAAACTAAAAACAAAAACCTCCAAAAAAACTAAATGTTTTTTTGGCCATGTCTTAAAATATACATTTGGTAAAGCCATCACATATCTAACGCCACATGATTAAAAGTCTAATTATTAAATCTGTAAATTATTCAAATTAAAAAAAATAAATACAAATAAATAACTAAATAAATAAATAACAATTCTATTGCAGAATTGATTCAGTAAAGCAAAACTGAAAACCTATGTCATGGAGGAATATTTAAAATATTTTGTAATTGAATTGCTTTAAAGAGTGCATAATACAGATTGATAACAGTCACTTACCAGCCCTTATAAGAGAAGAATTTTAAAAAGGTGACTCTCTGATCTCTCAATATTTTTTTTTTACAAAATTATGAAAAGGCAGTGTTTACTGTAGCTCAAATACCTCTCTGGGGTCATCCTCGTCGACCCTTCTGGGTTTTATTTTGGTGTAGTCGACAGGTAGGTCCCAGCAGTCCGTCTCGTTCATTTGGTAGCACCTGCTACTCATCATGGCCTGACGCTGCGGAGACATTGGCTCCAGAGGTGTCAGAACAGCACAGCTGCCATCGCGGCCTCTCTGCTTGTTCATGCTCAGATCCAGCGTTCCATTTTCATCCACTTCAATATCAGGGTTCTGCCAAAGACAGAACAAACCGTATTATCATCAGTTCCCAGCTGCCCGGCAGCATCCTTTCAATGTACTGCTTCTGTTACACACAGCCTCAGCAGCTTAACCCATTACAGGCTGAAAAAACTGTTACATGTGGGCCCTGAAAAATAAGAACAAGGTCAAAATGCATGGACAGTTGTATTTGTAGAACTGGATGCTGCAGTGGTATGGTCTGTAAGCCTGTTGCGTTTTATTGTGAAGAGATCTGCATTATATTGCAGCTTAAGAGCTCCCAAATTAAATGTTGGTTATATGTGGTGGCATAACACAAAAATGACAGCACTGCAGCACAGCAGCAGACACTGAGCAGGCAGTCCTTAAAAAGAGACTAATATTTAGGAGTCTAGTGTAAGGAATCAAGGATAAGAACAGGGATCATTCAACAATAATCATTATGTTTCACCTCCTTTCTCCCACAGCTTCGCATCTTGTATCATTCAGCCATTTTTACCAAATGAAAAGCTCAGCTCAAAATAATTTCCCTGTCTCTGGTGTGGGGCGAAATAATTCCTACACCCCTAATATCACAAGGACCATTTAACAAGGGTAGATGTAAGCCTACAATTACATTTTTAATAACACAACAGCTTCTATTAATTTGCAAATTATATACGACTGTAACTGGGGATCTACTCTTATTTATTATTTTTCCACCTTAAAAGCACTTTGCCATGATCACTCTGCTTAAACAGATTAATCTCACAAGGCTCAATGGAGATCGGCAAATCAGTCCTTTTTAGCCAAAGAGAGCCCTCCAAAACTGTGACTCCATTCGGCTGTCCCCCGGGGCTGTATTTCTCTTCATTACGATATGGCTCAATAGATCCATATCCAGTTAACTGTGCCTTGGAATTGTGCATGCAGCTGCAGAGACTTGAGTTTGAAAGGTTACAACTGAAAATGGCCTTTCACAGCAACTTATGAGAAAACAACACAGATGCTGACTCACAGACTGCAAGCATTGGTAAACGCCTGCTAATCCGCAGTGGTATCCATCGAGCAATTAAAATAAACAAATATGTATTAATGCTTTTTTTATTAGGAACCACAGAATCAGTGACTCCGTAACACAATTCATCTTCTGGTAATTCTGAGATGTCATTTTTTAATATCTTTTGGCCTTTTCTATTTAATAATTTTCTTCGTATTATTATTATTTATTTCTTAGCAGACGCCCTTATCCAGGGCGACTTACAATCGTAAGCAAATACATTTCAAGTGTTACAATACAAGTAATACAATAAGAGCAAGAGTAATACAATAATTTTCTACTGATTAATACGTTTTTCACTCCTGAGAACTGAAAATCTTGTGCGGCTACTGCCTCTGCCCTAAATGGCTTCCCTGTACTGACACTGCTATTTGAGAGCTAGTTGTGTGTGTGACTTGGAATGTTTTGTAATACAGTCGCCTACTGCTATGGAATTAGTCTGTGGGCACTGTAGTGAATCTCTGCTGGACCTTGAAATCTAGTCAGATACACATTATTTTCAGTCACCAGTCTTCTCCAAGGTGCATTACAATCTTGTTCCACAGGTGATAGCCCAGTGTGATCAACCAGGTAATGAGACAATTAATAATATCTCATGCAGAAGCTACCAGCTAATACTGTACAGCCATACTGGCGTTACAAAAATACTACTGCTGCTGCAAATTGCTACTTTGCACATAATGGGGTCAGTTGATTAATCTGTATAGTGGTTTATCTAAACTGGCTGAATACAAAATAAAAAAAAGGACCAAACATTTCATTTTACTTTAAGACAAAAGAGTCTCTAAATACTAAATGCAGACTTCCAGGCACTATTGAAGATGCTGGATTTCACAAAGGACCAGCAATCGCTGATGAATAAGTGCTTTGAAATCCTGGCCTGTGATTGGTTAAAACCTCATCATAGGAGGAAAAATAGATTGAACTATTGCCCTAACATCCTTACACCACCAGGCAATAGTCTCTGTCTGTCATGTGATTGGTTCACATCACTGTCAGTCCCGCCACTTTTCAAAGGAATGGCTTTCTCCCCTGCACTCTTCACAAGAGAAAATGGCTGAACATCGATTCTGTGAGTTAACAGAAAATTAATTACAAAACATACTACAAAAGAAAGATGCTCTAAACACAAAAATGGTGATTAAAACATCACCATCACTGTTTACTGACGTCACCTCACTGTTTACTGAATTCAAACAAATTAATCTCGATGAAAACAAATATGACGGGCGGGATATAAACTGGATTATGCAGCAGTGGCAAACCAGACAGAGGCAGAGAAAAACATTGCTAACTATACGGTATGGACTTCAAAAACATTTTCACAGTTATTTATTTATGTTATTTATTTATTTATTTATTTATTTATTTATTTATTTACTTATGCTGTATCAGCTATATTTAAACACAATATATAAAGTCCTATTGATTCATATATTAAATATGTACTGCAGACTCAGCCATGGTGGAAAATTAAATACCCTTCAGGGTGCAATGCCCTCAGCCTGCGGCTACGGATATTATAGCCCCCTGTCGGTAACAATAGTCTTCCCAAGGGTCTATCATTTTCCACTATAACCCTCCTCTCCGCTGTCCGGCATAGTAATACTAAAAAATCTAAAACAAGTAATCCCAATGGGAATTTGGTCTTTTTAAAAGCATTTTTATTATTATTTTTATTTTAGTAAATGTAACACATTTTCACAGAACAACCATTCTTTCAGACCACTGTCAGTCACATACCTAAAAACACAAGACAGCTGAGCTGCGTTTCCATCGTCGGCTGTTTAATCTACCATTACAGCTACGTACTTGGCTTGCTTCCTGTACTTCTGCATCTAGCAGAACCTGAGGCACCGAAGGGATGAAGCCATTCAGAATCTTGCTACAGGTACCCAAGAATACTGTAGCTATTGACATGTAATTACTTAACATGCTGTCATAGTTAGAAATAATTCCACATAATTACCTCTATTTGAGGAATTGCTGCCTTCATTGTGCCCTCTGAATGCAAATTTTTGCTTGCCAAGGTAAACATCAGAATCAATCAAACGTTTAGAACCTCACAATGATTTTTTTGTTACTTGCTCATTGTGATGTATTGTATCCCTACGTTTCTGCTCATCCAGTTGAACATCAATCTAGGTTTGTCCAAAAGTTTTGAGTGTAACAGTGGTTCACAAGTGACTTTGGGAACGCACATGTTTTTGTGCTGACTTTGACATCCTAGGTTGCTGTAGCCAGTGCTGTTCCATATCACCTTTTCTGTACTGAACAAAATACAGTTGCAGCAGTATACCTTTTTTTTAATTGACAGCTACCGATAAGCCACGAATACCTGTTGGAAGTGGCGAGTATATCCCTTCCCTTCCTGTGTCAGTTTAGGTATTTGTGGTGTATACCTCAATTTTTCTGAAAAAGTTCTTGAAAATTGATTCGTAACCAAATCGACTACTATGTATCAGTTGTCTTATGACATTTGGATACTAATGAGTGCCAAAAAAATACAAAAGAAAAACGAGGGAAACGCAGATCTTTTCAAGAAACCTGGGGGACTTTGTATAAATGGATTTGAATATGTGAAGGATCGCCTTTCACTTTGTCACAGCCGCCACTGAATGTTTAGTTTTTAAACGCTGCAATACTAGTTCAGATTGTGATAGTTCTAATTGTGTTCCTTTTCGTAAACGAGGCCCTTATCTCTGAACGTTAGCTAGAGAGAGAGTGTGGCACAATGCAGATTTAATGGAAGGTACGAGAATAAAATATATTTCTGGAAACGCTGAGGTTTCCCCACAATTTAAATACCGGTATGTAAGATAAATACAGTTTTGCTATTAAAATGGTACTATAGTACTGTATTAGTATAAGAAAATAGTGTTTTAAAAAAGTAACTTCAGCTTCCAATCACTTAAAATATGCTGATGATAATGTAAACACCAAGCTACAGCAAGTCCCAAACTTTAAACGTGTTACTGTTGTTTATAGGTAAGAACTCAACTTTATTAAGAATATACTGTGTTGTTATGTTTAAAGCAAAATATTACGATAATGTTCATTGTGGTAATTGTTTATTTGTTAATTTTAAAATGTTTAGTAAAACGTGGCCTGTTTTTTTTTTTTATCTTGTTAGTACACAATCAATTAATCATTAATCTTGCTAATCAGTTTTTTTTTTCTTTTGTGGGGGGGGGGGGAGGGGGGGTTGCAACCCAGTATAAATCTCAACACTTCAAAGATGCAACATATTTCAGTAAAATCAAACACCCATAGGGTTGCCACCCCGCCGGTATTTTACCGGACTGACCGGTATTTTTATGTACTTTGACCCCCTGTCCGTTTTTTTGGAAGATGTCTGGTAATTGTAAGCATTCTAATCTATTGGATATGTTCTTAAAAAATGTGTTGCAATAAACAATTTAATATAACATGTTGTGCTTGTATGAGTGAAATTCAAATACTATAACACAGCGATGTGTAAATGCACCAGAAAGAACTGAGGTAACTACGTAAGCCACCAAAACGCTGTGCCGTTATGTTTTTCTTGTGTGCTCACCGCTGTGTGTTATCTGGTATGAGCATGCGCGCTGCTGTTAAGTTTGACAGCCCTCTGAATGAAGAAGCGCGAAAACTATTAAGTAGCATATTGTAACGTTAGTCACAATGGCAGAGACAAATGAAGAAGTAGACAATAGGAGGGGATGGGGCGTCCGGTATTTTCGTATCTCAAAGGTGGCAACCCTAAACACCCAATAAACTTTGCATCCCACCCAGAGGGAGAACACAAACGTAAAAACGTTAAGTGGGGTTGGCATTGCAGGGGAGATGAAGGGAGGTTTCAGTTCCGAGTGACTGTTTTGTAAACATTATGAATGCTTATTCACCGCTCTACCCAGTTAGAAAATTGACTTTTCCTGCATTTTTTTAACGCAAGACGTAGCACATTTGTTTTAAGTACTTGCCCAGAGGACTACTGAGACACAAGCTATGTTTCCATCAACAAGACGAACACATTTCTAGCAAACTTGCAAAATTACGAACAAAAAATATATATGCGAATCTTAGAAAATCATATATATGCGAAACCGTAGAAAATCAGGTTTCCATTAAACTGTATTCTAGCGAACAAACAGCTCTAAGTAATGATGTCACAAGCTTAAAAAAATGGTTATCGCACAAATTTTCTTGATCCGAACAAAAACTAAATTTTTGATGCCTTCCCATCCATTTGTTTCTATTTACTCACTAGACTACTGTATAAACTCTAGAGAATAGCCAACCTCGCTGAGCATTCTGGTTATATAACGTGTAGCTGGACTGAAAATGCACCAAGAAGGAATATATATATATATATATATATATATATATATATATGTACCCTCCGGAGATAGCTGCACCAAAACCTAAAAGAAGATATTTCAATCCTGTGGGAAAATGAAAATTTTTTTTTTGAACGGTCAGGGGTGGAATTAAAATATACAGTGGCCAGAGATCATGCCAAAAAATGGTGTAAAAAGATGACAAAAATATTAAACATGTCTGCAGCAGAAAATATGTTTGTAAGAGAAGCGAAAGAAAACAGGATGGTCAGGTGTGTGTCGGCGTTTGTAAACTTGGACCAAAAAGACGCACAGAATGAGCTCTGTCTTGCCTACAGTTTGGCAAAAGTGGTTAAAATTTACAACAGGTAACATCTTTAAAGAAATGGCCACAAAAGTCCAATCCAGTTCCTCTGCCTTCCAAAGACTGCACTGTAGTGCATAAACTATTGCAGGAAACAATGAGAAATTTGGTGACTGCCTTTTCAGCTAAACCCTGAAATCAGCGGAAGATCTACCCTGTGCAGAATGTGTGCTGAAAGCACTGACCAAAGTGACACGAGTCAACTTATTATTTACCATCGTTTTTTAACCTAGCAGAAATATCTGGAGGCTGTAATGCAGAAAATATAAGTGCAGCCATATTCAGTTGTTTGGAAAATTAACAAAATGATGATCCAGTACAGAAAATGGTGTGGTTTAAAAGTGCATCAGTAATGCTATCACAGCATTATGAGGTATGTTTATTTTATATTATAATTCACAGGGCAGGAGCCAGGCTACCTCTTAGTTAGCAAAGATTGAACCATATAAGAGAGGGCCTGCTGTTTGCTAAGACCGAACATATAGAAGGGGGGTCCCCACCGTTTGGGGGACCAGACACACAGGGAAGATCCCCTGCACATAAATAGAAGCTTGAGAACCTGAAAGAAAAGGGGTAACTCTTGCTCGGAGAGCAGCCCTCAATGTGAATTATAGACTTCCAAAGCTGCGACGAAGACGCACCCCCAGAGAACCTGAAACAAGAAGAGAGCCTCGTGTTATGAAGGGAGAGCTCCTACAGCCAGGTTTAGCAAGAATAAGCTTAGCCCCTCAGATAGCGAGTGTAGTGATAGATCATGAGATGCTAAAAGGATGAGTTTGGCTGGGGTCCCCTCTGACTCGTGGAGAACCCTCCTGTGGAGGTAAAGGAAGCAGAGCTTAATCAGAGTTGGAGGTTTGGAGAAAGTAAGATCACTAACCCCCCAAATAATGGACACCGACTCCCTGCCAATGCATACATTTAAGAAAGAACATGAAAGAAAACATTTAACATAACAAAGAAGGTTAGAAACTGGTTCCCTACTGACTACGTGAAGATCCTCCGCTTAGTGCAAAGGAAAAAAAAAACAACTTTCTTTTTTAGGGGGAAAATCTTTGGTGGCCCTGGTGGAAGGGTCATCCCCACTCCGGACATACTAGCAATAGACTGACGTGCAGAAGATATCTCAGATGGGGAAGAATGCATGTATGATTCAACTGCTAATGAGGTCCAGCGCCCCATATTTTTAATTAGATGCTGGTTAATCTTTGCTCTTGCTGCTGATATCGTTGATTATAGCTGATGCAAGACGTAGAGTCCTTTGTGTGTACTATAAAAGCCACAATCCAGTCCTGGTTGAATGGGGTCGGATTAATCCTGTTTTGAGAGCGGAAAGTCAAATAGGTGGTTCAGCCGGTGGAATAAGAGGATCTGGTGGAAGGGGCAAGTGCTGCAGCCATGTATGCTTGCTCTGTATTGATACGTTTGCTGATAATTGGGTTCAGTTGAAAATGAGCTGGTTGAAATGGGGTGTCACTGCTGGAGTTGGCAGAGCTCCAGACTGTGAAATCTGGAAATCTGTAAATGAAAAAGTGCGTCAGCTGCATTATTATAAACGCCTGGCGGATGGAAAATTATTTGATACTGAAATCCATATTAATTGCAGCAGTAATTGCATGATAAAAGGTGAACTGGAATGGCCTTTATTGATAATATGAACTGTAGATTTGTTATCACAGAAGAAAAGTACTGATATATTTGACCAATGATGACCCCATAGATGTGCTGCCGTGACTATTGGGTAAATTTCGAAAAGAGCTGTGGATTTTAGATGCAGTGATAGGTTTTTGATTTATAGTGACCATGCACTAGAAAACCATTGATTGTTTAAAAAAACTCTGAATCCTGTTACTTTAAATGTGTTGATATATCTGTTTTTGCTAACCAAGAGCTGTGACCTGCCAATTTAATTTAATGCATTGCATCTGATATGGTAATGTACTGTAGAGAGAATTGATCATGAGGAATGTGTGAGTTGATGCTGCTGGTGCTTGACCCCCGTGGTGCTGATAGGTCAATGACAAGATGCTTTTTTCCTGACATTTTCTGATTGGCGATGCCAATGGGGTTAATCCTGAATATTGGAAATCGAGGAGCTGCAAACGGGCCAACCAAAATTTTTTTAATCTCTTTTTGATCAAGAGATTGTACTGTCTTGGGCCCTTGGTAGCAGAATGGAGGTTTTTGCTTTGAAAGGAGGAGGGAGGGATTTGATTGGGTCTGGTTGAAAACCCATTTTTTTAGTCCATCAAGTAAATAGTTGACGAATATTTTATCTGGATGATCAAGAAGTTTATGTTTCAATAATGGGAATATTAATAGGAGTGGAGACTATGAGTGTTGAGGAAAGTCACTTTGGAGCTACTGGGCAGATGGCTTTTGAAAGGGCATCCCCGCAGAAACTGCACATATGGATGTTTTTGCATTGTCTCATCGAGCAGATACCAAAATTGAAATTGTTACATATTTGCTTTCCTCCTGCGTATCTGATTCTTCGCCCAAATTTGTCTTCTCTTGTAGATTGCTCGGGTAGGGCTGAAGAATGGATGGAGTTAGGGATCGAGATTCTGTTAGAGAAACGAGGAGGCGAAGGCAAGGATGAATTCCCCCAGGGTTAGATTTTTCAGTAATCTGGGGTCTCTTGATATCAGCGTGACTGATAAATCTCTGCAATCCACCACTCTATGGACCAGAAATTCAGATGTAGCCATTAATAGATAAACCAGATTAACGTCCTTACCTTTGATTATGCTGCGCCGGATCTGCTGGAATATTGAGTGATGACGAGCCGTGGTTGAGGCGAATTAACCATGTGCTGTTGCAGATGCAAGGTTGTAGACTGGAGGCTCTACTGTGGGGATTGAGGTTGGTATATAACCAGAAGTGACGGTAGCTACTGCACCCGCTGTATTAATGGCAGGAATGGAGGAAAATACTGAAACTGCGGAAGCTTGCTTCTCTCGCTCCATGTTGGACACTTGTTTATCCATATTGCTGAGTTTGGAATTGACTGAGGATAAGGTATCTGCGAATGGTTGCATGAATGCTTTTATTTAATTAAAAATGCAAGAATGTTCCTGTTCAGTTTCGCTGGCTGGAGCGGCTTGATGGTGTGATGGTCTGCCTGCTGTCTGACCTGGGCCGCTGAACAGCTGAGTGCAACTGGGGAGTTTTCTTGGGTGAAAAAATAGGTTCTGCTGAGATGGATTCACAATAGAAAATGAAAAGGGATTCTCAATTGCTCCCTGTTGGGATTTCTTTATGAGCTTGTTGAAAGTCCAGTTCTTAAAGTACAGAAACTCAGAAGAGATATCTTGAGTTTGGAGCTGCTTGGATCTGCGAAGATTAATTCCTTGAACGGCGGGTATTGGTATGGTATCCTACTCGGGAGGCACTTGTTTGGCTGTTGCTGGGAAGCCTGATAGAGGAAAGAGAGGTGTGATAGTGCTCTGATACATTTTTATCCACCCCTATCGAACATATATATTTTTTTGTTTGCTCGCAAAAATTAACCGAATTTGGCCTGTTTCCATCATAGTTGTCGAGTCTTTTTTTATACGCATGAGTTTTAGAGCATAAAAAGAGTTTAATGGAAACATAGCTAATGACATCAACTAGTCCTCATCAGATTTAATTTAATAATCGGCAAGTGTGAGTTTCTAACCCTGATTGTTATTTTTTATTCTTATTTTTTCCTCAATCAAAAGTGAGGAATACATCATATGAATTTAAAAAATCTACAACGTACTGTATTGAAATCGAAACTTAAGGGAGTAGCCACATGTGACCCACAACCTGCCTGTCAACAGACACGTCATGATTAAGGCCTTGTCCACACTACATAACCGATCTGGAGAACTGTACTCGAAACCATTCTAAATAATCCAGCTCAAAGCATCCACACTGAGTACCGTTTCATGTTTAGTTGGGCTTAATGCGTACAAACACTATTAAAATAGTTTGGTTACAGTTCCTAGCAGCGCAACGAACAGTAGGAATTAATATGATAGTATCCCACCATGCACTGTAATTTATTTTAAAATAATGTGCTAGTATTTTGGAAAAAGTAAATTCGAACACACACACACACACAAGTAGGGCTTGGAAGTTATCAGGTTTCATTTTTAGTCAGGTGACGTCCCTTTAAACAAACTGAGCTGATTTTGTTTAATAATTAAACTCAGAAAAAGTTGTTAATTACAAAACAATCTTTGTTTTTACCGTCATATCTTGCCTGAACCTAATTCTGGTCCCTTAATTTTATTTCAAACAGAGCTGACAAATTACGTGAATTGTTCATCCCCGACCCTACTTTTAATTCGCATTTCATTTTTGCAGTCGCCTAATTTAACGTTTTGCTTTTGATATTTTCCCCACTAATGTAACAGAGATGCCCAGACAGATTATTATTTTTTTTTTTTAAGCATAACAATTAATACCTTGTGTGGCATGTACACTGATAGCAAGTCTTTCAGGTGCCTACTCTGAGTATTTCGCCAAACATATCACAAAGCAGATTTTTTTTTTTTTTTAATATAAACACACCATTATTATCTTCATTTAGACCTTAGCCGTAAACAATAGTTTGTGCAAATCCCATATTAAACAACCTACTATTCAATATTTGAAATTGATTAGTTGTTGGGTCAGTTATATAAGGCAGAGCTCACAGCTAATTATAAGTAGCCTGTGATACATATTCTGTGCTTATCAGGCAACGTAATGCAGATTTTAAATATGTATTTGCAAGGAGTGTTTAAATAAAAACCCTGGACTGTTTAGTGATTGGAGTGGAACACCTCAGAGGAGACATGCTTCCTGTATGGAAGGGAAGACACACCCTACTATACATGATTAGAGGACAAACCTCCATAGCAACAGAGTTGGCTGTCTGGCCCCAAAGCATTTGCTGAAAGAGATGCATGGCAACAGCAGGCTCGACAATGATTTACTTGGCAGTGACCTCTTTTCAGTAAAATCAAAAGCCTCCTTGACAAAACCCGCCAGTGGTTGCAGCAATTTTTTTGTCTTTAATATTTTTCAAGTCACAGTATTTTATTTAAAAAAAAAAAAAAGGCATGCATAAATCAAAATATACAAAGCTGACCTTCTATGTTTCACTCAGAAAAAAAAAACAACCCACGTGAACGCAAATTAAATTTTCAAGGCTGCTGTCTACTCAGTTTTCTGGCAGCTCTCTCCTCTCTTGAGGACAGTGACAGAATAATAACAGAAGTACAAACAGTCAGCGGGGAGAGGAAATTCCTTGCTCAAGGCGGCTTCCTCTGTTCTGTATACAGCATTCTGTTTAGTGGAAGCAAAAGTACCTTTCACTGGACAATGCTGTCGACATCAATATAAGACATTTAAAAAATCAGCTTTATTTTGGTCGCTAATATACAGACATGCCTTTATCATCCATAAATAAGACATATCTGGCTCAGTATGTGCTGCTGCGATTCATTGTCTGCTTGCTGCTTTTCAAATAAAAAATCATTTTAAAAAGCTCAGACAGTAATTAATTAAAATACTCTATTCCCATTCTGTCGCATATCAACAGCTGTGAAAACAGTTACTTTAACAATTTATTTCTGAAACAGGCTTTAAAAATTAAGCTTAAATGCCTTCTGAGAAAATCATCTCTATCAATTAAAATAACATCTATTTGATAGAGTCGCCCTGGATAAGGGTGTCTGCTAAGAAATAAATAATAATAATAATAATAATAATAATAATAATAATAATAATAATAATAATAATAATAATAATAGAGCATTTTCAAAAACCTTTAAATGCAAAAAATGCCTGACAAAATATACTAATTTACAATCCGCAGAAATCAAATCATCTGTAGGTCTTCTTGCCTGCTTGTCCATTTACATTTCTTCAATCATTGCAGGATAACTAATATATATATATATTTTAACAAACATGCCATTTTTCAGTGGTACAATCTGATTCACAATGACAGGCCCCACTCCGGCGCTACAGTACAGTAAGTGTGCAGTTTTACCCTGGAGCATGGGTCCTGAGGCTTGGTGCAGAGGTTCTGTGGCATCTCGCGGCAGCGCGTTGAGAGGTTGAGGATGGCGGTAGCTGCCATGTGGGCGGCCTCCATGTCGTGCGTGTAGTCGAAGCTGCTCTTGCTGCAGGTACTGCTGGCACTGCTGCCTCCTCCTCCTCCACAGCTCATGCTGCTGTTGCTGCTGCTGCTGCTGGGAGCATAACTGCTCGTCGTGCTGCTTGCTGAACTTGAGTTCTTACAGTAGTGCTTGGCTGGAGGGACAGGCGACACAAACTGCTTTCAATGGTTTACACTTTCCAAACACACACAGAAATACATAGATATTCATCTACAATAACTGTGTACTTATCTATGTATCTGCCTATCTATCTAGACTACAGGGCTTTCTCATTATCATTTCAACTGGAAAAAAATAATTTGTGCGGTGGTGGTATTGTGAGTTTCATCTACAATATATATATATATATATATATATATATATATATATATATATATATATATATATATATATATATGTATAGGTTGCTTTATATAATTCCTAACCATCTTTTGAACACTTTACTACAATAGATGTTGTACCTGCATGGAATCTATTAAAACCAGTTTATTTAATATAAACCTTGGTAAGATAAAAAGTAAATGAAATAATTTAAGACTATACAGGGAAGACTTTTATTATGCATATCCAATCGCTTTTTTCCTTTTGAAAAGAAACAAATCTTCCGTATGAAAAATGGTCCTATAATTTACCAGTTATCATGCAATTTTCTTTTAGTTATAAATCTTTAGGACAGAGAGAAAACATATTTAACACATAAAACAGATACTGTTTCTTCACATTTTACTAATTTTACAAAAACAAAAATGATTATGGCTAACCCTTTACAGGAAGTTCTAATCTAATTACTGTGTATTTGCATAGTAATTACTTAATAAATACATGTGTACTTACTAATTAGGAAAAAAAATGTTATCATGCATAGTTACAATGTACTTACTGTGTAAATCTTTTTGCACGATATATGTAAGTACACAATTGTATCAGAAAAGGGTTAGGGGGATAGGGATAGGGATAGGGATATATCATGCAAATAAATGTACACATTAAGTACATTGTAACTATGCATAATAGCATTGTAACACATGTAGTTACTAAGTAACTACTATCTAAATACACAGTAATTGGAGATGCTTAATGTAAAATGTTACCTAATTAAGTAACTTAGATGCAAAACCAAAATTATATCTAGATGTTTTTTTTGCATGTGTGTACGTGACAATGGAATGTGCCTTTTGAATTTTTAAAGCAAAAGATCTAATTTTACGGAGAAAAAAAACTGGCATCAATAATATATGCACAGAATGAACATAAAGCAAACGAATCTCCATAATCCAGACTTATTCTACCCAGCAGAGACTTCTTAGAACTTGATATATGTCTTAGTGTCTGATAATAAAATGCATTAGATGAGCCTGAGAATGTAGCTTAAAAAAACAAAGCCATGACATCAGTAACAGAGACTCTAATTTCAGTAACTGGGACTCATTTCTCAAAAGTTCCAAACACAAGATGCCAGAGATCTGTGTGGTTACATTGTGGCCTGCTTACAGGTCCACATAAAGCTCCATATAGTACCACTACTTTCTCTTTTGTGAGCACTAGTAGTATACTCTTTCTAATTTGGTGCAGTACCTTGTCCGAGTACCCATTTATTTTTCTTGTTACATCATTAGAATAAAAATAATTAACTAAACCTCTAGTGTGTATACCAGGCATTCTCTGAGTATTTTTTTTAAATCAATATATAACCCTGGGGTCAGATTTTTTTGCTTTGACAACAGAACTGCTAATGTTAGAAAAACTAGTAACAAGAAAAATCACGTGTTATTATTTTTGTAAATAGTCAAAAATGGTGCAAACTGCCCTTTGGCGTAAGGACAGATGTGTTTTTTTGTTTTACTGCTACTACATGTAGGTTAGCTGTTGATTGTGTCTCCTCCGAAACAGCCTGGAGCCTCATCACAATCAAGTGAGATACCCTTCCATCAGGTGAAATGCACCTCTGTTGCCCTTTACTTGAATTCATGCAAGGTATACCCTGTAAAAGTGCTTTACACTTACAAGCATTCTCTGAGTAGCCACGAGAAATCGTAATCCAGTCAGTTCCTGTCATGACTATTGCTACTATTTTGTAATTCAATTGGACCACTTACTACTTTGTACAGCGAATGACCAATTACAAAGATTTGCTGGCTTATATAGTGTGTGTTATGGCTGGTATGTGTTTTGAAAAAGTATATGCTGTGTTATGTGTTACTTCAGGTATGTGCTGGTACATGTAAGAGCAAATAATTGACAAGTCAGCTATAAAATAAAAGATGATGCAATAACTTAAAAATCCATTTACTCTAAGGTTTACCAGGTAGTTTGAGTAATGACAACGTACAATTCATACCATCGTATCCTTTGGGAGATGCATCCCTGCCTTGGACTTTGGGAGCAATGGCTCGTTTTCCATAGACGCTGTTGTCAAAACTGTTATACTCAAACGTAGTCTTGGAATACTTCTCTAGTTCCTTTGCCAAATTGGAGCGAGGTGTTGTGGTGGAGACATTATTTTTATAGCCATACTGTGGGATTTCCAGCTGTTTTACAAAGCACATAGGCCTGGAAATAAACCACAGGTGTGAGCTATATAGTGCATCCTGGCATTTAAAACTCTAATATTATTATGTTTAACTCACAGAACAAGAAGCATAGGTATAAAATAAACCTAAAAAAAACAAACAAGTGGAGGGAGCTAGCCTCTCATGCCTTTGACCTCTGGAGCCCTGGGTTCGAATCCAGTTTAGGTTCAAGTCAAATGAGTTTGTTAGTCTCAACCTAGCCCCAAGTGGACAGCAGTGCACAAAATCATGTCCCAAAATCACTGGCAGTCTCTGTATGAGAGAGGCCCATGACTGAATGCAGGAAGTGTTGAGGTGCGATCACAGGGCGTGAGATAAGCTCTCATGGCACCCTGTCTGCACTGACAGCAGTGCCGTTATTGTCCGTCACACACACGCACACACACACGCACACACACACACACACACACACACACACACACATTATATATATATATATATATATATATATATATATATATATATATATATATATATAATAAAATGGTATTGAGGTAAGCACAGATATTAATGGCACAGGGGGTTGTGGGATTGATAACTACAAACTCGGTTGAACTCAGTCTAGCTGCAGGTTGGTCATTTCTTTAACTGAATTTAACCAAAATGACCATGAGGGAATGGGGTACTGTTTTGTCCCATGGAGCCCAATTGACTGTAGATATAAGGCACAAGCAAAATGCTTTTTTTTTTTACTAATGTTTGCTCCTTATAGAGCACCCAAGCATGGATTAACCCTAAAACCATTTTTTGCTATAAATGTGAAGGTTATGTAGAGGTTTGTGCAACAGAAAATGGTTGCAAGAGTGTTACATGACATGAGATGCTCATGCTTCATTTAATTTAACTTCCACCCCACCTTATAAATAAACCAAAAATAATAACTACACATTTAAATTAAGCAACTTCTCATTTTATGTCCATTCCAAACATTTCATTTTGTATTAATATTTTATGCAGGTGTCTATAGAAGACAGGCATATAAATACAATTAATAATTTGTATAAATAATATAGCATATCCCCTTGTAAACAAAGAGACGATGCTGGACACACACACACACAAATAAAAGCCCATTTATAAAATGTATTTTAATAAATGCATGCTTAAAAGACCATAATATGTCAAATGAAGGTGCTGAATATGTTTCAGGTGAGTATACAATAGCTGTTTTAATATACAATATGCAAAGCAGCACACTACTAACAAAATACACATGCAGAATAAAAATCGGTTCAGTACCTTAAAACACGGTCTGATGCTTGGTTGGATTTTGTTTCATCACAGCTGTGATGTTTTTCTTGAGCCTTAGCCAGCTTCTCTGCAGCAGCAATGGGACACCCAGACAGACTGCAACAGCATTAGCACAATTGAGTTGTTACCAAAGGGCTAGCTGTAGCACATCGCATACTCAATGACAATCTCTCAAACACCAGATACTGTATTAGTGCCTCTAAAGGACAGTAAAATAGAAGTATACATTGTGCTAAATTCAGTAAAATGATTTCAGTCACAAATTCTATACTGAACACCAATGAAACAATTTTCTATATGAGCTAATGCTTATATATATATATATATATTTCAGATCGTGTATGCATGTTCATGTGTCTTAATAAATCAGCTTCCACTTCTAGTCACAATAAAAAGCTGTTGAATGCGCATGCTGGCTGCTTTTCTGCTTCTGAGAATTCTACCCAGAGAACATTCCAGCCACTTCAAAGAGGGAAAGCCTTGCTACGTCTCTGTGGGGGAAAAAAAAGGATGTAAAATCTGACTAGTTTCATGGAGTTTACAAAGATCCCGCTAGAACACCTTCTCTTCCTCCCTTTCATCTTTTATGAAGTTGCAGGGGTTTTTCTACAAGGTCATTAAAAAAAATCCAGCACATTTTTTTTTTATTTTAAAACCTGACAGTGACTTAAATGATTTTTTTTTTTTTTTTTGCAGCACTGAAGGCATAGGGGCTGCTGAAGATGTCTTTTAATTAGCCAGGTTTCCATGACTATGGCAGAAAAAAAAAGATTTTTCTTGCATTTTTATTTTGTTGTTTCCCCTTCTTATTTTGAAACACTGTAATTGCATTGCACCTCCCTAAGGAGGTGTTCCATATATCATTGCCTAGAGCAACTTGTACTGGAATAGGAGATGCTGGGTGATTCCAGACAGCTGATGACAATCAGTACCAACTCCCTGATCAGCAGCAGGGCACATGCTCTTATGAGGTCTTCTTGAAACCCCCCTCCCCCTGTCTGAGAGACGTATTCTTAACAAGTGGTGTGCTCAAGCTGTGACTGGCATTCTGAAACCTGCTATATCATTGGACCAAGTGCAGATTTCTCAGAGATCACCCAACAAGTGGTAGCATTGGCTAAGTCCCTAATATTTAAAATACATACACTGTATACTGCAAATGTGGACATTTTGATAGAATGTCACTGCAGAACATTGAGCCTTATGTTAAAAAAAGGAGAGTTTTAAAATACTTTTGATGACTGTGTATATAAACATGTATGGGTTAAACAGTGCTCTCTTTAAAGGGATTAAAAAAAATAGTGCTTAATAAAACATTAAAACAGTGCTTAATAAAACATTAAAACAGTGCTTAATAAAACATTCTTGAAAACAAGCCTCAAAGTTCTGTAAATGAGTCCCAATCACACAAGTCACAAAGAACTGCAATATTTATCACTGAACACAACATCTCAGTTTTTAAAGCACTGCACAAGTGTATACAAAATCCTTCAACAGTCTGTCTAAATTGTCAGAATCTTCAAAAATCTATTAGCTGTTTCTCCACTTTTAGCTTTTCCTTGTCTGGTTTTTTAGTGGAAAGCACATGCAACTTCCAGATAGCAGAATAATTAAATCCTATGGATTTCAGATAACGATGCATGTATTTATTTGTTTCAGAGATGGTTGATCTTTGTGAAATACAGGTTTATGGTTTACTGTCACTCTCATCTCACATCAATGTTCACTCTCCAGGGGCTTTGTGTCTAAATTTAGAGCATCACATTAATATCTTGCAGTACAGAGTGCAATTCAGATACATGGAGTCAGTTGACAAGGCCCATGCATTGCACTTTCTCCTTTTTGTACTGATTTTTTTAATTCATGTATGGTACATATTTATGATACAGCACATTAGTCACATGTGATGAAAAAACAAGTTCCACAGTTGCTAAGTAACCCATGCTCCACATGGTAAGAACAGGTATGAAAGTGGAAACAAAATACAATTTTCATTACTTTTGACCTAATATTTCTCCATGTGGGGAATGACAGAGACAATTGACTTTAGTATCATCTTAAAAGCATATTTCAAGTGACACAAGTCATCAACATACTGGGCCCTTTGTGTGTCCAGTTGTCATTTTATTTTTTGTTTTTTTGTAAGTGATGTTGTTACTTTGTGAAATACTTCTAGAGTATCGTGCTGCCTTTCTACACTCACCTTCTGTGGGAGTTCCTGTTGCTATTTACATGGCCTCGTCCCGTGCAGCCTGGCGTAGGACACTTAAGAACATTTTCATACATTGCAAGAACTTGACAGAGAAAGAGTATAGAATAGGAAAGGTTAGAAGCCCCGGAACCAATTGATTACATCAATTTGTGGACAGTAAGAAAATCACTCTCATTAGGCCATATGACAGTAAGGGAAGGGATCATGCAGAAAAATGGGTCTTACTGGACAAGCTGATACACACATTATCCGTTGCATCTAGGCAATGTAGACTCTGCATTTTAGACATGCGTAAAGTGCCAGGGGTGTTACAGTATATGACTGATGATATGCATAGCATAGCCCAGATTCAAAGCATGAAACCTTTCAGTTTTTTTCCCCCAAAAGTTTTCAGTGATGATTTGTGCCTTTTAAAGAAATGGTGCAAATAACCCTTTGCTTGGAAAATAACCTCTACTAATACTGATAAACATTCAAGATGTGTCCTCATTCCCTTACACTTATTCCACAGAGTATATTTAAAAAATAGTACATTATTTAAAAAATAGTACAATACATCGGTTATCAAGTAGCTACAACTTACAAGACACTATTAGCAACACAAAAAACAAACTGGACTTTTATGAAGTCATGAAAGACACAATGGAGAAGTAAGGTTTGAACCTTGATACATTGTTGTGTAACATGTAGTATGAGGTGCAGTAACAACAAATATAGGGAGAGGGAGCCACGTGACTTACAGTGACATGTGTGCCAATGTTCAGGGTTCTGATATAGGGCAGTTTTCTGCACTGTAAACCCTCTGTATATACAGTGCCTTGCATAAGTATTCACCCCCCTTGGACTTTTCCACATTTTGTAGTGTTACAACATGGAATTAAAATTGATTTAATTGGGATTTTTACCATTTGATTTACACAACATACTTAACACTTTGAAGGTGCAAAATATTTTTTATTGTGAAACAAAAGTTAATTAAACAAAAAAAAAGACATTTGTTGGTTGCATAAGTATTCATCCCCCTGAGTCAGTACTTGGTAGAAGCACCTTTGGCAGCAATTACAGCTGTGAGTCTTTTTGGGTAAGTCTCTACCAGCTTTGCACATCTGGATCCTGCAATTTTTGCCCATTCTTCTTGGCAAAATTGCTCAAGCTCTGTCAAGTTGGATGGGGACAGTTGGTGAAACAGCAATTTTCAAGTCTTGCCACAGATTCTCAATCAGACTGAGGTCTGGGCTTTGACTGGGCCATTCTAAGACATTCAGGTTCTTGTTTTTAAACCACTCCAGTGTAGCTTTGGCTGTGTGTTTAGGGTCATTGTCCTGCTGGAAGGCGAACCTCCGCCCCAGTCCCAGGTCTCTTGCAGACAAACAGGTTTTCCTCTAGAATTTCCCTGTATTTGGCTCCATCCATCTTGCCCTCAGTCCTGACTAGTTTCCCAGTCCCTGCCGATGAAAAGCATCCCCTTAACATGATGCTGCCACCACCATGCTTCACCGTGGGGATGGTGTTCTCAGGGTGATGAGCAGTGTTGGCGTTGCGCCACACATAGCGATTTACGCTAAGGCCAAAAAGTTCAATTTTGGTCTCATCAGACCAGAGAACCTTTTTCCACATGTTTGCTGTGTCTCCCACATGCCTTTTGGCAAAATCCAAACAGGATTTGATATGGGTTTTTTTCAGCAATGGCTTTCTTCTCGCCACTCTTCCATAAAGCCCAGCTTTGTGGAGCATCCGGGTTATAGTCCCATGGACGGTTTCTCCCATCTCAGCTGTGGATCTCTCCAGCTCCCTCAGAGTTACCATTGGCCTCTTGGTTGCTTCTCTGACTAATGCCCTCCTTACCTGGTCACTGAGTTTTGGTGGACGGCCTTCTCTAGGCAGAGTCACGGTTGTGCCATATTCTTTCCATTTTTTAATAATGGATTTAATGGTGCTCCGGGGGATGTTCAAAGTTTGGGATATTTTTTTTATAACCCAACCCTGATTGGTGCTTCTCCAGAACTTTATCCCGGACTTGTTTTGATAGCTCCTTGGTCTTCATGATGCTGTTTGTTTAGATATGCTCTCTAACAAACTCTGGGGCCTTCCAGAAACAGTTGTATTTAATCTGAGATCATGTGACACTTTAATTGCACACAGGTGGACTCCATTCAACTAATTATGTGACTTCTGAAGGCAATTGGTTGCACCAGAGCTTATTTAGGGGTGTCACAGCAAAGGGGGCGAATATTTATGCAATCAAGACTTTTCAGTTTTTTATTTGTAAATAATTTTGAAAAATATGTAGATTTTATTCCTCACTTCGACATTATGGACTATTTTGCGTAGATCAGTGACAAAAAAATCCTAATTAAATCCATTTTAATTCCAGGTTGTAACACTACAAAATGTGGAAAAGTCCAAGGGGGGTGAATACTTATGCAAGGCACTGTATATATCCAAACTCACTGTAATTGTACTTAAAACATGCAGTTATGATGGCTCAGTCATATTTTCTTTTTGAAACACAAACTATATAGCTGAAAACATTCTGTATTGAAGTAACTGGATTCACTCCAGAGATACCACTTGTAAGGCATAGTTGAGCTTGATTTATAATACTAAAGTAAATTGTGTTTTATATTTACATAGAATTCTAGAAAATGTTATTGACAACAGAGATTTAAATGCAAGACTTTGTATTTGCATTCACAATTAACTGTTATTTTGAGATCTTAACAAATAGTTTGCATACTAAAGTGAGAAAGGTTTTATACTTGTAGCTGGTAGGACTGCTTACTAAGTAGTTAAGTATTTGCTAATTGTGTTCAATCTACTTACCGTATAAAGGTTGTGTTAGTTTGGGCTGCTCTAGAGCATAAGACCGTTTTCTCATCAGGACTGCTCTCAGACTGCCACGTTTTTGTAATGTTCCAGTGAAGGTAAGCCCCATACCATTTGCATTCTCTACCAATGTGATCTTTTACTGTATTTGAATTTGTTGTTTTATGAGTTGTATTTTTTAACCTCTTTAGTGATTTGTTTGTGGCCACAGTAACATGGCTCACTGAGGTAATGCAAACAGCAGTGTTTCTTATTTCAGTTTTGTTTTTAATTACCCGAAATTTGGGGCTATTTTGGACAGTTTTGACATTTTTTGTAGTAATTCTTTATAAATAATTTTTTGGAACTAAGTTTGTGATATATTTACAGGTATACCATGGGGCTATATAATAGAGTTGAAACGTTTTTGTAACACGTGACTTAAGACCCTTTTTTAAAAATTTAAAATTTGTCCAATGTTCCAGGGCTTTGTGGAGTCTTTGGACACCCCTTCAAAACTGTGACTTAGCCACTTTAAACCTTCCTCATTTCAACATTGGACACATGAGTTTAAAAATAAATAAATAAATAAATAAACAAAAATAGTGGAGCTTGTCCACAGGAGAATATAAATTGTGCTTTTTGGCCAAAATTTAAGTTTCACTGAACATTGAGTCCATCAACAGGCATTCTTCATACTGGACAGTGCCTCTTCGGCCAGTTCCGTAGAATCATGGTAGCTTCGAGCACCAAGTTCTTTTATACGTTTGAACCACTTCTACCGTCTCTGCAATCTAATGCCCTTCAGCTATGATGATTTCCTAGTCTGAAATTCTTATCGCGAGATTGAATGTTAACACCCTCACATGATCAGTGATGAGTTGAAAATCACATGATATGCGGTAAAGTAGTATGCAGTATAGTAACGTTAGAACATATATTATCAAGGAAAATAATAATTTTATTATCCTTGGTACATATGTGGAACTTTTTCTATCTAGAGTTACCCCAAAGAAGTCGCACTACTTGGAGGTAACACTGGACAGGTCATTGTCTTGGCCATGGAAAGGGCTACAGATTAGAAACAATATGTCCCCAAATCAGTGATTTGTGCAGATTCTGACAATCTGCCTGCGAACTTCAGGCTGGGCTGTACAGAAGAAAGTTTGACCACAACATTTGTATAGTCATTTTCACTCCTCGGACAAATCATACAAAAAAGGTAGGTAAACCCAAGAATAGAATAAAACTAAACTGCTCATTAGAAAGCTAAGAACCAGGGCTTTTAAACTGTGTACAGTTTGTTTATATTTAAAAAGTAAAACGTAGTGTTTTATTGCAAAAAGTATATTTTTTTCATTTCTGTCCAATGTTCAACGACATCCAAAATATCCCCAGATTACGGTATATTCAATATGTACAGTGGCATGCCTAATGTTGTAGTTTCTTTTGTATATTAGGAGTGTGTACAGCCACTGTTTCTTATACACTGTGTTTATCAGGTTTTCTTTATTGTTTGTATAACGATTCCTTGTTTTTCTCTCTTTCTTTTCAAAACATAACATCGTTTGTGCTTATACTGCTTTTTTGACCCTCTGCGAGATGTGTTGCAATATTAACTCAGGTTAGAAACTGTTGTATTTATATAATCCAAGTAAAGTTAAATGTTCCTCTCCCAGCATATGTAGGACTGCTTAGGAGTGGTGAGTCTTTTGTTTGCTGTGAATAGTCACATTTTGAGAATTATTTTGGCTTTGTTGCACTGATTGTTTATGTATATTGTGCTACTTTGATAAGTTATTTTCTGTTGATGCACATTTGATTTCTTAGTACACAAGTAATTGTATTTTCTTTCTTTTAGTTCACCCCTTCTGCGTGCGTTATATGCTGGGAAGGGTACAGCTGTCTTTCTAAACCAAGTGTCCCTGGTGCTTCCCGTATTTTCCTTTAGTATTGCAATTACCATTATCTACTAGTACAATTTGTATTTATTCTTTGAAACTGTTTTCTTGTCTGAACTCATTTAATTGAGGGGGCCTGTTGTGGGAACCTGATATGTATTTGGGGTATAGGGTGTCCCTCTAGCTCTAACATACAATCTATATTAGGGGTGGTGTAGGCTGATAGCTATTCAGGTATGCAAGTAAGAAGGCTTAAAGTTACATCCGCGCTACATACTGATAGTATTTTAAAAAAAAAATATATGTACACTGATAACAGCCCAGCTGAAATGTATATTTGTGGGTGGTGCATTCTGAAACAAAGTCATCATTTAAAGAAATGGTGGCTTTAAGTTTGATTTGTTTTATATACAGTATATAAACTTGTTTTATCAAAGCTTTTAGTCCACAGCAAAATGTGTACAATTTGTCTGCATGACATTCTTTGAATAAGGGGCGTCTCATTAACCTACAGAAAAGGGACACAACGTGTTCTATGCTAATCCGTAAATACAAGCTTGGGGGTCTATATAATTGGGTCTGTGTGGAAATCTGGAAATGCCCATTTAAAGACACTGCAGGCTTCAATGACGTTGGGGTCTATTTAATTCTAGAGTATACACCCTCTGCTATGAGTACCACTGCCCATGCACCGGTAACCTGCTCTAATGCAGAGCCTCTCCACTTTAACACAGGCATTAATACATCACTCCTGGAAGACACTACAGTATGTGACTCAATTGGTGTGTAAGTAAAATTACATTTTAGCCTTGATTTCAAAGGGATTTCCAAAGCCTTTTATACTGTATGTGCGAATCATTTTTCCCATTAATTTATTTTATATGTACCATATTGAACTACATTTTCTAATAAATTTATGGTGATGTAACGGCACATCGTGACTGTGTATTCCTTTTAGTATGGGAAATGATTTTAATTAACGTTATATTGATAGCTTTATAATCCTGAATCAAACCAGTGTTTTCATATTAATAACGTCATATTTTTCATAATTTCATTTAATTGTGTTTCTTGTCATCTCTTTGGTCCATAAACTTTTCCACCTTATACTTTTTGACAAACTTTAAACTTACATTGTTTGCTTAAGGAAACTTGCTACAAGTGAAGTATATACACTTTTCACTTAAAATGTAAGTCTTAAGGGGAAATGTGCAAGGGGCATGGAGACACAAAACATACATGTGTGGTAAACACGGAAGGGGGCAAAAAGCCAACAGGGTTTTAAATAAATTGAAAGGCTTTGCTATGGTTATTCTCATCCACAGAATAATACACAAGGATCTTGACCCTATGTCTAGGATAATATTCAGCAGCATACAACAATGCAAAGGGTTTTGGATAGTGTTTTATGAAACAAACAACCAGTACTTCAAAGATCATGAACAAGAAAAGTGTCTTACTTTCTGGAGGTACCCTGTCTTTGTGAGGACACCCTGATAAACTCCGATGGTGAGGGTACAGCCCTGTCACATGACCCGTCCCATCACACCCCGGCGTCGGGCACTTGCTTTCTTTCTTGTCAGCGCGAGACAAATCTGCAAACATCAGAGATCCTCAATTTCACCAGCATGTCCCATATACACAGCTGCACGGCATTGAAGTGCATGCATGCAACAAGGGTTCTTGCATGGCAAGTTGCCACTAATATAAATAAAAACCTACTAGAATATGCTCGACGGGATAGATATTTCTACAAGTTACATCTATAAAAAAAGGTAGAACGTAGTCACAGTCCGACATGCTTGATTCTCTGTTATAGATTAAAAGCCAGAACCTGATATGATGCTTATAGGGTTTTGTAACGACAAACACATGACCATTGGCTGTGGTGAAATGCATATTAATTGTGGGAATTAAATTAATGTCCTCTCTAAACATGTCATATTTGTCATATCGGAAACTGTTTAGTTGAACTTCACACGGATAGACACAATTATTATTATTTTTTTTTTTAAATATAATTTTACATGGCTAGCCAGCATTCACATTTTGGGGAATTTATTTCAACAATTGCTTTAGAGATTTTCCCACATGCGGTAACAGCACCATTTGCCTTGGTCTAGAAAAACCCTACTCATTCATCAGAATCATTCAGCTTACTGACATCACCGAACAGCAACCCATTCTGTCAATATACAGATAAACCAACAATAATGACTTATGACATGTCTTCAAACCCACCTTAGTCATGGTTCTATGACAACTTTCACACTGAATCAGTGTGAAAAGCTTATCGGCAGCATTCCACATATTTGAGGGAGACTATCTCTGCTATCTCTTCCATGCTGATTTGCCCCACAGCCATATTTCATGAACATCGCACAAACTATCACAAGTCTAAACTCCAATTGCATTAAACTGAGTGGGACCAATTGTTCAGGCTTCATTTCTATAGAGTTGCCCAAATTTTACAACTGCTTGAGACCATTTAAATCTACAATCTATAGATAGAGTGATGGATACAGAATCTCCAATCTGTTTATCCCTGAGCCTGAATTGAGTCACAGATTTCCCTCAGAGGTAACTGAATGCTGTAGTTCTTTGACTAACGCTCTTGGCATTGGGAAAGGTGGTCGCTCCAAGTACATTGTTCTGAACCTCAGGGAGCATCTCAGAAAGCACCTGTGCGCGGATCCTTAGATGATTCTACCCAAGCTCATCTCAGGAGACTTTTTGGTAGTTCCATACGTTGCCATCAATGGAGTTTAACAGTGTTGAAAGCATTAACCATGAAGAATTCTACTGGACTTATTTTCCTATTGTTTTTGCTCTGACCATTCCCCAGCTTTATAAACTTTGACTGGAGACACGTGCTTGAAGGTCTTCATGCAGAAACTGATGTAATGCTTATGGAGTTTATAGAGTTTCAGACTTTATTATTATTATTATTATTATTATTATTATTATTATTATTATTATTATTATTATTATTATTATTATTTTACTGTCCCTTTACCTTTTCATAATGCAATTACTCAAATATATAATTTTTTTCATGTCTGTTCAGGAGCTGCTCTTCTAGTCGCCTGACACAGATATATGTCAAGTGTCTTAAGAGTAGTAAGAGCCAGCACAATCTAGTGATCTGCCATTTCTGTTTTGCTGGCAATACACTGCCATACACAGTACTATGAAGATTAGGGGTGTGCTGATACTCATAACTGCCATTAATGAAGCATTTATTGGCAGGTATTGAATATATCAAAACACACCTATTTATTAATGTGTTGATTTCAAAACAAGAAAAGCTGTCCTTCCTTCACCTTTATAATGAAGTACCATTCAGTGACAATTAACTTCCGCATTGAGTGTTTAAAAAAAATAAAAAAAATGATTGGAAGCTAATTTTGTTCTCATTGTCAGTTTACAGAAATACAAAATGTCAGCGACCCGGACGAGAGGAAAATTAGCTTTGGTTTTAAACACTCAATGAGGAAGTTCATTGCCATTGTAGTCAGTTGTAAAGGTGTGGAATGCACAGCTTTTCTCGTTCTGAAATCAACACATAAATAATTCTTTAATGGAAATTACGAGTACAAGTATCAGCACACGCCTAATAGACACTAGAAATGACCAGAAGCTGTTGAACTCATAGTCAAAGCACCTGAACACAGACTTATTTAAAAAAAAAAATAAAGAACCGCTGATGATAGCAAACATCATACAAATATAAGGGGAAAGTAAAATGTAAGCTACTTACTGTTTAATTCTCTGCTTTCCGTAAACCAGTAGCAACATATATATTTTCCATGGCTTATCTGTGAACACAGGCTATTATGTTAAAGAAGTTACAGCAGTAGGCTATAGTTTAACTCTTTCTGTTGAGTCCATGTGGTACCATGTGCTAAAGAAATAGTTGGACACACAACTCCTTTCAGAATTTTTGAAGGAAAACAAAATATCTTGTCTATTGCCAACCCACTGTTTGGCACTGAATATGTTAAAGTTAGACAGAAAGGCATCCATTTGACTTATTTGGAAACAATTTACAATCGATGAGGTCATGGATAACCTGTGTTGTGATACATGGTAGTCCATGAGTCTCCAAGAAATGCAAACTGAGACCTGATTTTTCTTGTTAGATGTTTTTTCCCCTTGAAGTAACGGAAGTGTACAATGCATTAGAAGTGGTTTTCAATCACAACATTATCAAGAACAGAACTGGGGCCATTCTGAAGTGAAGTACCAGCAATGTCAGACATTCTGTTTTCATAAAGAGCCGTTCACAATGAAGACTAATTTACATCTCCACCCCCTCATTCTCCACATCCCTATCAGTCTGCCTTTGACAAGCAGACTTCCCATGCAGATAAAATCTTGGCAATGGCCAAGATGGCTATTAGTGAGCCTAGGGTGGGTATATGTTTCATTATGGTATCATATTTTAGCCTGATAACAACTCATAATCAGTTCCTACTTGATTAAGGAAAGAAACGATGAGCATTTTAAACAAACAGGCACATTTTGAAATGTACACCTCTGTATAATTTATGAAAATGTTTTCTTAAAAATGAATGTACAAATTGGTTAATTCTCTATTATTCAGTACCTGCACAGTAATTCTAAAGCTACTGGCAATAAAGACAGACTAAAATAGATATCCAATCCACTGAAGATGTCAAAACAGACAAACATAATTTGCAAAGACAAGAAACGTGTTTATAGGAAGAAACGGATGCATGTTTTAGATACTGGATGTGGGAAATGTTCACCTTTTAAAACAAGAGAGATTCCATTTGGAAGTACTGTTGTATAATACTGTTGTATTGCCTGCAGATTATTTAGATGGTAGAATAGGGGTGCATCTTATATAACAGTGATATGTATACATGTGTGACTTGCATATCTGCATGGCTGGGTTAATTATTGTGTTTTTTTATGTGAATACTTTTCCTTTGGTGCTTTGCATTTCACATTCCAGCAGGCAGCAGCTCTCGACAGCAGCATGAAGCCAGTGAAGTGGAATGCATATGAGAAAGCAATAGAGATCGATTGTGGTCCTGGCCAGACCATGCCTTGCATAGCAAATGGTTTCCACTACTTTACCATTTTAGTATAATTAATGTGCAGTCAGTGGCCCTGTCTTTCGTTATCGGTCATTCTGATACTGTTCAGTTTCTATCTGGCATTTTTAGTTTTAAGGTGGGAGGGCCTTCATCAGTAACTGTCATGCCATGATCATTTTATAAATCATGATGCCACCCACCCCAGACAATCTGTTACACATACTCTGTGCATTTGCTTTTTAGCAATGAATATCAATAGTTATCTCTCCAGTAGGCCTGCTTTTCCTAATTGTAGAAAGGTTTTTTTTGTTGTTTTTTTTTAATCATGGTTGCATTAATAGGACATAGATCACCATTAAATGTAGAAAGATAAAATGTAGCTTCTACTTTAACTATATGTAACATTAATATCCATGAAGGGCACACTTTGGAATCAGGCTTTCTATTTGTTTTTGTTATACTTGACGTTATACTTTGTGCATATTTATTTTGGGAATATATTTTAATGTGATTTAAAGGACTCCATGAGGTAGTGCCTTTGCTGGATGAAGCACTGGGGACCCCCAAGGACAGGAGTTTTCAAAGCTTTTATCAGCTTTAGTCGTGTTTTACTACTTTCCCTGCTGAAGTTTACATGTTTGTGTTTTTCAGGAGGATTTCTGGTTCATGCTCATCTACTATTTTCTCTTTCTTTTGTGTCATGTTTCAAAACATATAAAAATATTACTTCTAAAATATATAACTTTATTATAATATTATAGTGAAGTGACTTAATTAATAACTGGTCTTGGTTTGAAGCTATATATATACTGGTACTTCATATTTTATCTTCACTTTGTGATACTGGTCACATTGATTAGCAATCCAAAAAGATCAAACTTTACCTTTCGGGTAGTATGGCTTCTTCATGTGGCCGTCATGGAGTCTGTGTCTCCTCTCATCTCCGCAGTGTTGCCTCGGAATGTGCTCATCTAGCATTCCCATGTTGCCCCTCCTGTCCATGGCCATTTTATCTCTCATGGCTTTTGCCCGCTCTGTTTCCAAGGCGATTGCCTTTTCCAGCAATGTCAGGTTGCCCTTGGTCATGTCGAAAACTTCCTCCGAGCGGTCAGAGGTCACCGAGGCTGTGTCCTCATCCCTGTCATGATAGCCGTCTTCCTGGGCGCAGCTGGAGAAGGTCTTGGACCTGGGGCTGAGCTGCTCCTCCAACTTCATGAGGTTCACCATGTCTGAATAGTTGCGCTCCAGCATCCTTCCCGCTCCATTGTTCTCATTGCTCATCTGCTGGCAGTCAGCGTAAGTGGGTGTCTGCTGCTGGTGGTTTTTCTCGGCTGGCTGCGTCTCACTGAGCTTCCTGGCCAGGTCAAAACACTGGTTCCTCAGGCACTCCAAGCTGCTCAGACACACCTCCTCATCACTTTCATCCTGCCCATTACTGGTGTGCTTTCCCTGGATGCCTGCTCCAGCGTTTCTGCTACAGCTGTTGTTGTTGTTGCTCTCTGCCGTTGTCCCATCCAGATAGTTTTCCGACAGCACCACCCCATGCCCTTGTGCCAGAAGCTTCAGAGAGTCCACTGTTTCCCGCACCACGTCACTGTCCACGTCCAGGCTCAGCTCGCTTTTCCTGGCGTTCTTCTCGTTCTCATTGTCATCCTCATCCTCCATGCTGTTGGAGGAGTTGCTGTTCATTTCGGACTCCGTCATGGCACGGTAGGCAGCGTCCTCTGCTATTTTGCCCAGGTTCAACAAGGACTTGGCAACCAGCTCATCGTAATTGTCATACTCAGTGTTGTTGTTGTTGTCATCCTTCTCAGCCATTTGGTTGGATTTGGAATAGCTGCAGTCCATATGAACACCTTCTATGAAAAGACAAAACAGATCATTCTAGTTTTTCAGAAGCAGAAACTATGTATTTCAATTTGAAGTTATTTAGCTTAACCAGTTATTTAGGTCAGCCAGCCTAAACTGGGTTTAAATTGAATGTGTCAAAAGCAAGATGGAATCAAGCTGTTTTAAATTGTTAGGAGACACTGGTAAGGGTTTATAACTACTGATATTTAATGATAACGCCACAATTTCTATCAATAATAAGCCTCAATACCATTGTTGGTATCCATTTTTTATAATAGTATATAGAGTGCATACATACATCACTAAACTATATAACTTAGGACATAATAAAATTGGAGCTACAATTTATATTTTGGAATATTGTGCAGGCCTATTTTTGCTTGGTATGAAAAATCAAGTATAATTAGCTACTTAATTAAACATTTCTAAAGTTTTTATTTTTTCAAGATATGTCTACAATGGTAGTGACTTGTGTCTTTTTTTTGTGGCGTGTAAATAATGTCTTGTTTTTTATGCCTACAATAATTTTTGCTTATATGTAGGTTACATTGTGCAAATGACTGAATAGTTTTAAAAAATCTGCATTACATTGAGAGCATAGGCGGTGCATATAAGAAGCTTGCCCAAACCCTCACAAGAAATTGTTCTGACCAACACAAAAAATATTTGTGGGAGAAGATCGATTTTTTTTTTCACGCAACCACGGAAAGCAGGTCTGACAAACATATTTCTTGTTTTCCTACTGCACAACCACCAGACCGCTTGGGCAGCTGGGATATCAAAATCAACACTGTAGTACAGATACAGTGTTTAGTTGCATTTCAATGTCATTGGAGGAGACAATGCTTGGCTGGTTTAACGTGAATTCTTCCCGCCAATCTGCAGGAGGCAGCCGACAAAAACTCGGAATCTTTTGGCTCATTCCTTGCCTGGAACATCCTCTTCACAATTTCTACATTTATTTGAATTGATGTTATCTATACAAACATCTTGATCCGAATCTGATTTTACAGAAAATATTTTCGTAGCATACTGTCTGTTTTCACGCACCACCATTTTGTGAGAATTTGATAACTGTGACGCTACAGTCAGAACATACTTCCTTCGACTGTTTGAACAAATGCCACCTTTCAGAACACTGTTTGTGGTGCCAGATTATGAATGTTTCTGATGCTTTTTCTTTAGATTTTTCCAGTCCTTCACTCCATTTTCAGTGAAAGCAGGGTATTTTGAACTTCTGAAAAAGTGTCTGCAAGGACACTTTTTAATATTCTGATGAAAATGAATGGTTTTGCTTACCAGATACACAGGTAAACAAGGCTATGACGGTCCTGTTGCAGTATCATCAAGGTCCAAAATACAGGATTTAGTTGCATTTCAGTGTCATTCGAGGAGACAGTGCTTGGCTGGTTTAACGTCCATTCTTCCCGCCGATCTGAGCCCCATATAGATATTCGAAAGTTTACGGTAAGAGTGCAGTTATTTTTTTTGCAAATGTACCTTATGAAATACGTTCAATGTCCCTTGATTATAAGTGCGATAGTAAGTGCGTGTTTAGAAGCTTAATAGTCAGGATTAATAATTTATTTAAATTGGTGTGAAGTGATGGAAATGGTGTTTGAAATTGGTGTAGGTACTGTTGGACTGCAGAACAGGTTAATGGATTTAATGGTTTTAAAAAACAGTGCAGCTTGTTATCCTTACTGTTTTTCTAATTTGCTTAAATAGTCATAACATGTTTTAAAGTACAAGCTAGCGCTGTGTTAAACTTCATTTATTTGGCTGCCTTATGTTGGGGGAAAAAAAACAATGTCAAATATTTATGTAGCATCCCTGAGGTTTCGAGGTCTGTTTTGTGCTATAAATTTATTATACAGTACAAGTTCTCAAAAAGACGCAGGAGAATGAATCCGGTTTACAGCTTTTATTTGTGTCCGTCAGTCAAACTATTTTTCAAACTCAACGCAATTAATGAAACTTAGTATTCAGACTCACTAGTAACAGAGTAATAAAAAAACTAGAGTTGTCAGCAACTTTACGGCTTCCAGTACCATGACCCTATCTGCACTCTCTCAGGAATTATAAGCCAGTTTTACATTTGACCTTTAGGAGAGGTCAAAGGTCATGGGCTATATGTCTTCCATAGTAATCATGGCCCTATCTGCACTGTACAAGGAGTTATTAGCTATTTTTGTGAGTTGATGATGTCACCCCTCATGGCCACCATGTTTTTTATTGTAGCAACTTCCCTTGATCAACTTTTAAAGACAACCACACTAGGATCATGTGTGCCAGTTTTTGATTGAATCAGACTAGCGGTTTCAGAGACAAAGTTTTTGTAAGCCAGTTTTGTATGTTGATGATATCGTCCAACATGGCCGCCATGTTTTTCATTGTAGCAACTTCCCTTTAACACCCTTTAAAGACAACCACACTATGATCATATGTGCCATTGGGTTTGGTTCAATCGGACTAGCGATTTCGGAGAAGAATATCTTTGTAGTTTGTGATTATGACGTCTATATATAAAATATGTGTGCCTCTTACTGTACATCATTGGGTTCAATAGATGCGGGGGAAAAGTGTGGAATAGTCTCCCCAAACGAAAGACTCACACGCTGCCTATGATTGAGACAGGTTGTTAAAGGTTACCAAACTCTAATTTTCAGTAATCTGAAGGATAAGTACCAATTTTGGCTTTTTTTTTGCATTCTTGCTGATGGCTTCAGTCAGAAATTGCCACATCTCACCTCATTATTATAGATCCTTGAAGAGTCACAGAACAGCTGCTAAAAAAACATGTGTGTGGGTACCAAAGTAGAGACTGAAATTGCTCAGTTTTTTTTTTTTTTTACAGAACTGATGGACAGCATTAGCATGACAATAGCAATGACCACAATTTGTTTACTGTAGAACCACATGCAAAAGCTGAATATATATGATCAGTTGTGCCAGTTTTATAGCCTAGTTTAACAACTTTCCCCAATTGAAACTTAATGTATATACAGTAATGAATTCCAAAGTTGAAGGCCATTGAGAGGAGGAATCAGTAGTAAGCACTGTGGGGGAAAAATAAGCAGCAGCAGCAGTACTTAAATCCCAAACACCATGATATTAGAGATGAAGTTAATGTTCTGAAGTCAATGAAAGAGTAATTAAAGTGATCACGAACCAGGTGTGAAAAGGTCAAGGATAAATAAACTGAGCAGATAAATAAAACATGACCTTATCACAGATAAATAATTACTAAGAAAAAAAATGATAATAAGAAGAAAAGAAAATGTAAAATAGTGTGTCCCTATTACAGGTACAGTGTGTCCCAGATTTGATGGTGATATTCAGTCCTATTACATCATTGGATACACATTCTAAATGAAAGCCCTTAATTTAAAACACATATACAATGCTCCCCTAGAGAGCTTGATTGAATGTTGCCATATAACAAAGAACATGGAAACGACAATAGTGCTGTATTATTTTTTTGAATCTCCACTTTAGCAGAAAAGCTGTTGCAGTAACAGTAGAAAACACTGAAAAATGGTACAGCTGTTGCTCCTTATTATACCCAAGAAGACAGTGCTGAAAAGGAACACCAGTAGAACTGTGTGACAGTGTTAAACTGAAGAAGTATCATGGCCTTAGGGGGAACTGAGGATTGAGCAAGCCATGGAGCCACCATGGAGGGCAGACATAGCGACAGAGAGGTCTCTAGTGGGGATGGAATACAAAACAAACCTAAACTAAATTAAACATGCATCCAGCGTTAATCTCTCTTGAACTTAATGTCAAGAAAGATAGAAATTAGAGGCACGCAAAACAAGGACTGTTGAAGACCAGAACAATAGAACAGCCTGTGTGACATGACAAAAATGAGCCAACAGCTCAATGTAGCCTGGGCACCATTAGTTATAGCGGAGGTTATTGCAGGCTGAGAGGAGAAAACAATCATAAAAGGTTACTTACGTTAATCAACGCTATAGTAAAGAAAACAACATCTATTTTAAATGTAAGTGGGTGTTGTGTAGCAAATGTTTGGCAATATGTAGATGTGAACCTTTTTTTCCACAATGTATACATATACAGTTTATTATGTTATCGTTTGCTTGTTACACTATTTGGTTGATTCACAGTTAAGCCATGTTGACAGTAAATTCGACATGTACTATACTTCACTGTTAAGGTGTCTTTACTAATTCACAGTTTTCAATGTTTTGCTTTGGCTAGTGCCATCATTAGTGTTCTTTGAATATTTTAAGGTTTGGATTAATTATTAAAGTGGTTATATGTTTAGAGCCTGACATTATGTTTTCAATGTTTATAAATGCTGAATGCTAAGAAAGAGAAAGGTAAGATTAAGATTAAAAAAGGATAATCTGAGATAGTGTGAAATGTGGAATATTAGCATACCAGTGATTACCTAGGACAAATCTTATAAACATTACCATCTGTCATAAAAAAACATCACCTTGTTCATTGCACTTGTCTTCATCATCATCATCATCATCATCATCATCTTCTTCTTCTTCATCTTCTTCCTCATCCTCTTCTTCACCTCCATCTTCCCCCTCTTCCTCCTCCTCAACTCCCTCTTCCTCCTCCTCCTCCTCCTCCTCCTCCTCCTCTTCATCTTCTCTCACAACCTCCTCCTCCTCCTCCCCCTGCTCCTCATTGTCATCAGAGTACTCTTCCTCCTCATCTTCCTCCTCCATCCCATCCGTCTCGTAGCACTCATCCACCGACGAGTTTTCCATTCTCTCTAGAAACTGCTTCCTCTTGGGAGCAGGTTCCTGAGGCTGCTTGTCTTGTGTTTTCCTTTTCTTTGCCAATGGGCAACCGTACACACTGCAGAACAAAGGTATGAGTTATAATACAATAAATACATGTATTCTACAAAGAATCTGAAAAACAGGTACCTGTTGATATATTTTATTTATACCTATTGGTGGTACCTCACGTCTGAAAACAACATGTTTTATCAGGTACATTTATTCACCTCCTTATGTAAGTGGATGAAGAATACATTCATGAATGACTGCATACTCTACTCTCCACTCAAGGCTCAAAAGTTTAAAATCCATTCTTGAGTGGATTATTCTTCAGTCACCCAGCAGAATTGGCTGCCTGCTATTTAATTACACAGCAATTAAACATGTACAGTAACTATCATTACAGCATACTGCACACTTCAACAAATCTGTGACGCAGTTCTTATTTTGTGCATTGTAGTTACTGCAGTATAACTAAGGTGACCAGATCATTAAGTCCTTAAACTGGGACAGTATGGAAATATTGTAAATAACTTCCAACTTCCAAGCTATGGGGAAGCTCTAGGGTTTTTATTTTTAATGGCAATTTTATTTTTGTTTGGCAATGTTTGATCTAATATCATATTGAAAGTGAATGCAGAGGCTAATGGTGATATTCAGAGTGGAATCCTTCACTTTCAAAACCATTTTTTGTGAATAAATGATCTTATTGTCTTTGAAATTTCATTTCTACACAACAAGTATAGTTATTACATTACACAGTAGCAATTCAATAATATCAAATTCCAAATTTCAAATTCTATTTTATTGTTGATACTACTGCAAATCTAGTCCCTTTTCTGGCTAAGAAACTGCATCTTCTCTCTCTGATTTCCACTTTCCATCTTCTACTTAATCTTCCATCTACATAATCTACAAACCAGGCCCTTCATGCATATAAACATTAGATCGCTCAATATTTCTTTTTTATTAAATGGTTACTTTATAGGATCTATTTTTTTCAAAATATTTAATTTCTTACCATTTTAATATGACATGGTATTTGTTCTGTATATTTTTTCTATTTCAGTTTCTGCTTGGATCATTAGTGTGCCGTGATCAATAGATACTAGGAATTTTGTTCAGCCACTTTCTGCTATTAAACTATTACTATTAAAGGTGATGAAATGTGTGAAATATCCTATCTTTTGACTGTGTGCAATAAACAAAGGCTAATTTATTTTCTGCTCTTGGATGGAGTTTATTTTTTTTGAGTCAACAGTATAGGCTGAGACATGGGTCAAGGTGTAATAAGATTAAATCGTATTCCTGTTCTGAGTAAATGAAAAGTTTTCGCTTCTTTACTTACAAAAGGAATACTATTTAATCTTCTGTAATATAAGCATGAGCATTTGCCTATGTAAAATGTGCAAATAAGTTTTCAGATTGTCAAAATATACTTTCTCGTTATCATTGATTGGTACTGAAAAGCTGCATAGACAAGGCAGGAAATGCCATCATACAAGTAACACGTTTTTAACAGGCTCCTTTCTGTTATAAGAAATACCTTAAAAGGAAATCTGGAAATAAAACTATTTGGAGAAACTTAAAGGGATTGACCCCACCCCTAGCCCCCCAGTAATTCAAGCCCTGACATTTGCCTCTTTTGATGAAGGAAAAACATGTTTTTATCAATTAGTTTTTCTTCTATTAAACTAATAGCTGTGAAAGTAAAATACTTATATAGCTATCACTCATATGCAACAGATAGCATTAATATTTGTCTCCTATTTTTTTGCAGGATAAAATATACTTCTTCTGTAATACATTTTTATCATAGAAATAAAAATAAGTGGTCACCAAATTAAAGAGATTTATCCTGTCTCTAAGGCAGCTTATTTAGATATTTATTAAAGAAAGGCAAATGAGGACATGATTCTTTTTTTGGAATTGTTTTAAACTATTTGTATCATATTCAGAACTCAACTATCAATGTAAATCTTTTTTAAAAGAAATTAAATGGGCACCTGGAGACCTAAAACTATTGTATTTCGTTTTTGCTGAAAACAACTTGAAGAATACCCCAATCCACCTTTTCCAGGGCTAGGCAAATTTATGGATGTCATGCTAAAAAAAGGTCAGGCAAATACATATCATTTCCTAAGGATACTAGCATAACTGATGATAGCTGAGGCTTTTCCAAAAAGCTCCGTTTCATGCTGAGTGACCTCAGCCGTAAGGACTCTCAGCTCCTTCTCAGAAAACTTTTCTTTTCTTTTCTGTGCCCCGAGAGGACTTTCATCACCCGGGACTGAGTCGTGGACCACAGTTTGGGAACCCCTTTAGAGAATACATTTAATACAAAATAATTTATGAACTACTTTTTTTTCACATTTGTGGAATTCATGTTGTATCCCTCCAGACATTCCAGCTGTGGTCTGAAAGGAACCAGTAGTGCAGAAAACACAGCACTTTCACATGTGCAGGGATAGCGGTCTAGCTCATCCCTCAATTCATGACCCAGAGATTGAATATGTGGGGTCTTCTTCGTCTTGCCCTTTTCCTCCGAACGTGTTCCTGTCTCTCCTCAACAAGAGCCAAATATTGCTGCATCAGGAAGTGTACCACAGCAGCCATCCTGAAGGCAATGACAGGTCTCTGCAGGTGTGTGCTTTTATACAGCTCTTAGTTACTCACTTCTATAATGGTTTGCACCTTGTAAGAAGAGATGTAAAGTTTTTCAAGGGTTAGCAAGGCAAAACCTTTACATCACATTATAATGTTTGCACCCACTTAGTATCCAGATCCCGCCCAATTCCATGCTCTTTTCTTCATTTGAATGCATTTCAATATCATTTTAATGCATTAATGATGGGAAAGTGTAAATTTGATAGCGGGTGCAACACCATTCTTTACACATGCCACATGTTTAGCGGGCCAGTAAAATCAGACTTTACAGCTGCTAAACACGATTTACTGCAGCATTATGGGGGTTTTGCACCTGCAGATCACTTTGCGTGTATCCATACATCACCCCCAAAGTGTTCAAACCATGACAAGCTTCAGTGCACTGCGTTGTAAACATGGCACGGTGATGTTACATGACCAGCGTTGATTTTCACAATTGCACGCAGATATACAATCATGGATGAAGAGAATAATTCCAACACAATACAATGGTACCTGTCTGAGACATTATTGTTAGACTACTGTAGTCTAACCTCTTCAGGCAGCGAGAGTGATGATTCAGACGAGGATACCTACCAGTTAGTTTTAGCCACAGTTAGTGGATAAACCCGCCCGCAATTCTCTGTGATAGGTTGTAAATATAAACGTTGACTGTTCAGTAATTTTCCAGATTTATTACAGCATTTTGTTTTATGTTTTGGGGAATTTCCACCTTGTATCGTGTAAAGAGATAACGTGCTAGGAGAAACCATTGTTGGTACCCAAGCAACAGCTGTGCTGAAATTTGTAAATAAAGTAAATACACCTGGACTCCTGCTGTTGTATCAAAGAAAACCCTATTTTTCTCCACATTATTCAAAATAGTCTGAGGTTCTCCCTATATTGGGGCCAGCTCTCTAACACATTTTAAATGTAGTTAGATTCTGGCATGAGGAGGAAATCTACAGTGCCTTGCATAAGTATTCACCCCCCTTGGACTTTTCCACATTTTGTAGTGTTACAACCTGGAATTAAAATGGATTTAATTAGGATTTTTTTGTCACTGATCTACACAAAATAGTCCATAATGTCGAAGTGAGGAATAAAATCTACATATTTTTCAAAATTATTTACAAATAAAAAACTGAAAAGTCTTGATTGCATAAATATTCGCCCCCTTTGCTGTGACACCCCTAAATAAGCTCTGGTGCAACCAATTGCCTTCAGAAGTCACATAATTAGTTGAATGGAGTCCACCTGTGTGCAATTAAAGTGTCATATGATCTCAGATTAAATACAACTGTTTCTGGAAGGCCCCAGAGTTTGTTAGAGAGCATATCTAAACAAACAGCATCATGAAGACCAAGGAGCTATCAAAACAAGTCCGGGATAAAGTTCTGGAGAAGCACCAATCAGGGTTGGGTTATAAAAAAAATATCCCAAACTTTGAACATCCCCCGGAGCACCATTAAATCCATTATTAAAAAATGGAAAGAATATGGGACAACCGTGACTCTGCCTAGAGAAGGCCGTCCACCAAAACTCAGTGACCAGGTAAGGAGGGCATTAGTCAGAGAAGCAACCAAGAGGCCAATGGTAACTCTGAGGGAGCTGGAGAGATCCACAGCTGAGATGGGAGAAACCGTCCATGGGACAACTATAACCCGGACGCTCCACAAAGCTGGGCTTTATGGAAGAGTGGCGAGAAGGAAGCCATTGCTGAAAAAAACCCATATCAATGGGCAAAAATTGCAGGATCCAGATGTGCAAAGCTGGTAGAGACTTACCCAAAAAGACTCACAGCTGTAATTGCTGCCAAAGGTGCTTCTACCAAGTACTGACTCAGGGGGGTGAATACTTATGCAACCAACAAATGTCTTTTTTTTTTGTTTAATTAACTTTTGTGTCACAATAAAAAATATTTTGCACCTTCAAAGTGTTAAGTATGTTGTGTAAATCAAATGGTAAAAATCCCAATTAAATCCATTTTAATTCCATGTTGTAACACTACAAAATGTGGAAAAGTCCAAGGGGGGTGAATACTTATGCAAGGCACTGTATAATTTATCATGCATTGAAAAATAACTCCCTTATAAATTACTTATTGTAAAATAAAAATGTTAGAGTTCAGATTTTATATATATATATATATATATATATATATATATATATATATATATATATAGTGCATTATATGTCCCAGGAGCTGTTGTTTATCCCTCGATTGTCCCTCCAATCAGCTTTATTTCAAGGCAGAGAACAAACTTAAAAATAAGAATTTCCAGATTGCGCCTTTCCAGTTTTGAATAATTTTTGATAACCTTAATATGAATTTCAAATGATACCATAACTGATCAATGCGGTCTGTTACTGGAAAAAAAAAAACTGATAAAAAGTTAAATACTCCAAAAACAAAAAAACATGGATGTGTTTTGGAAGCAAAGCAGCCTCATTTTCGCAGTCTGTGTCAGTGACAACACTGTATGTCTCACACGGTTATTTAGGAGTCATTCAGCTGTGAAATATTCCAGATTTGGATTCTAGCAGGGTAAGGATGTTCATCCCTTTTCACTCTGAGGCGGAATGGTCCTAATTTGAACAAATAAATGGTATTTGATTTAACAACAACAACTGAAAATGAAATAATTTTCCTTGTGCTGTATGGAAAATCTATCCGTTTATAGTTCTGACAAAAATAAATGTCCTACAATAAAATCAGCATTCAACTCAAACATGCTTGCAAATGTAGGATCAGCTTATCTTGAGGAGTTTCCACCAGCCATATTTTTAGACTGAAAGGTTATTTATTATGTCATTCAAATAAAATACTGTAACTCTGCAATACAGGGTGGCACAAAAGTGGTGCAAAATAGTATTTATTTTACAATTTTTAGGTAATACTTTTTTGATTGGATAATTTGTATCATCTGCTCAGACAAGGACAACAATCTGAGAATGTTCAGCAATAAAAGTAACTATGTTGTCCAACAAAGCAGCTCTAAATGGTGAAGCAGCTCCAATTTAATCTGTGTTAAACTCATTTAACACAGATTAACCTCTCATAGTAACACATAGCAATAAACAGTCATAAAAAATATCAGACTACGATTCCCCCTTTCACCTTTTCAACCTTGGATCAAACTTCATTCCGATTTGACAGAACGATTGGTGTCACGTGTCAAAGTTGCAAGTAGTATTTAAAAACATTTTTAAAATGCAACTAACTCAGTTCCATTGTCATCTAAATGAAATGGAGGCTGGTTCTGCCATTGACATACAATTTTGAAACAGTATTGAATCACCTAGAATTATATATATATATATATATAATTTAGATTATTTAACAAAATAAACACCTAGCTCAAACGTAGAGCCTAACTTCACTTTGAACAGGTCCCTGACTAACACGCAGGATGGCTAAGCCGTTTACCTGTCAACAAACAAAACACACCATTTTTAACACAGCACTTTTGCATTGACTACACAGAAACAGAGCACACCTTCTGTCTCCTTCTACTCAGCAGTCCAGTGCAGACTGACTGCACCTCTTAAATACCCTGCACCTGGTTCTAATTTCCAATTACTACCCAGGTGCAGGGGATAATTAACAATAAAATAAATTAAACAAAACGTGCATACGCACATATTTTTAGGGAGGGAGGAATTGAACCCTCTCCCTGCTCACACATCCTCCCCCATGTCTTTTTACGACACCGGCCATTTAACGGCCACTTCCCTCCACCTTTAAAAGACCACCCACACTCATGTCCGATTTCTTTAATCTTCGCCCTTCTCCACGGGTGGGTCAGTCCTTCATCCGATGCCTTCAGGAAGGGACCACGCACTGGCAAGGAGGGACCCGGACAGTTTGCGCTGGGTGACTGCAGCGCAGGCCGGTGACTGGGAGCGAGCAGTGACGAGCAGAGTTGCGCGGCTGTGAACCGGCGCAGCGACGTCTTGGGAACCAGGGGGAGTGGAGCAGTAGTTAGGGGGAATGCAGCAACCAGCAGTGGGAACACCAGTGACGTCTGCCTCTTGCGCAGTGACGTCTTCCTCCTGCGCAGCGATGTCTGGGTTCCAAAGGGGGAGTGAAGCAAGGGACCAGGCAAGGAACTGTGCCTGGCAGTGCTGTGACCTGGGTATAAGGTCCAGCAAAGAAAGATCAGGGCATTCCGGCTTGGTGTCCATGCAGCTGGGGCACGGGACCGCTCTTAACAGTGTTGGAGTGCTTCCCACAGGATGTTGCTGAGGTTGTGATGGAGGTGGGTTGCTCACCTCCTCCCCCTTGACTGCAGCTTGTGGTTCCAGAGATGGCAGTGGCTCCTTCTCTGGCTCCGGAGACAGCACCAGTTTCCCCTCCTCAGATGCTGAAGACAGCTCGGCTTCTCCCTTTTGGGCTGTAGATAGCTAGCTCGGCTTCTCCTGCCGGCTTCAACTCCCACTTTTGGAGCAACAGCTCCAGCTCGGTCGACTCTCGCTCCGGCAGTCCTAGCTTCTGCTCCACCTGAGCAGCAGTGTTCCTAATGATCCTAGTGATCAACTATTTTAAATCCATTTGCTAGGTCGTAGGGTGCCCACACTCACTGCCACCATATGTAACACAGCCAGCACTCATGGTCGTTCGTTGCCCCTTTTAAAATAGACCCAGGACACAGAAATGGATTTTCAAGCGTGGTTGCACTATTTTTAATAAGGCATCCACAACCAAACAAAAACAAAATGAACACCTACAGTAGCTCAAACATAGAGCCTAACTTCACTTTGAACAGGTCCCTGACTAACACGCAGGACGGCTAAGCCGTTTACCTGTCAACAAACAAAACACACAGTTTTTAACACAGCACTTACTTTTACATTGACTGCTCGGAAACAGAGCACACCTTCTGTCTCCTTCTACTCAGCAGTCCAGTGTAGACTGACTGCACCTCTTAAATACCCTGCACCTGGTTCTAATTTACAACTAACTTCCAGGTGCAGGGGATAATTAACAATAAAATAAATTTAAGAAAACGTGCATACGCACATGTTTTTAGGCAGGGAGGAATTGAACCCTCTCCCTGCTCACACTATATATATATATATATATATATATATATATATATATATATATATATATATATATATATATATATATATATACAGTGTATTTTTCTTTTATAAAAAATGAATTAAAAAATATATTTGGGTAACAGTTCCAGTTAGTCATTAACACCATTTGATATATCAATCTACCCCCATACTGCTCACTGGCATAGGGGCACAAAAACATTTCCCTTGCTGTGCTGTAATAGAATTATACATCTGGCTGTCTGCCTCCTATCTAACAGGATCTATAGGAACGTGTGGCAAACTCAGGTCTCCATGGTGATATTTTCCACAAACCAAGTGGGATTTACCTTCCTTTCAGACAGGCGCCGAGCCAGTCACAGTATAATGATTTTAAACTCGACTGACTTCTCAGAGGGGGCTGAACAAAAGACTTCCTATTGAAAAGGCAACTAACACTAGCCACTCTACCGTCTGGGTGGTCCCATGCAACATGACAGCCTGAGATAAAAAAGAAAACAAAAAACAGGGCTATAATGTTCAATGATTCCTAATTCACTGTACCAGTAATTACACATTAGGGCCAATGTTAAAAAACGGACCATAGCAATGACTAGGATCATGCTTGATACAAAAGCACTGAATCTTCTTATCTCCAGTCTAAAGAGAGTTAAGAGCTACTGTTAGTATGGACTAAACTGTGAAGAAATACTGTACCTGTGTGATTTAAAAAAACAAACAAACAAAAAAAAAACAATGTACTGCACCACTTTTTGATTCTGTTCCAGTTCAAACAGACTATTCAATCAAAATCCTAGACACACCTTCAACACTGCCTTTACATGAATGCAAGCTCTCATGTTAACATGAAATACATACTTAATTGAAAGATACATACAACGTACAGGGAGATAACAAGGATACTGTATATTGCATTTGTATTTTATTACCATCCCTAAGTAATGGTGTCAAGATATTTGGTTAGACAATAGACAATAAAATAAAATAAATGCAATTATATTAGCAGTGTGGTGTCTATGAATGCAATGTTAACAGCGTGACAGCAGACATATTCACACATGGAAAATGCTTATTTTTACTGGTGTGAAAAACACTGGCTGTCTCAGACTACAATTAGAATCAACAAATTTTCACAATCAGGTAACGCTGGCATCCAGTTGTTATCTGATTACCACGAATTGTTGCCTGATTACCATTAGAACATTCCGGTAGTATATTACACATTGTAACCTGTAGAACTAAATTTTGCACTCAGTGTATCAGCTACTAAAACCATTATCATGTAGAGGTGCAAGATGAGTCTTGCAATTGAGAGCACACTGGCTGCATCTCAGCTGAGGGCACAGGGAGTGCTGAATTTGCTTTTGCACTTCTATGGGGAAACCTAATCTCACTTCAGTGACCCCTACTGGTCAGATGCCTGATGAGGCCAGGCTGGACATTGCCTCCAGGGTTCATCAGCCTGGCAACCTTTGTTGCTTAGATTCAGCAGGCAAAAGAGGCGAATAGCTGAAACTGTTGCAACGTTCAAATTGGCCATTCCTAATTGGGAAGAAAAATAGAGGTCATTTATTTATTTATTTTTTAAATAGCGGTAAGCTTAATTTTTGTGTGTGATCAACAAATTTGGAGCTGGATAAACATATACGAAATGCAATGCGAAAAGTATAATTGAGTTAAAGAAGCAGAAGCCATCCTTGGCTTGTACGGAGCCTGCCTGCTGCATGCAGTCACCAATTTAAACCTGACATTGCAAAACTGGGAGCGTGTTTGTGTAGCAGCCTGGGCACCATGCACGATTTGGACACAAAACAAAAACTCATGATATGAAGCACATGTGTAAATAGCTGTAGCGCACATGTTTTCTTATCCTGATTGCATCTGATGTATAGGAAAGGTGTGTCTCTTTGTTACTAATAAAGCTGTAGTGAAGATGGGTAGAAGAGCGACTCTTCATTGAGGGTTGCTTGTTGGCGCTCGGAAACACTTGGACTGCACAAGGACTGCATTACTAATCTTATTCAATAATTAGAAACCCTGGAAGCTAAATTAAAAGGCAAACCAGACCTTTTACAGAATATGCATTGGGGAGGTTCAGCGCTCCAGGACTGTAACGTAACTTAATACATTAAACACCCTAAAATGTATAATCTGTTAGTGGCTTGCTGCCAGTTTATTGTGTATGAAGGCTTCTCCCATTTAGCTTTATGGAAACTATCATGAATCTTGTCCTACAGAAGCCCATGTGGCTCACAGCAAGAATGTGCCTTCATGGGCCAGACTGAAAACCTGGATGCATACCAGTGATGATGGCTGTTACAGTATCTGCTCTATTTCCTGCACAAAGAAACGGGAAGGCTTAGTGAACTACTCAATATGTCATACGAAATGATTTACATTATGGACATTTCAATTTCTGGGTAGCTGGCTTTACCTCAGGAGGCACGCAGACTTCAACCTTTTTGCCCTTTAAAACTCAAGGTCATCAGTTTGTGATGGCTTGATTTCTGTACCACATCATGGATCATTATTGCTGTGTTACCTTTTTGACAATGTGGCCAATAATCCTTATACTATCAGTGCACTAGAGCAGACATCACCCCCCCCCCCCCTTTAAACTACAACTCCCTCTTTAAAACACAACCACCCCTCTATCCGTTTAACTTTGTCCATCTTTTTCCTTTTTCTTCGGTGGGGGTGGTTTAAAGGGTGGGTTGTCTCACATTGTGGTACATCCACAAAGGGACTGAGAACCGGCGACAGTGGACCCGGCCGACATGGCTGGGACTGGTGGGTGACAGGGAGGTGTCGATCCTGGTGAAACTGCAGTGATGGTCCTCTCTGTAGCTAGGTGCAATGCTGCACTATCTCCTTCCCAGTACCTGGCTTCGTTCCAATGCTTTTAGTGAGTGCTATCTGTCAAGGCATGAATAATACAGCCCCTAGGCTGTCGGCTGAATCCAACTGAGGCATACATCAGGAAGAAAGCACTCGACTCTAGCTCCAGAACACGCTCCCATGAAGACAGGCAATTATTCACCCACAGCTCTAGCCATGGCAATCAAACTGGTGGGTGAAGAGATATATGAAATGAGAAATAATACCAAAAAAAATGGAATATAAATACTGAAAAATAAGCTTTGGGAAAACTTCGATAATTTTATAAATACATTTTTAAAAAAGCAGGCTACCCTTTTGATGATTTTAATTACAGAGATTACAATGAAAAAAGAAAGAAAGAAAAATATCTATTTTCTATACAGGATGATTATTCACAAAAAATGAATAAAATCACAATGCAAATACAGGGGCAAATCCAGACTTTCATGAGTGGGGTCAAGATTGCCATGAAGGGGGGATACCTGATACAAAACATACAAAACATAACCTTAAAGTAAACAATATTTTGACATTTTTAACAAAAGGGGGGATCCGGCCCCCCAGGACCCCCCACCCGATCCTCCCATGCAAATACACTATGCATGTAATAAAAAGAGACAGAGACTGAGAATGCTCTCAATTGATAGCATGTTGGTGTCCTAAAGTCAACCAATGGACAACTGGCCTGAGAAGGTGTTATACAAAATCCTGTGACAAAATTCCAAGCCCTTATTTTTCAAGTGTTATTACAGCACTGTTATGTCTGCGCTGAAATACAGCTCTGTCTTACATGGCCAGAACACAGCTGAAGTAAAATACAAAGCAAAAACCACAAGGTATTCAGCAACAAACCCAGACAAGGTTATACAATTACAGCCCACATAACAGTGTCAGTACAATAACCTAAAGCCACACCATGTACAACAGAATATAATGAAATGATGGCACTGTACAGTACATTCACAACATATATAGAAAAACTAGAATGCTACCATTTGCTCCTTGAGACTGGATAATTTGTAAAAATGAAGTTTATCATCAAGTTAATCTGAACTAATAGTATACTAGTGAACTTGTACGATATGTAAACAATTTTTAAAGTGAAAATTTTGGTGCCCCAAGAGAGACAGCCAGTCAGCCAGGCAGGCTTACAAATATTCAGTTCCTGTACCAGCATACCCGAACACCAGTAGAATAAGCACATGATAATACAGAGCTATAGAGCCCTATCTAGGATAGTACATGAAATAAGAGGGAGAGACTGGGGGAAGTATATCTGAAAGTAAGGAAACGGTTTTTAATGACAAAATATTTGCAAGAAACTATTTAGTTGCAGGTAGGAGCAATATATATATATATATATATATATATATATATATATATATATATATATATATATATATATATATATAATTTGCTTTTGCACTTTCTTTTTTGCAAGAAAAGGGTCAATCCGTCTAAAATGATCAAGTTATTGATTTCAACTATTAGGTTTAAAATCAACCAGTTATATTTGTTCAAAGCCTTTATTTTTTCAAATGGGGGGGATGGGGCCCCACTGTATTAGGAAATGAATCAGACTTTCACAGTGCAATTGTTAGGCAGTGTGGCTGAGTCCTTGTGTTCAGGTAGATACCTATCTTGAAGCCAAGCCATGCCCCAGATTTTATCTCCTTCAGCTTGTCCTTCATTCAGTTAAAAAATAAACAGGTGAAACCTGAGCCCTACAGCGAATGAGAGGTGGTCTCTCATTTTGGGATTCCTTTTTATAAAAAACTAGTGATTTGTTTGAGTGCTCATTAAGGAGCAGGGCCATGGAAGTGAAGCACTGTAAATGGAGTGCTATCAGGGTCACTCCTGGCATGAGCATTGCAAATGTGTAACTGTGTCTTCGCTGTTCAGTTAAAGTGTCTCCCATCAACTGTAGTGCTCTGTCAGAATATTCAACATGACTCTTCACCTTGCTGTCCTTTTGGACCTTATCCAGGATGATATTGTTGATTTGGTTCACTGTAGTTGGCAGGTGGTAATATATTACATTGTACCTGATCCCTGAAAATCGAACGGTTGTCACTGTCAAAAAGACAATGCTATTCTGGATTAAGATGGATTAAGGCCAGCACTATTTCAATAATTATTTATTTTCTTTTTTTTACGCTGTCTGCTCTCAGGTCAATTAATAAGTTAGGTGGAAAGCCCACTGCCTCGTCGTTGTATGTGCTCCAGTTCCCCCCAGCAGTAAAACACAGGGAAGTTCCTTCAGGTAAATACAGAGATTAATAATTATCATATTGAAACCTTTTTTTGCTGTTTCAAATAGTAGGACGAGGGGTAAGTAATACTGTATTAACTCATTGTAGCAAATAATGGAAAAGCATCACTGACTAAATATAAAGGCGTTTTTCTATTAGACTACCCTTCTATAATCAGTAGGAATGAATCAATCAGTGACCTTAGGGTAGGTAGCGATTCATGATTCAGCATCTTAATATATAAAAAATAAATAGCACTGCATTCTACATAAAGAGTGTGCATTTTCTGTGTTGTCAGATTATGTGTGCAGTAAATATTTTTAAGAATCTACCAAGGAAAAGAACATATTTTTGGGCCTTTCTGTAGCTCTGACAAATTGCCTACTCGTACAAAGACAACTGCTTTAAACAACTGTGGCATCTAGAGCATTTATCATTGGTCAATGGTCACTGTCATTTGGAACTCATGTAACAACAATTGTTGATTACAGAATTAACAATTCACTCTAGAACAGACTTGGTGTGCAATAATAAGCAATGTGCAGCATTTCTGAGTCCTTACATTAAGCTTCTGGGATGCTTCTTATTAGTCTTGTATTATTAACAGGTTTTTGTGTGTGTGTTTCACCAAAAGGGTGCAAATTGCACTTTCTACGAAAGACTTTGATAACTTTGGGCCATCGTGCTGTTCTGTAGCCATTTCTACCTATCCGGACGTATCTGTGGCATTAGGCACAATATTTACACAAGAGACACTGCAAAGATACCCTTAACATACTGAAGTACTGTATACTATAGTAAAAGCTTAGCAAACTGTAATAATGCAAAGGCAAGCATGGCAGAGAAGTACAGTATAGTAAACAGCAAAACTCATCAGTAACAGCCACATTACAGGTCAAATTTACCAAACTTGTATATAGTAATATTTATCAAAAGTTAGTGTGTTATCTTTATTGCTTTATTAGAGTGATATCTGATCATAATTTATTTGGTGTCAAGTTCTTATGAGAACAGTAATCTACAATGTTAGGCAGTTGTTCTGAGATAAATTACCCAAAAATAACAATAAACACAATGCAACAACTGAAGCCTGGTGGTCAAAACATATTGACACTTTTAAAAAAGACTAAAACCGCTTTAGTTTGTTGTGCTTTCTGATGCTATTGATGTTGCCACCCTTGTGTTATCTGGATACAGTGAATACAGGGTTAACAAGCTTTTAACTTACCGTACATTTATTTCTAGATTCTTGGTCTTTAGTCATGTGATCCTATCAGTTTGCAAAGTCAGTAAGCCTCCAACCAAGCGAATCAGCAAGAAAAAAAAAAAAATTATAAAGGAAAGAAAAAATTCTTTACCTTCTGTGCCTTGCATATTTGCCACTGACATGACCGGTGCCATCACAGCCTGGTGTTGGACAACTAGAAAAACAAAAGCAGACCAATTTAGACCAATACGTTACCGGCATGCGATCTGTTAAATAAGTGTGCATATTTAATAACATTAGTTAGGGTTTCAATTGCTTTGATTATATTTATCCTATCAGTATATTGCAGAAACTCACATTCTAGCTTTTGATTTTCCAGCCACTTCCTGGTTGTTGCTATTATATAGACATACAGTGCAATAGAAAATGTAAAATCTGTAACCTCCAAAAAATATATAAACGTACTGTATGTACACTGAATTCCTCACCCTGAATATAGGAACATTGGATTTCCTATCCCTGGCACTTGCTCTGGAGGCTGAGCATGACTAATTGTTTTTTTACACAATTTTTTTTCAGTAAATTCCCTCCTGTCCAGCTCTATATAAAGAACAGTTCACCATTAAGACCACTCACTCTCGGTCCTGTTTAATTAAGAGATCCCCATCTTTCATGTCTAATTCTATAATAAGACAATCGCAACAGTAAATTCCCCTGTGTAAAGTAATATTTCCTTTTTTTTATTTGACTGAAAAAACACATATTCACCCTACAACAACTACAATATACTATTCATACTACCTATACAATGCACAGTCATCAGGTTTTGAACATGCATTTTTGAATGATGTGGATGGCAATCTTGTTGTTTCAACATGAGTTGATTGCGATTTTTTTAAGCAGTGTGGATAGGGTAAAAGTTGAGTTCCAAACAGTTTGATTGGTCAATTTTGTGAGAGGTCTGCTGGCTCACAGCCACAGCTGCTGCTAGCTTCATCTCAAATGAAAACATCCACATGACCTGAAGCAAATGTTGATTAATGATCACACTGTTTGTATTGTCTTTGCAATGGCAGTGCTGCATTTTAATACACCAAAATAAACTAAATCAGCTGCTAATATTGGTGTGCTACATTCATTTTGAACGTCATAATTAGCTCTTAATTGAGTAAATGGCCATTAGAAGCACAAGCACGAGGGAATAGTGCAGGATAATAAGACATGTCAATTCTCAAGTTCATCAAACATTTCTCAAGATATCGCATGTGTGGTGTTTACTTGCACTGGGAACTTGGTTGGTATTTGGGATACTTACTGTGCATGTTCGTTACCCAGAAAACAATTTATATCTAAACTCACCATTCAGCATTTTGATCCTGTGTGGCAGTATAACACACAGTAGTATAAGCAATTACGATATACTGTAACTGTAAACTGCTATCTACAGTCGGATCAAATTCCCCATTTCCCATGTGTGGCCCCCACACAGCATCATCCTGTTTACATATTACAGTGCAGCAGGGGTGAATAAAGGTTGGGAATGGGATCTTCTCCCTCCCCCGATTTGAACTTGTATTTGATCATTTTTAAATAAGCTTGGTAAATATGAAGCAGGTATAAGAATTTGTGCTAGTATTGTGATCATTTTTTACGTGATCTGTTTCATGTAGAAGATTTACACACATAAAAACAATTCAACAACAGTGCACAGTAACAAATAACCTATTATCCCATATGCCTTTAAAATTTGCAGCATTTTAATTACATTTTAAATTCAATAAAAAAAAAAATACTATTTGAGAGATTTTAATTACCTCTCTGATAAAAGGTTATGTGGATAAAAAGCAGTTTATAATTAATGTGATTGGGCTTTTTGAGGTAGGCTGAATGGTGCTTTCTTTTTATTTTATCAAATTAAACTTTCCTCTCATGAAAAAATTAAAACAAAAAAAATAACATCAAGGGCAATCTGCATTCTTTTATGGAGAAATACAGGGTGTTTCTATGGGTATTGGAAGTAAATATGAGCATTGTGCTGTTTTCCATTAACATGTTTAACCCTTAGCACTGATTGCCACCAATTGATATTGCAGGCAAATCTATCTGGCTTTGGACAGCTATACATACTTAATTAGGTCTCTGCAATGCAATCTGTAACAAATACACTGTATTTGTTATTGTAATTCAATGTATGGAGGGTGACACTGATTATTACAGTAGTTTCTATGGGGGCTGGTACTAGAGTAATGTTGCTTTTCTTGAACATGTTACCTAAGTTCCCTATATCTTTATAATATATTCATCAGTGTATTATATATGGACATATAAATGATTGCAATTGCAATTCCACCTTACACACAGGAATGTCAAATCCATTTTTAGCAAAGTCTCCAGAGAGCTAATTTCATCTGTGCAGCAGGGTACAGATAAAACACCAAAGTAACTGAAAGTGCATTACAGCCATTAACAGTCATGAATTTCCTTTACAGCTAATGGGGGTGCATGTTCTACTCACACTAACCTGAACAGCTCTTGCGTTACTGGTTCCACGGGTACTGTGAAGAGAAAGGGAAAACAACAGATATTAAAAAAAAGATCATCAACTGCAAAAGCAGTAGTTTTCCTTTTTTTATTCCCTATTAAAAAAAGAAAGAAATCCAGTGTAAGAGAGAGCGGGTCAGAGCGGGACGTGCACAGAGACTGTGGAGCATGAAGGTCACCCTGAGCAGAGCCGGGAGTGATTTACTAAAGCAGTAGACGTACCTCGGATACCTTTGGAGCGTGTGCGATGGCGCTTCTCGTCTGCATCCGCCTCCATCTGGGAATAGATTAGCAGGCAGTCAGTGTCCTTATCCTGCATGGCCAGACTATCAATGTACATGATGATACCATGCCTCACGCAGCGTACAGCATCCTACCCGCTTCTCACTCACAAAGCCACTTAAACATGAACCAATCTAAATAAATACAGAGCCGCCATTAAATAATTACTGAAGGGGCAGGTTTATTGACTTCCAAAAGCATAATCCCAGAAGATTTCAAAGGAATGTTATGTTTCATTGTACCTTAATAACAGATCATTTTTAATAACTTCATATTTTAATAACAGATCATTTTTAATCCCATGTTTTAGCTTGTTTCTGCAGTGTGTGGTGTCATTTATACAAAGTTATCTTTGCAAGTTATTACCCTTACAAAAGTGTACCATAGTAAGGGTATAGAAAAGTTTGTAAAAGCATAATAAAGTATAGGTAAGCATTGTAACTATCAGGGAGGTACGGTAAAGCATATTCATAAATATGACAAACCAGGGTAAACAATTATAAATGCATTGGAAAAACATGGTCAAACTGCAAAAATACTTTTAGACGGGTAACCAAAAAGAAATATATTTATATAGCCTATAATTTTATTTTTTTATTCTCCACAGAAACATCTGCTTATAGTCTTGTAACATATTATTAATATAAAAAAAACTAGAAAATGTGTAACATAACATAATTTCAGCATAATAAAACAGCTATTAACTCTCTTGATGTATACCATCCTAGCATTTTTTTAGTTTTTTGTTTCAAGTGGCTGTACATATTTCACAATGTACAGAACAATCCATCCACATAAATCACCCATGAACACCTACCACCATTACACTGTAGAAATGGTTTGGGTCATAAAATAGTGGCTTTAAATTACTATACTTTTGAGGTAGATTACGAAAAGGATTGATTGCGCTTTTGAAATCGAATGGATGACTGAAAATCTAATGATGTTGAACAAAGAATGCACTAATGATTCTGTGCTATTGGCACCTCAATGGATATCATGAGTGGGATTAATAATGAAGGGTTAAAGGGTTAGGGTTAGATCTTTCAAATTGACCCATGCTGTACCTAATCTGTCAGAAGTCATTTTTAGCATGTAGGAAAGTTTCTAAATGTATGCTATATGTAAACCAAATAAATCACAACTGTAATACTGTTAATGTAATGCACAATAAAAATATGCAAGGCAAGTGGAAAATGGGCAGCTATGAGTTAGGGTTGCTCGGCTACACAAGTTATTTCATGGGTTGTGATATCATTTTAAGAAATGAGAAAATAAACTTCTCTAATTAAATCCGCAGGCTACTGCACCTGAAATGATTCTAACACAGTTATAAACCCTTACCTCCATTGAATGCATCAGCTGCAAGCATCTCTGCCTGTATTTGAATTGCTAATATGATCATATTGCACCACATAGCACTGGACAGTATAGAATTGGTTCAGAACTTGCACTATTTCAAAAACTCTCAAGCTAGTTCTCACTCAATTCATTAACTGAAAGATTATTCCCAATGCCTCATTACATAAGAAATTGAGAAGGTTTTCAACACAAAAAATAATATTAAAACTAAGTGGTGTATTGTAAAATATCATTCTAATGTTTCGACATCAACATTTTTAACTTACATAAATTAAGTTGTGGCATATCCCAGGGGGTTACTGCTTGATCAATTCAACCCCTCAGTTAGTAAAATAGTTACTTCAATGGCCAACACAATCTAACAACCACTAACTTTCCTGTGTTTACCTGAAGAGCTTCTACAAGGCACCCCTGAATTCCATCATGAATCTTTTCTGAACATCATCTTGTACTGTATGTCAACACAAAGACCACAGAGAAGACTTCAGATCTCAGTCTAGCTGGTCGTGTAAACGTATGAATTAGGGGCTGAGGGACTTGACTACTGCCCACGCAAAGTGCAACGCAGCACCTGAAGCATAGCAAGGTGGATATAAACAGGCCCAATGCATTGGGCTCCAAACCTGGGAGACTGTATCACATGCTTTTAAAGACAAAAAATGACACAATACTTGGAGAGGAATGTTTTAGCAAACCAGCATCAACATGGCTCTTTCTCCACATAATTAAATCAGATATGCACATACATACACACACAACACACACACACACACATACACATACATACATAATGTGCTAATGTGACTGGCGGTCAAGGCTGGCCAGTGGCAGAAATAGCAAACACCCAGAGACAGTACTGCAGTTCAGCACCTTGTCACACTTTTATTTACACAAAACAAGCAAAACACAGGAACAAACAAAAGTTTCGAACAAAACACTTCTAAATGCACACCGCACCCGAGCACAGCTATCATGGTGCATACTTTCTTTCTTATTGTTCAGAGTTAAGGTGGCCATGTGACTCTGTGTGCAGCAGGACAGTATGAGATAGTTCAGGCTTTTCAACTCGCAATGCATTCTGGTAAGCGTAGTCCTGCCTCACAGCTCCAGGGTCCTGGGTTCGATTCCTGGCTCAGGGGTCTGTCTGTGTGGAGTTTGCATGTCCCCCCTGTGTTCGCGTAGGTTTTCTCCGGTTTCCTCCGACAGTCCAAAGACATGCTGGCTAGCTGGATTGGCCTCTCTAAATTGCCCCTTAGTTGCCCTGCGATGGACTGGTGTCCCATTCAGGGTGTAGTCCTGCCTTGCGCCCTGTGTCTGCCGGGTTAGGCTCCGGCTCACTGCGACCCTCTATGGGATTAAGCGGTTACAGATAATGGATGGACAATTTCCATCACCACACACCCACGCACACATGCACCCATGTGCAGCCTGTGCCCTGCATACATCCTCCCCCTACTCTATCACAATACATACATACATGCATATATATATGTATATATATATATGCATGTATGTATGTATTGTGATATATATATATATATATATATATATATATATATATATATATATATATATATATATATATATATATATATATAATTTTCCCTTGATTAAAAGGCTACTTTATAAAAATGTTGTTTTTTATACTGTAGAACCATTCATCACACGGCCACGGCTATAAATATAATATTATGAGTTCATATCACATAAACTCCAACAAACAAACAAATGAAGACAGATGGAGATGAATCTCCCAATACTGTGTTTCCAGATTCAGACACTTTCAGTAACAGTACACTAAAGAGTATCCCAAACAAATTTCATCCCAATTAGATAAGCGCTTCTCTAGATAAATGTAAAAGTCACATAGGCTATACAATCCCCTCCACTATATCCCCACTGTGGGATATATATAATCAGGGACTTAGAAAACAGGTTTGTAAGGGTTAAAAATAATAAACAATGGAGCGTTCAGGCAAAACCTTGAATATTTATACCTTGGCAGAAATGGGTTTCCATGGCAATCTGTAGAAATCCTACCTCAGGAAAAACTAACAACGCGTCAATCTCGCACCATGGAGGCATGCCTCCTGATGGTTGATACAGACAGCGATATTTGGTGTAAAGAGTTAAATAAGGACATATATAAAACATTATATCGAAGACAACATCCAAACCTGACGCCTGTTTCACATTTACTGAGAGGATATCAATCTTATTTTACTCACAACCTCTGTACTTTTTGCTACCCATTTAATTTTAAATTAAGATACAGATTTTCATATGTGTTGTGTATGCATGTTTTTTTTCTGATTCAGTTGCATTTTAGGGGCACACTATAAATGACAGACCCCATCTTCATGGGATATACAAGTAAAATGCTGTTTACATTAAAAAAGCATACATAATAGAAATAGTGACATACCAAATAATACCCAAAGTATTTTTCTTAATACAGTATAAAGTGTATGGTTACCCCAAACACTGAGCAGTTTTAAAGACATTTATGCATTTCCTACATGCTCCTAACATTTCAGTTTTAAAGCAGAGAATAAACAGAAGTAATGTGCCCCATTTTTAAATTGCCATCTAAAAATATCTAATCAAGTTTATTGCAGTAATTTTTTACAGTATAGTAAAGCACAGTATCACATGGTAAAATCATAGTAAAAAATGGTAAATCATCAGCAGTAAATAATGATAAAAAAATGTACTTTCAGAGAAGCATTGGCATTTTCTGGACAGAATCAAAGGCAAGCAATCGCAACTCACTTGCTAATTATAAAATACCGCTTGAGCTTCACCTATACCACATCTGAATACCAGGAAGCCTCATTAAACCTGCCCTAATTTCCTTTGTATTGATTTAACCATCCAGATGGTTATAAAAAAGGCAGATACCTGCACAAATCAGAATTTAAAATAAGCTTGATATTTATATAGCTGTTATAATTAGGTCCAATGGCCCAGCATCCAATACTATTGCTTAAAAGGCTTCATCAGTTTATCCAATGTGCTGCATTTTTAATTTTAACCAGAACACCTCTGGATGATAACACAGATACACAAGAGAGTTGATATTGTTTTTCTGTGTGTTTTTTTTTTTGGTTTGGCATCTATTAGGTTTTCCCTAGCAGCTAAAAGCTTTTGAAACTGTTGGCTGCATACTGTTTTCGCTATCAGTATTGTCACATATATATATATATATATATATATATAGTGTAGCGTGCACGGGGGAAGGCAGAAGCAGAGCTGGTAGGTGACGTAATCACACATGAAGACATAAGCCCGATATACCCTCCTTGCAAAGGAGACGGCTCTTTTGTACAGTGATATCGGCGCTATGCTTTAGTGCGAGAGGTCCCGGGTTTGTGCCCGCCCTCCGCCTGTGTGTGGATTGCCTCACTGTGTGATGCGCCTGCCTGCGTTAACCCAGATTGCTACTATATATATATACATATATATATATATATATATATATATATATATATATATATATACATATATACACATACATATATACACATTATACTGTATATGCACCTGCTTGTTATCTTCCAGTGTGCAGAGTAGCCCCATGTGGTGTGAGAGCAACTAAGAAATATTAGGAGAGGGGATGATTTTCCACAGGGGATTTTAAAAATAATATAAAAATGTTGAATGCTGTATGTTAAATATCCCACCAGCAACCTGGCTCTTTTTTAATTTAATAGTCGCCAATTATTTTTTGTATTTTCTCCCAAATATCAATTTTTTTTTTTTAGGCTCAGCTCACTGCTAACACCCCCGCGCTGACTTGGGAGCATCGAAGACAAACACATGCTGTCCTCTGAAGCGTGTGCAGTCAGCCGACCACTTCTTTTCACACTGCAGACTCACCATGCAGCCACCTCAGAGCTACAGCGTCGGAGGACAACGGAGCTCTGGGCAGCTTACAGGCAAGCCTGCAGACGCCCGGCCAGACTACAGGGGTCGCTGGTGCGCGGTGGGCTGAGGAAACCCTGGCCAACCTAAGCCCATCAAGCCACAGTGAGCAGCCCCATCTTGTGCCACATGATCAGGGTGCCTGGGACAAATAATTTGAATGGGGGTTTTGTTTCTTTTTTTCTTTTGCACATTTTCAATGAATCAGTTTTTTTTTGTTACTTTTGGTCCCTTTTGTATATATGACCACAATTCCCTTATTTATTATCCAATTTGTTAAAAAAAAAAAAAAGAAAAAAAATGTCCATGTTGAAATTTCATTGTACACTGTCAGATTTGAGCTGACCATGCTAAAATATTTTTTACAAACAAATGTTTGTTGTTTTTTCTGTGTTTTTTGTTATCTGTTTGAACAGGGTGAGTTTCAGACTATTTCATTTTTTTTTATGAAAGCCTAGTGTGTGCAATTTCATGTCATGTATGACATGCACCTGTAACCTTTATAGTTTATAGCCACAAATCTAACAACAGTAAAACAAAAAAAAAAGGGGGGGAAACAGTGATCCTGTTGTGTCATTTATTGCAAACATTGGAATTACTGAAAATCTCTCAAGAATACAATTGCTGTTTTCTTAAATGGTCTAAATTTATTCCAGTGGTTTACCCAGCTAGTAAAAGGGTGCATCTGTTGTGGTGACTTTCTACTTGTCTGATGTACAGATATAGTAAAAGGAGCATTAGGGACTCGATCATTACAGTTTCTTGCAAGTGCGCAGTTTTCCAAAAATATCTTGGGCTGATCAGATGCTTTTGTCTGAACCTTGACGCCACTACCAACCACAATGGCATGGCATTCACAGGTGTAAATACTGATTATGAAATAACTTCACAAGTTTAAAAAATACTGTAGACAAAATGACTTTAGATGTGATGATAAAGCATTTAATGCTGATCGCCATTTTTAAACCAGACAAGGCAACTCTTTGGAAGGGCAAGTTCTTGTCTGTAACTCTTAAATAGCTGTACAGAATGATTATCATATACAAAACTAGTTATACTCTAGTATCCATGAAACATGAACACTCCATCAAATCAGGTGCTGAACTAGCATCAAACTAACCTTAACGTCACGTTTACAAATACAGTCCAAATACAAATGTGTCGGCTATAACACATTGTACACATAATATTTCCATGAGTACCCATCTGACAATGCTGGCTTAACTAGCAAAAGCATGTACTCATCACTAATTTAGAAAGCTGAAATTAGATCACACCATATAGGAGGAACTACAGAACATAAGAGGCATTTTTTTATACAGAGAATTCTGGGAGTCTGGAACCAACTCCCCAGTAATGTTCTTGAAGCTGACACCCTGGGATCTTTCAAGAAGCTGCTTGATGAGATTCTGGGATCAATAAGCTACTAACAACCAAACGAGCAAGATGGGCCGAATGGCCTCCTTTCGTTTGTAATCTTTCTTATGTTCTTATCAGCCTCTTATGACTGGTAGTACTTCACAGCTTATAATAGTAATACAGCAATGCTGCTTCCCAAGCACCAACCAGCTCATATATGTTTTGCAAAAACAACTTTAGCTTTTAGTGGCCTCCAATGAGTTTTAAGACAGAAGTAAGGTACAGATACTGTAATAATTATTGGGAGGGGTTGTGTCCACTGGAATGGGCAGGTCAAATGTGTCTGTATTAAACAAAATGCAGGTTTTAGAGCCAGTTCAGTATCACAACTGCAAGTTAAACTTCCTATTATGTCCCTTTAACAGTGGCAGCACCAGACTTTCCCTGATGAAGGGCAGAACAAAAAATTGATAGGGCTACACCCCTCTTTGTGCGGCATGCATAAAATACATTTGAATCATTTTCTGTGTCAGATAAGTGGACCTATGTGAACAGCAGGCATTTAAACATGTGCTGTATGTATTTTACCCTCGAAATGGATAACAAGAAAGTGAAATTGTCATGATATAATTTCTTAAAACCAGCATACACAGGAACATCTTGTATGTAAACAGTGACTGTGATTGTTCATTGGAACATTGATAAACTTAAACTAATGAAACACAAATAGAGATGCGAGCGTCTGCGCGGTGTATTTAAACAAAGAAAACAATTCTGAATAAGCAATATATCATGATTAATTTGGTATAATAATTGTGTAAAAGGTGCTTGGTAAAGTTATAAGCTCAAGAATATAATTTAGTAGTACTGTTAAAAATAGCAATACAGGGATTTTCGTTCTAAGGTAAAGTGGAGGTGCATCAATATATTTTCACAAGTGAAAAGCCGGCCCTCTCGTGAGACAGTGTGTAACTTTGTATGGCTTTGCTTACTTGGGGGGGGGGGGGGGCTATATGGGGGGATAAGGTACAATGTGGGGAGGCTTCAGCCTCCCCAAACCCTCCTTTGCCACCGCCCTTGCTCTTTGACCTGCATGTTTGGGATATCGTAGTGAAAACCTTGAGCACTCCAGTTTGAATGTACTGTCTGATACCATCAGGAAAAAAATAAACTGCAAATAGCATTTATGAAGCACTCGATCTCTGAGCTTTCCCCTGTGCTTTCATTTCAGATTTAGATTTCATCTATCAGCTGGTTATTCACTATTACCGTTACTGTCAGAGCGGGTGTTGTATCTGTCATTTTAGGCTGTGGGGACTGTCAGTCTCTCAGGACACTCTTGCAAGAAGTTGCATTTTAAATACATACGCTTTGTTTTATGGTTATGCTGGGGTCAGATGGCATACACCTTACATATACACTGCTAAATAGGTCTGTATCTTAAAAACATCAGCTACAAGGAAATATGGCTAGGTGTTGAATTTTTACCAGATAAATAAATCCTCAGGGTTATACAGTCAGCCAGGGTTATACAGTCAGCCATAGGTCAGCCTTCTGTACATTGTATTTTTTTAAAGCCTTGTTTGTTTACAGTTTTTTTGCTTACATTTGCCAAAGTCTATGATCCTCACAACTAATATCTATTTAAAGTAGCAGCAGGGTTACATTTTCAAGCTTGGATTTTATACAGTCTAAGAAGGAAAGCACTTGCATTTTCTGTTTTTTGCTGTACTGATTATTTTAAAGGAAACAACTATGAAAATATTTAACAACCTTAAATATATAACACTGGCATTTTTAAAGCTGTAAGGGACACACAATCTCTCTATATGAAAATTATGTATTTTTGACACGTCATAAATTCTGAAATTGTACGTTGTCCCTGTCAAATAAATAAATAAATGAATAAATAAATAAATATACAAAAGATGAAATAGTGAGAAAACATACTTTAAACATAAGGCATGTACGGTATTTAGCCTTTCAGCATTCAAAATCAGTGTTCATTTCATTGTGCATTGATGCTCTTTGTGACATCTTTAATTTTTAAAAGAATGTTGTTAACAAAAGGTTCATGTGCCAATGAACAAGTCTGAATATTGCTGCTCCTATATGAAACTGCTGCCAACAAAATTGCATATGCATGATCTAATTTAACTGCAAGTAGCTATTTATGCCATGAATCATCCAGTGACAGTGAATGCAACTAGAACTCTTCTTTAGTGCATTTGAATACTTGTGAAGGGCCAGGCAGATAAAATCAAAGCGGTTGCCAGGGACTGAAAATGGGAAAGGCACTAGAGAAAATGAGCTGCTGTCAACAGCCCTTGGAGGCAGCTATTTAGGTAAGTTACACCTGAAATCGTTTGGGGGTGTAATTGCTCTTTGGTCCAGACTTTCTTTTTGTCTCAGCCTGCAACAGCAATTGATACTCTGCAATGAATGGGTTATCAATTATCTTCCAAAACAATAAATATATAGATCTTAACATGTTTTGATTTGTAGGTAGCAGGACTATATATATATATATATATATATATATATATATATATATATATATATATATATATATATATATATATATATATATATATTGTAACGTAGCGGGTTATGAGAGACAGCAGGGAGGGGGTTAAAACCTCCCTGCGAGGGAATGCACTGGTTTGATTTTGTGTTGCTTTATTGTTTTGTTATTTGTTTAATTGTTTTATTATTTAATTATCATCCGCACCTGGGCGTTATTGGAAATTAGGCCCAGGTGCGGGGTTTAAAAGGTGAGCAGGCAGTCTGTTCGGGGCTGCAGAGTGGAAGGAGGCAGAGAGGTGCGCTGTCTCCAGGTGGCCAAAGAAAGAGAGCGGAAAAGTAAGTGCGGTTTCAAACCGGTGTGTTTTGAGAAGGGCGGGTAAACAGCATAGCTGTCCCGCGTTAATCAGGGTGTTACAGAAAGTTGAGTTAGTGCTCCAAGAGGAGCTAGGTGTTTGTTTTGCTTTTGTATTTTGTTTGTGTTATTTTTGTGTTTATTAAAAAAAGAATAGCGCGTCAGCGCTTGAAAAATCCATTCCTGTGTTCCTGGGTCAAGTTCTTAAAGGGGCAACGAACCCAAGTGAGGGTGAACCTTTTACATATGGTGGCAGAGAGTGTGGGCGCCCCTACGACCCTGGAAATGGAGACCATTGAACAGTTAATTGAGCGAATCAACCGCAATACTGCTGCGCAAATAGAGCAGCTGGAGAGATGGGAGAAAGAGATAGGGTTGGCTCCATTGAAGAAAAGGGAGCCAACAGAATTGGAGCTGCTGCTCCAAGAATGGGAGCAGGCTAGCGGAGCTCCGCAGCCTCCCGAGCCAGAGGGGGAGGAGCCGCCGCTTCCAGAGCCCAGAGGGGAGGAGCCGCCGCTTCCGGAGCCCAGAGGGGAGGAGCCGCCGCTTCCGGAGCCCAGAGGGGAGGAGCCGCCGCTTCCGGAGCCCAGAGGGGAGGAGCCGCCGCTTCCGGAGCCCAGAGGGGAGGAGCCGCCGCTTCCGGAGCCCAGAGGGGAGGAGCCGCCGCTTCCGGAGCCCAGAGGGGAGGAGCCGCCGCTTCCGGAGCCCAGAGGGGAGGAGCCGCCGCTTCCGGAGCCCAGGGAGGAGGTGAAAAGTTTACCTCCACCACAGCACCGACCACCGCCCCTACGGTCCAGTCCGGCACCGCTGCGTCCAGTCCCTCACCCTTTGCTCCAGGACACCCGGCCGGTCTGCCCGGACCTTCCTGCGCTGGACCTTGAGCCCAGGAGTGTGCAGCACTGGCCACAGCTTTTCCCCTGGTTCCCTACTCCGCTCTTCCCGAGCACCCAGACGTCGCTGGGCTGCTGCCAGACGTCGCTTTTGCTCCCCCTGTTCGCTGCTTCGCTTCCCCTGGGTGATCGGACATCACTGCGCCGGTTCCCAGGGGAAGATCTCTGCCCACTGCTGCATCCTCCAGTGCCACGGTCTACGCTCCGGTCGCCCCTGTTGAACCGTTGGGTCCCCTTGTCGCCGGTGCGCGGTCCTTATCTGGCTGAGCCGGGACGTGGACCGATCCACCCTCAAGCCTGCCCGTGGAAGAGGGCAAGAAGGGACATTTGTGGACTTGAGGGTGGGTGGTTATGTTTTAGGGGAGGAGGTGGCCGTCTCGTGGCCTGTGTCTTGTAAAGACAAGGGGGGGGATGTGTAACGTAGCGGGTTATGAGAGACAGCAGGGAGGGGGTTAAAACCTCCCTGCGAGGGAATGCACTGGTTTGATTTTGTGTTGCTTTATTGTTTTGTTATTTGTTTAATTGTTTTATTATTTAATTATCATCCGCACCTGGGCGTTATTGGAAATTAGGCCCAGGTGCGGGGTTTAAAAGGTGAGCAGGCAGTCTGTTCGGGGCTGCAGAGTGGAAGGAGGCAGAGAGGTGCGCTGTCTCCAGGTGGCCAAAGAAAGAGAGCGGAAAAGTAAGTGCGGTTTCAAACCGGTGTGTTTTGAGAAGGGCGGGTAAACAGCATAGCTGTCCCGCGTTAGTCAGGGTGTTACAGAAAGTTGAGTTAGTGCTCCAAGAGGAGCTAGGTGTTTGTTTTGCTTTTGTATTTTGTTTGTTATTTTTGTGTTTATTAAAAAAAGAATAGCGCGTCAGCGCTTGAAAAATCCATTCCTGTGTTCCTGGGTCAAGTTCTTAAAGGGGCAACGAACCCAAGTGAGGGTGAACCTTTTACAATATATATATATAATTAATAGGCAGTTATCAAAGCCACACTGTATAGGCACTATAACAACGCCATACTGTATAACTGAACATTATTTAGGAGATAATAATACTAATATTATTTTCCACATTATTAGTAGCCAAAAATCATTAAGGCCAAGGCTGATTAGAAATCTATACATTTTTTTGTATATGCAAAATGTATCCCTCGTAGAAACAGATATCTAATCTAAAAATGTCTACAAAATGATGATTTGTAGTTGGAAAGGGGGAAGTATCAACATTAACAAGAAACTGATTGAGCTCTTATACAGGCGAAGGGCTGGAATGCTCATATATATATATATATATATATATATATATATATATATATATATATATATATATATATATATATATATATATATATATATATATGCCTGAATAAATATAAGTTCAAATGTTAGGTCCTAGGTCCTTTATTCCCAGAGAATGATGCATTCTTGAAAATAGGACACTGGCTTCAGGAAATAAGAAGCTTAAAAATGCTGCATATTTTCATGGAGACCATCCTAGCTTTATTCTGGTACTAAATTGCCAAAGCTCCTCCTCATCTGGAATTCAGACAGGCTTAACATTGTAATGTTCGATACTATTTTCATAAACAGTTTAATACCAGATTTCTAACTCTTAATTTTGATAAGCAAAAAAGAAAAAAACACAATTAAAAAAGAAAGAAAGAGGGAGAGAGTGAGAATCCGACTTTAATTTGGGGTTTCAGCTGGTTAAAGATTGCATTCATGCCTAAGTGCAGCACGGCAAGAACATGGCTTATCTCAGACAGCAGGGTGGCTTGAAAGTACTTTCTTTAAACAAAAATAAAAAGAGTTTTGCAGTTAAAAGGGTAAGGGAGCTTTAAAATCATGCATTTCAGCTTTTTGAGCCATTGCATTTTTTTCTCAGTTCAGCTTCAAATTCAATGATACTAATTAAAAGGAGTGCAGGGAGATAACAGACGAAGTGTTAATGGGGCAGCATTGAAGTGTGTCGGGAAAATGAAGGGACCCTCAGGGGCTTGCCATGGTAGTTATAATCAGCTAAACTCAGCAGCCACAGGAGCGAGAGCTGCACTGCCATCAATCCTCTAACAGCCACGAGTCTGCTCTCCCAGAATTAGAAATACATTCAAGATATTGCAACAAACAATGCACAAAATGCTTATAAAAGACATAGTGATTTCCATTCTTCTGCCATTTTCTAAGTTTGCTAGGATTTGTGTTAGTCTTTTTAATATTGTGTTGTTTTGTTTTGTCATTTAAAATACCCACAATAAGTCTAAACTGTTTAGATTTCAGGCTGGATACTTTTTGGTTAAAAATCTTAACATACTGTCACATACTGTGCACATGTAGCCCTTTACAATTCAGAGTAAAAAGCAAAGCAGCGATGGGGAAATACACTTTGCTTTGTTTAAGGTCCTTCAGCAAATTGTGAAGGCAGCAAATCTATTTAAGAAATGCTTTTGTTTATTTAGTATGTATGTGTTACCAAGATGTTTTTATTTGATTTGATTTATTACTCACTGTATTGTTATCATAATGTGTCTTATTTTCAATATCTTTATGTATGTTTGAAACCTTGTTCTCAAGATGGCAGTGGCTTGCTACACTGTGCAGTACACATCTTCAGTAAAAAACAAGCATTTCTTGGCAGTGGTGCCTTTGTTTCAGCACCAAGGCTAGCGACAGAAACAAAATCTGTCTAACAGCAACCCTTGTGACATACTTTACAGTGTATTTTTATGCATTCCCAGACTGAAACAAGACAACACACATATTTTTATAGAGGCAGCTGCAATTGGCCTACTTATCGCATTTCCTAACAGTACAGTAAATTATCAGTAATGTGCACACACACACACACACACGATTTAGAACCAGCATTTAAGGTTACTTCTAAGACACAGCATAATACAATTTTCATAAAATAAGAATAAGTGTGTAAATAATAGCTGGTGGCTTCTCTTACAATTTATATACAATTTTTTGTTGTTTTACAAGAAGTTCTTCCTATTTTCAATACAATGGAGTTCAAAATGTCTGATACATTTGGTAAAGCTTCATGTCCATGGCCATTAGCATAAATGGTAAATCTATACCTAAACCTGTATCCCTCAGGCTTAGTGAGAAAGACATACAGTTCTAAGAATATTTAGTGATTGGTCCTACTCACAGCATTAACATACTGATATGAGACAACACAGTAGATTTATAATATCTATCGATGTGGGTTCCTGCTGACTAGCAATTGGCTGGGAATACCAGAACTAATAGGTCTGGTTGATATATATATAACATTTTTAACTTTTAGAAGCGTTTTATAAGAGAAAGCACCTGAGCACATCTGTCTGTGACCTACATGGTGTCTGCTACAGCCAGAAACAGAAAGGTATACATATTTGTATTTGTTTTTTATTTAATTCTATACCCTCTGCTGCTCAGTATTGGGTCAATCACTGACCTGTCATGACGCAAGCTCAATGATGTCATTAATCATTTATGTAATCTGATTCCTGTCGTGACGTAAGCTCAATGATGTCATTGATCATTTATGTAATCTGATTCCTGTCGTGACACAAGCTCAATGATGTCATTAATCATTTATGTAATCTGATTCCTGTCGTGACGCAAGCTCAATGATGTCATTACTCATTTATGTAATCTGATTCCTGTCGTGACGCAAGCTCAATGATGTCATTACTCATTTATGTAATCTGATTGCTGTTGTGATGCAAACACAATGATGTCATTAATCATTTATGTAATCTGATTCCTGTCGTGACGTAAGATCAGTGATGTCATTGATCATTTATGTAATCTGATTCCTGTCGTGACACAAGCTCAATGATGTCATTACTCATTTATGTAATTTGATTCCTGTCGTGATGCAAGCTCAATGATGTCATTACTCATTTATGTAATCTGATTCCTGTCGTGACGCAAGCTCAATGATGTCATTACTCATTTTTGTAATCTGATTCCTGTCGTGACGCAAGCTCAATGATGTCATTACTCATTTATGTAATCTGATTCCTGTCGTGACGCAAACTCAATGATGTCATTACTCATTTATGTAATCTGATTCCTGTCGTGACGCAAGCTCAATGATGTCATTACTCATTTATGTAATCTGATTGCTGTTGTGATGCAAACACAATGATGTCATTACTCATTTATGTAATCTGATTCCTGTCATGACGCAAGCTCAATGATGTCATTAATCATTTATGTAACCTGATTCCTGTCGTGACGCAAGCTCAATGATGTCATTACTCATTTATGTAATCTGATTCCTGTCGTGACGCAAGCTCAATGATGTCATTACTCATTTATGTAATCTGATTCCTGTCGTGACGCAAGCTCAATGATGTCATTAATCATTTATGTAATCTGATTCCTGTCGTGACACAAGCTCAATGATGTCATTAATCATTTATGTAATCTGATTCCTGTCGTGACGTAAGATCAGTGATGTCATTGATCATTTATGTAATCTGATTCCTGTTGTGACACAAGCTCAATGATGTCATTACTCATTTATGTAATTTGATTCCTGTCGTGATGCAAGCTCAATGATGTCATTACTCATTTATGTAATCTGATTCCTGTCGTGACGCAAGCTCAATGATGTCATTACTCATTTTTGTAATCTGATTCCTGTCGTGACGCAAGCTCAATGATGTCATTACTCATTTATGTAATCTGATTCCTGTCGTGACGCAAACTCAATGATGTCATTACTCATTTATGTAATCTGATTCCTGTCGTGACGCAAGCTCAATGATGTCATTACTCATTTATGTAATCTGATTGCTGTTGTGATGCAAACACAATGATGTCATTACTCATTTATGTAATCTGATTCCTGTCATGACGCAAGCTCAATGATGTCATTACTCATTTATGTAATCTGATTCCTGTCGTGACGCAAGCTCAATGATGTCATTACTCATTTATGTAATCTGATTGCTGTCGTGATGCAAACACAGTGATGTCATTACTCATTTATGTAATCTTATTCCTGTCATGGCAGCAGGATGCACCATTTGCTTCTATGCATGGATTTAAAAGCAGGCTGTCAGTGAGCCTACAGATCGCCTAGACAGGCTGCTTTGTAAGTGCAGAAGACATGAATTGGAAATTGATCCAACTTTAACAGACCTGACTTTCTCATCACCATTTTGATGTGGCTCCTGAGGTGAAACCATGCAGCAGGCAGATTAGACTGAAATAGAATGAATTAGCACAGGGGTAGCTCACTGTGCTACACCAAACTAGACCAGTCTTATTGATTACCATCATCACACAAGAGGCAGATTCCCAAAGCTCTCTAAAAATAATGACCCCTGATGGTTTATATCCAATTTCTGACGTAAAAATGTCCACAAAGTTTTTAGTCCACAAAGATGGAATCGCTTCATTGTGTGGTATTTCAATGGGAGATATGTTTGTGATGTAGAACACATTTATACAGCATGCATTTAGACAGTGTTATGTGTTAAGGTGTTGTCTTCTTCAAGTTTATACCTACTTCCATGTCAATTAGTCAATATAGCACACATACAGATAATGCAATATATCTTTTTTATAAACAAAGACTCATAAGCATTTTTTATTTAAGGATCACTTATTTGATGGCAAATGCTTCACACAAAAGTAAATGTCAAAATGAAAGCCAAGGATATTTGGTTGATATCTTCCATTTTATGTACAGGCATTTCCTAAATTCGCATTTGATGAGCTTCTCAGCTATACATTCTAGAAATTCCCTCTGGAGCAGCACGGAGTATGCTTCATGAAAATGTCATCTGCCAGTACTGCAATCACTCACACTCCAGCAATCATGTGCACAATGCAGAATGGGTTGAACATCCAGGTGAGAACGTGAACTGGCAATCAGCCACTGGAATTATGAACAAGGCCATTCTCTTTCATTTGCCGTCAACACAACCATCAAGGCCTTAATTACAAGACAAGTGTGGGGCCCGGTTGCTGAAAAGCTTATTATTATACAGCTCAGCTTCAAATCAGTTTTGTATTGATGAACTGTAGAAAATGAGGAAGCCTGGCACAGCACACACAAGACAAGAAGACTGATTACAAAGACAGTCTGACAGCACAAAGAAATAAATATGATTTTTTTGGGAATGCAATTACGCAGCTTTTCTTACAGAACCATGGCATTACAGTAGAGTAATCTTCTACTTAATCTGTTAACTGTTTACATGGCTTGGAACAGTTTACAATGTGTTTGTTGCTTTACTGTTTATGTTTAAAAAGCTGCTCCAACCAAGAAAGGCCCTCTTAATCAGACTAAGTAGCAGAAAAACAATACTCAGTGCTACGCTACAGTTAAGACTCTCCAAAAATCATTTGTGTCTGTGGCCTTTGTCAATTCTTTATCGGTTTTGTATTACGTATCATGCAACCGGCATTATGGGGTATATTTTAATTATCTAAACAGCATCAGTCCTTAAAAGCATCATTCTAAAACTCATAACCCTGCTCTATGAGAATGTGTTTCCTTTGTATTTTCATTGCATTAAGTGATGTTAACAAGGAGGTCAATAAATCACGCTTATGCGAAAATGTACCAGCAGGATAAAGGTGGTGGTGGTGTTGGAATGGACCCCTATCTGCTTCACATATGCCTTTGTGTATTTAATGACCATTATTATTTGTTTATTTAGCAGACGCCTTTATCCAAGGCGACTTACAGAGACTAGGGTGTGTGAACTATGCATCAGCTGCAGAGTCACTTACAATTACGTCTCACCCGAAAGACGGAGCACAAGGAGGTTAAGTGACTTGTTCAGGGTCACACAAGGAGTTAGTGGCTGAGGAGAGATTTGAACCGGGGACCTCCTGGTTACAAGCCCTTTTCTTTAACCACTGGACCACACAGCTTCCTACACAATATTTATTTTTCTATACATTTTTATTAGTGGAATTATTTATCAAAAGGAAATAAAACCACAGTGGATTCCACAGAGAACATCACATTGAGCCCTGTCTGTACGGAAGGCAGAGACTGTTTCTCCTCATTGCGCTACAGCAGACCCTACTGGCCAAGCGCCAGGTGACCTCAAAGCGGACACCAGCAGAGCTGGCCTTTGTCGTCAAGGGGCTGTAGGTTGACAACATCAACAGACAAAATCAGCAGCTTTTCAACAGCTCTAATGATTTCTTGAACTGTGGTTTAAACGGCTAGCCTAAATCTTCTAACACTAATTTTTCTTAACTACATTTTCCTATAACCGTGACAGATATTTTCCTGATAAGAAATTAGGTAGCGACCAACAAAATTCAGAAGAGCACGGTTAAAGGAGTTAAGATAACAGCTGATATTGCTGAGTTATTGGACTGTACAGCGCTTTGTGATATGTGTTGTTGTTGAGGGTGCTTTGCCTGTTCTAAAGCCTTTGCTTTTCAGGAATGAACTGATACAGTTGCTGTCTCTATGTATGAGCTCCTCGCCTCCCTCTGCAGTAGCCCCTCCTGGGAGGGGTATTGCTTGAGCAGCCGCAGGCTCCCCTAGGGCCAATGCTTGTCAGTGCTGTGATCAGAAGCCAGCCGCTCTACAGTTGGCAGTAAAGTAGCTGCAGAATTTCCTTGGTTGTTCACTCCCCTGAGAGCAGCCACTCACCTCTCCACAGAGGGAGGGCATTCATCTGCCATGTACGTTATCATTATAGAGCTATAATTAGTACAGTGTGAGAAAACAAAACAACCAATAAACGATTGAGGCAAATGTACAGTATATTTGTAGAAAAAGGATTGTAAACAGTGCTCATATCATATCAGCCTCTCAAACCCTAAGTGACATCACCAGAAACGATTCCATGCAGAGATCTGGTGCATATTACTGCCATTAATTGAGCCAGGTTTATCACTACTCCTCCTTGTAAAAGGTGCTAAGGGATCTTTCACCTCCACTAAGTCAGCACTCACTCATACTTCATCTGAAAGACACCACTCTCCTACACCGCGGAGTGGAGTTACTGTATGGCCAATATGATCAGACAACCATTCAAGTACTGACCAGGCCCAACCTTACTCAGTACCCAAGATCGGGCAAAATTATCTTGAACTTTCTTGTGATATCGCTAATTTGTAATCGGCTCCTGGGCGTCTGGTTTTGTATTCCACTGTTGTGTAGCATATTGCTGAATATTGGGATATAGAAATAGAAAGGTAAATGCTCAGGGACCATCATAACGTGATACTAGTGAAGAAATAAGCAGCATTAAACTTAATTTAAACAACATTCATATTCAAAAGACCATATTAAATTAACCTATCAAGTGTTTAATTATCCCAAAAGGTTTTACTCTGCACATGATGTTAGACACAGTGTTGAAAGAAACTTGGATAATGTTACCCAAAAAGTATAGAAAAAGAAATATTGTGTTATAAATATCATAAACAAGCAATAAAGAAAAGCATTGTAGTTATAACAGTCTGTGTCTGCACCAGTCAAACTATATGAAATTCTGAATGATAAGCTCGGTGCCATTCTCTTGTTATTTTCCCGTTTCAAAGAACATGTTTTTCTTTGTGAATATCCTGGTGAACCAATAGTGAAGTAAAATGCTCTCACTCATAACCTGTTAGCTCTTAGGTCTGTAGTTTGTGTGTAAAATATTTACTGTGCTCATCAGCCGTGGACGTTTTTAATTGCTGTAACGAACACATGTGCAAAAAAGCTTGATTTCTTTGAACTGGTACTAGAACATAGTGCATAGAACAAGGTTATAAAACTGCCAGTGTATATGTGTGTGTGTGTGTGTGTGTGTGTGTGTGTGTGTGTGTGTGTGTGTGTGTGTGTGTGTATACATATGTATATTGCACACTCAGCCATAGTGAAAAAATTAAATGCCCCTCGGGAAGACTATTGTTACCTCCCATGGCTCCGGGTATTATAGCCCCTGTCGGTAACAATAGTCTTCCCTCGGGTCACTCATTTTCTACTATAGCCCTCCTCACCAGTCCATATTTACTATGTGTGTGTGTATATATATATATATATATATATATATATATATATATATATATATATATATATAAAACATAGCATTCATTTTCCTTCTGTTGTAGTTTTATTGAAGTATTACTTTTAAAGAGTACAACAATAAAAAGATGAAGTAACCTGAATTAAGGAGGGCAACTTAAGTCGAGTTATACTGTGATTTCTGCAGTGCTAATGCCAATATTCTTGTTTCCTTTATATATATATATATATATATATATATATATATATATATATATATATATATATATATATATATATATATTCTGTATAATTCTCCTAAATGAAAAGAAGTTCAGCTCACTAATTGTACTGCAGGTTGTAAAAATAATGTAAAGGCAAAAGGTCATTCTTTTATTCCTCTTCTAATTGTCGCAGAATGATTCGGATTTGCTTGCTTTATCATAGGCTGGAATATGTATAGAACAATTGCTCTGCATACCTTAACCCTGTAAGAATGTGTTCTTCAAATAAAAACCAAGACTGAATGACCAAAACTGTATACACTATTTGTTAAACGGCAGTATCAGAACCAAATGTAACAAAAGCACATCATTGTATCCATTTGTAAAGGAAGACATTTGAACGGCATTGAATAAACATCACAATGCTGAAGCAGGTACTGGCATGCAGAAAACATGCAACAAGCATGTTTATGGGGCAAGATATGCATGAGAAAACTGCTAGTATGAACAAAACAGTTTGCTTCATGCGTTTAAAATCATCAGCAGCTGTTTAACCCTTTATGTCTCCCAAAAAGCTACAGTACATTGAAGACCGGTTGACAGACTACAATCATTTCTGAAACTACTAACCAGCCAGCATGCTCAGCTGAAACAGAGAGACTTTGTACAGGGAGAGGAGTCTATTTCATTCATTAGTTACAGCAGGGGTGAAATCGTTCCGTTTTACAGTAACAAAGCAGTTCATAATTTTACAATCAGTTTTGAATCCCTGCTATTAAGTAATGACCAATTACTCCCCTATACGACCACGGTTTAGTGGTAGTTGAATTAGCAGAAACTGTTTCTTAACCAATGTGTCTCTAGAAGTTTTATTTTATTTAAATGTAGATGAAAGATGCTGTATAAAACATCCAAACCATTTCTCCCTGTATAAAAGCATCCCTCAAACAGCAGCTGGAAAAAAGAGGGTGCAATGCAGTAAAGCACAGTTGGAGCTGTCGTCTAATTAAGCATTCAGTGCCTCACACACATGCACACACACGCACACGCACTCAGACATGTGTGTATGAACAATAAAGAACACTGCTGTCTTTTTAGTCCTTCCCCACTGTATTTATCTTTCTCCTTTTGCTGATGATAAAGGCATTCCGGATCTTCAGGGCTGAATCTCACACACTGGAAGGTGCATGGCAAGGCAAGCATTAATAATTAAGAAAGCATCTCCTGCATGCCTTGAAGAGAGGGTTGTGGGGATTCTACACCTGGGACTGCTGTCATATCATCCTATGGTCATTTCTGGAATGACACTGTAAAGTGTAGAACAAATATATATATATATATATATATATATATATATATATATATATATATATATATATATATATATATATATTTAGATACTTGGATACTCTAGATGTAACATCCTCACATAATGAGATCTCAATAGGTTCTTCTCATGACTACAATTCTTAAATAATTAAAGTTGGTGGTGCATTTACTGGAGAACAGTCCATATGTTAATTTAAAAATGCAGCTGTTCTATGTGCTGAATAATATTCTGCTCTCTTTTGGTTCCCAGTCAACAATACAGTAGTGCACCCAAACCCAGTCTGCTCCTGCCCAATTCATGCTGCTCAGTGTCTGGTATGACGATAACTAACTGCTACCTCTGTGACTCACAACTTCCCTCAAACCAGGTGAGAAGATGCAAATGGACAAGGAGCTAGCTAATGTTTTATTTTGATGCCAGTATATATTTCAACTTTCACTAAGAGAAAAGCAACCTTGATGGTTCAATTGATCCGTCTACCAGTTTAATACGGAAGATGAGAGAAATTAACTTGACAAGGCTTTTGTTAAGGCAACTGATGCACCAGGACTTCAAATTAGAGACAAATGCTGAAGATGTCTAATTTTAAGCAATGCAGGAAATGGCACCGAAAACACCCTCAATGCAAAATGATTTTCTTTTCTTTTGAAAAAATTCAAATTAAAAAGGCACCCTGCTGAAATGGTGCCATTCCCTGCATTGCTATCTAAAATATTTACAGCTTGTTTCTATAGTGCTGTTTATCTGTATACAAATGGCATTAACCTGTTCAATCAGTTTTAGAGAGAAAGGGAGGTGAGGTGAGGTGGAGTATGTGAGGTGGGGGGTATGATTTTCAAAGCTTTCTACTCAAAAATGAAAAAATACAGTTCCTTTTTCAGTTTCTACCAATGTGGTACTCCACTCCAGCTTGTACTGACAGGGTGCAACATCTCACCATTCTCTTTTCAGACTGTATCAAGGCGCTAGAAATCTGTTTGCGAATGACAAAGTAACATCCGTCAGTGACTTTTACATGAACACCAGAACCTGTAAAACCTTTTTTTTTGTCTGTAAAAACTAAAAGAAGAAAGAAACTCAACCAAAATCTCCATCTGGAGGCTTCTGAAAAAGTGTGTGTGTGTGCTAAAAGGAGACGGCTTAGTACAGTTTCAATCAGTCTTGCCACACTTCATTGGGAATTCATAGCTCCCTTTTAAAATCATTGTTTCTGAATATTATCAGCTTTGAGCAGCATAACACCTCATTATAAATGCAAAGTATCTTTTGGGTATATGCAATTTGATTATGCTGTCTAGCATTTCAAAACTTAACTAGAAGCATACAGAGTGCTATGTACAGGTATATTTAATGCAGATATGAGAAAGGAATTATTTTTAACGATTTTTATTTTGCTCAGTTAGAGTAATGCCTAATTAAAACACTGCTGCAGACAAAAATGTAATTTTAAATTCTGAACATACTGTATATCATCTAGAATCATCTCAAATTAAGAACCTACGCTTGTTGTGGGGCAATAAGTATTGTTAACCAAGGTCTAGATCAATTAAAAAAGTAAATGTAGGGCAGCAAAACTACAAGTAGTAAGAATGAACTTGCATGTGCAGTACTGCCTGGAAAAGCTACCTGGTTGAGGCAGAACATGATGAAAACAATATGTTTTTATATGTATAACACACAGGTCCATTACTAGTTCCCAGTTAATAGAAACAAGTACAGTAGTTTGGAACGCCCATTTACTGAGGATAGAAAACCAAATCACTGTACCATGGAAAACTGGCCCTGATTAAGAGGGGGTGGAAGTTTACATTTGGCATGGGCTTTTCCTGCATTATTGTCATGCTAGATTTGAGATTTTTTTGCTAAATGTCTCCATAGTTTCTAGTTGCTCCAGGATTCCTATATCTAGGTTACAGTCAATTCCCTTAAGGTAGTCTGCCTGGTCTCACTGGACCTTATTTGTTGATTCTGTCAAGAAGAAGACAGTAGTCTTGCTCCAAATTTGTTCTACCTCTTCTTGTACTTCAGATATTTTCTCAATCTTTTCCTGGGGGAAAACACGGTTTTACCATCATTGTTTGACAGACAAATTCCTATAATATATGTATTTTTTATTTTTTAAATAGCTATTTTTCTGGACCAAAATGGAAATAATGGTATTGCCCACTTATTTTTGGTGGCATCACTACAGTTTTTTTTTATAGTCACACACATACTTAATTTAGAAACAGTTTAGTGATATTAGTTTTCACCTACTATCCTAGAATGTAAACTTCTCCAAAAAGGACAGTCGTGGCAAGAAAATATAGTACAGTAGTGCTATTTGAGCTAGAAATGGTCAGGTTTTATTGGACGATGCCTATAATTTAGACTTGACTGTAAAAAGTATAGCATATAACATAATGTGAAGCCAATATTTCAACAGCTTGTTCTTTAACATCAAGAAATGAAAAAAACAACATTATGGCAATCATATTAAACATATTAGGTCAAGAACAAGGGTTTATAGAACCCTGAGAATATGAAGTCTATACCTCAAATGATCTCTGGATTAAGAGGTGTGGGGAGCTCTTAACAAATACAACTATGGGAATGCTTAATACATGTAGCTGCCACATTTCATGACTGTCTACAAGTTAAATCATCACGTAATGACTTATTAAAACAATTGTAGGGGCATGCACAAGTTAAAAGAGTAATAATCAAACCTTTAAATAGAATTCCCTCCCTGCTCATTTGCACAACATCATTCTCACAACTTCAGTTTTATTTTGCTATATAGAATTCAGACTTTATTTTCCCTTGGACTTGGGAGAAAGCCAGTTTAACCTGCCACCACACAATACAAGTTCAGCAGGTATTGGGAATGCTACAGTACTAGCAGAGGAGCAGAGGATTTTTTTTAACAGAGTAAAGCAAAACACAATGAAAGCCTCGTATGCATTGTAAAAAAACAAAAACAAGAAAAAAACACTGAAAAGCATGGAAACTATGGTATAAACATGGTATAAGCATAGTAAACTGAATAATTACCAATGCACATTTTTGTGGCCAGTTATTTTCAGGCCTCATCCTTCCTCCTGTACAGCATATAGAACAATACAAAATGCAGTCCATAGACACCTGTGGCTGCAAGAGGATAATGACAGTGTTTATTTTCTTTTTCCTATTTTCATACACTGTTTTAAAACCATTGATTTGGTTCCTCAACACATTAATTTGATAGAGCCTTTCATATTCAATCGGGACAGTAAGTATAATTTATACTAAATATCAAGTATGAATAATATCTGCACAGGATTCAACAAGTGATTATTGTAAACAGAGTCCTCTTTTATAAGGACGTTCCCCCAGGTTTGCTTTCTGGAGTCTCCTGTTCTATTTTTATCAATAGCATCAATTAATTTGCTGTAGTAGTTACGCTGAAGCAACATTTTATAACCTGATGAATGTGCCCTATGTGATCTTAAAATCTTTCATCAGAGCATGTTCATCAGCTACTATAGTTCTGCAAACTAGCTCATAGACAACAGTAGTTAGGCTTTCATTTATTTTTCTTCTGCCAGCCATATCAGGAAAACTCCATTGTACATGTGTCTATTTGAGTTAGTATCAGTTGTGATTACTCTCACTAGGATATTTATATTAATTATTTTTCCATCAATGTCCTATTATACTTTTTTAAACATTTGAAGACATTGAAAAAGACTTTCTGTACAGCCGAAATGTTTGTCATTGAATTTATTAAGTTTCTTTTTAGTATTTCTATACTTAGTTTTTAAACTACTTAAAGTCTTGGATTATCTACCAAAAAGATCACTTCTCCACATAATTTACATTAACCGTATGAGAGGTTTCCAAAAAAGGATGTCTCAAACCACATTAGATGTAACTACTGTAGCAAATACTGAAGGGAGGATTGTAATGAAGTGGTCAATGAGTGAATTTTATTTTATGTCAAGAGGTCATTTATAAAATCAGTTTAATGGTTTAACTATTTACATTTTTTACATTTGGTATGTATAGGATTGGGTTACCATCAGTTTCCAACTGGTCTGGAGATCAATTGTGATCATGTGAAAGCTGGAGGTCAATCTATTTCTACAGCTTGTAACAAAACAAGCCTTTCCCGACAACATGAGGGACTTCATGGTTCCGTTATAATGCACCCAATGCAATTCCAGCAAGACAGGTACAACTATTACTTTTAATTTGTTGGGTTCAATGTGAGCGATCTGTCTGATTAAATCAGACTAGTCATTTCACTGGCAGAAAGTAAAATGAACATTTACAAAAAATGTCACTGCCGTCACCAGCTTTGGTACAGTGTCTGTAAATCACACATATAAACTAAACCAGACCTGATTTTGAGACTTTACATTGAAAATTGAAAAATGGGGAGAATTCATATAAACTAAACCTTTTGCAAAGCAAACCTCCTACTCCCAGAAATAGAATGATTTAATCTGCCTTCTAAATCAAGCGTTGCTTTTCTTTTTTTACCAAAGACATTGCAGCATACACTATACTTTCAGCGGGAGGCTACAATTCTACACTACTCTGCTTTCTAAATACCTATTAAGGCTACACCTCTAAATGCCTCCTGTATGAATAGTCAAGACTGCAAAATTACCAAATTAGTTAACCACGGAAGCCATGCCTCTGTGTAAAAAGTGACAAGGACATTTACAAATACCAATAGTGTGTTACTAATCTATGAGAGTGTCCTGCTGGTATAAGCACTCAGTTACTGAAGCATTGTTGTGTGCTTCTGCAGATAAGCCCTGTATTAATATCATGGTTCTTTCAGTCCAGTAGTCAATGCTACTGACACTAAAACTTCCCAGCATTGTGAGCCACATCTTCTTTCCAACAATATACAACAACAATATAATCTGAAATGTATCTCGAAACTCTGCTGAACATTTTTGTTAACCAAGAAGACAGGTGCTGTAACATGTACAATTTGGCCAAGTAACACAACTTGGTAATTCATCTACTTTTAGATGCAGTTGACATGGATATAAAACTATTGCTTTACAAATACTGTGCATGTCATGCTAACCCTCATAGCACACCCCTTTCTAAGCATGAATGGACCAGGAAAGAATATTCTAATTAAAACAATGTTTAACTTGACATTGCATTGCCACTGCTTTGCACTAAATGCTGTATGTATGCACTTTATTCATGCTTTGGGTGGTCACCAAATTACAAACAGCATAACATAATGCAGGAATCCCATTGCACGGCAGTTTTAACTATCCCAGGTTTTACTTGATAAGGCTGAAGTAGACGCAATTAATCTGACAGTAAAACCAGGACTGGCTCAAGATGTTATGGAAGGTTTTCTTTGTATATTTATGTGGGGGGGTTGATATGAATTTCCTTACCACTTCTGAACTCTTGGTAAGTACTTTATACACATTAAGAAGGAAGACAAGGTGAGCCAGCATTGCCACTAAACCAGCACTGATACTGAAGCTCCCATGCATTTCTTTGAGCTGAACATTGTGTGACAAATGCCATGCAAGATGAGGAACATAATTAACTACTGGTTATCTGAAATAAGGTTGTAATATCTTGGTCACAAGCCATGGTGGAATGAGTCACCTAATTCAGAAACTAATTAAAACACACATACCAGACTATGAGTTTAAACATTCGGTTGCTGTAGTTCTATAAAGATACAGTACAGAGTATCATTACAAGAGCCCAATGTAAAACACACACAAACACCTATTTAACATGAAGGAGGTCAGCTGTATCTCATATATCCTGTACAACTGCTCATCTCCTCTTTATCATATTTGAACAGACTCCATATAACTCATGCGCATTTTTATTTTTGACATAGTTTGATTGCCACAATAAAACCATAGGTGTATACTTCTAGATGATTAATGCACGCCAGGCCTTGTTATGCCATAGGGTAAGAGTGCACATTAATCATCAAGCCATGCCCTCACTGTATTTCCATTATGCTCCTGTTTTAAAGTTTAGATTGATTTTAAATTGGTTAGTTGTGGCAATAGATTATGTTTTCAGTTAAAACAAGGCACTGCGCCTTCCATTTAGACAGTCACATATTATATTTGCTCTTGTTTCACTAAGCCTACCACCATCAAAGTTGAGGTTATTTAAATGCCAGTTCCCTATACTTATTGGCCAACCAAACAAACAAGCCAAGATTACTGAAAGTTTGCTGGTCTTACATTGTTTGGAAAATTAAAGATCGCTATGATCCGAAAAGTGCAAATCCCAATGTGTTTAATGTAACAGAGTGCTGTGATACGATTGTGTAATAAGAGACATGCTTAAAAAGTCCTGTCAAAATTACACTCCATGGCAAAGATGATGATCTGTGATGCTGACATCTAATGTGAGCCACGGCAAGTACAATTCACAGAACTGATCAAGCACCACAGTTATCAATAGGGTTTACTTATTGAAATAATACTAATTATTGAATATCTCAATTCTGCACTACACTAAAAAAAGCTAAAATACAGTATTTGCGTCAACTTGGATTTGAGTTCGATTTTTAAAATATTGAAATGTTTACCTTCAAGCATTACAAAATATGCTGCAGCTGCATACATATGGGTTTTGTCATAGATGAAGCTGTACTTCTGTAATAGGACATTAAAAAGCTCACTGTGAAAACATCAATATACTTCGGGTATATGTTGAGTGCATGCATACTGTACTAACTGTACATGTTCACCGATGTGATGTATCATCATAACACTAAAGTGACTGCAAACTGGTACTGGTAAAGCATTTTCATTTTATTTGAACTTTATCCCATGCCCTTTTACTCTCTATTAGATACAACCACTTGAATTGGTAAAGAGTTAAAACAGCAGATTAGGAATTACATATTAAAATGAACATGGATTGTTTATTTACTTTAACTAAAAACAAGCATGTAGGCTGATGAAGAACAGTAGAAATAGAGAAACGCAAGCATCTAGCTGCAGGTTTATCTCAGTGATCAGACACTCTCTACAGCTCACTTGTGTCTGCAGTGCTAGTGAATTATGCATTCCCCCATAGTGCTGAGATCTCAGCAGCACACCACTGCCAGAGTGACATCCTGCATGATATCAGAAATATTGTAAAATACATACAAAATAAAACTTTCCTAATACCATTAGAGAAGCGCTCACACTAATGCTCCTAGGTTCTCTTTAATACCGTTATTATACTGTTCTTTTTTAGTCAGCTAATCCATTTGAACAGCATTTTGTTTTGTATAATCTTGTTCATATTTCATGATAACTGTGTCCATGTCTCAAACACATCACTGAGCTCTTGGAAGCATATCCAGTATGGTCTCCACTGTTGTCGTCTGTAATATGCATGATTGCCACTTAAAACAAACTTATAGATACAATATTGTTTATCAACTATTTAAAAATATAATGCATAGTAAAAGACACTTTAAAACTGAAATAGAAAACTTTGAACATTTTTAAATATGGTGTACTTAGAAAGTATGTTAAGAATTCAAAAATACTGTGCATTATGTGAAAAAACATTATGTAAACAAAAGGTACACATTTGTGGTAACAGTGTATAAAATTAAATTGAATGCGTTTTCAGACCCTTCGGTTGCCCGTGACAAAAATATAGATATTTGTAAACCTCTTGGGATCTTGTTTTTTAACTGCTATCTACCTATAAAATGGGCTTGAATATATATAAAAAGTATTATGTTGCATACAGTTTGTCTACAGATATGCAGTAAGTTTAAAACATTCAAAACAGAATTATTTAAATTGTGCCTTCAACTTTTTAATACTTAACTTTTTACAAATTCTAGTGACTAGAATTAACCAACAACTTTTAAACAAGTACTGAAGCATGAAATTGCAGCTCAGAAAAGTATAATTGTGCGGTCCAAATAAAACAGTAAAATGAAGTAAAATGGGTATTGGTTATAATATGCAAGAATCAGAAATACAGGCTTTGTTTACATGTAGTCCCCATACAGTGGTGGTATGGACCCCGGGAGAATTTGTTGTACATAGATCAGCGCCATATTATTAGAAAAATAATAAGCTAAACAAACCGAATAAAAAAATAGGAAGGTGGTAAGGTAATTAATTAAAACACAAAGAAAGCTTATCACCTTCCTCAGCAGGAGACAGGTACCCCTGTTCAGTGTTCATTGATGCATATCTAAATATAGCAGAAGTGGCAGTTAGTGAAATACAGGCAAATGTAAACAAGATACCTTTGCTTGTCCACCAGACAGAGAACGTGAATGTTATAAAATGCCCCCCCACCCCGAGCTGTCTCACATACTCGTCACAAACACTGCAGCATATAAACCCTTTGAATGAGTCTGCAACCGACAAGAAACAACTACAGCATGTCTCAATTAACTCTAGGAAATGGCAACAAATCATTTTTGGAAACAAATCAAAGAGATTAATAAAAACAGTTTTTAGAATAACAGTCTACTGTAAAATGCTTTATCAGTACTGCCGTCCAACACATTATAAACAATTATGCTGAAAACAAACAGTCTTTAAATACAAGCACATTTTAAAATTAAATGTTCTTAAAATTAGGGTAAAAAAGCACCTGCCTTTAAAAATGCTACTGCTTAGTTCTGAGTCAAGTTGTCTCCCTAAAATAATGACCAGCAGAAAATGCATGGTTTACTCTACTTTTCCTTCACAGACAAGCACTGAACATCACATCACAACACCCAGCAAAGTGAGAAAATTATATATTTACCTTGAGGTTACACAATAGTGAGGACAAAAAAACTAAACAAAACAAAATAGCAATTACAAGAGCACTGTCTCCAACTGAATAATCTATATATGCACCTTTATTGTGCATCCTCAGTTATGCCAGTGTCTGACAAGTCTGATACCAGTCTCTCTCTCTCTCTCTCTCTCTCTCTCTCTCTCTCTCTCTCTCTCTCTCTCTCTCTCTCTCTCTCTCTCTCTCTCTCTCTCTCTCTTACTCTCTCTCTCTCTCTCTCTCTCTCTCTCTCTCTATCTCTCTCTCTCTCTCTCTCCCCCCCTGCCTTCCATCTTGAGAGCAACCTCCAGAACGAACTGTTACAACCAGACACACAAGCAAAAGCACAACACCAGAAGAGAAGAAAAGGGAAAAAACCCACCAGCTTTAATTTCAGTCTTCTAATAAACTTTTTTCACCTGCACGTCTTCTCTTTATCTCAAAGCTCACAGTGGAGTTCACCACTCATCTGTATGCTAATTATTGTACTGCACGAAAGGATAGAGAGAGAGAGAGAGAGAGAGAGAGTGAGAGAGAGAGAGAGAGAGAGAAAAAGAAGCGATAATAGTTCCAAGCAAGCAACCAATAGGCCTGAATGCAATACAAAAATGAACAGGGGCGACACCAATAAAATGAGAGCACAGACGAATGCAAAAGCATTGCTATGGCTGCTGAAGGTAGTTGCAGACAGAGAGGCGAGGGGCTGTATACAGAATGCATGAAGCATGAGCTCCCTCCGAGACCAGAGCACTGCAGCAGAACAAAATCAACCAGCGCACTGCTGACTTACCCTTTCTAAGCTTGCATCCTCAACTGGCACCACACACATCCATGGACTGAGTGGAGTGTTAATGTTCAAGCTGTGCACAATTTAATTCTGTATTGCAAATGGGACGAGATGGGCTAGGCATGCGTTTCACTCCTGTGCTGTGCTTCTTTGGAGTTTTTTGCTTTGGTATCCCATGACTGTAGTTTTTTGTTTTGTGTTGTTATTTTCCATAGCTGTACACATTATGATGTAATATGTAATAGTTCCCACAGGCCCTTGGATATCTGGAGCAATGCCCATGTATTGGGTGGAGTCAATGCTGTGTTTAATGTAGTGTCTGGAGATCCTAAAACCTAACAACAAAGGTTGTACATTTCTCATTTCTTATCAGTTTGTCAGTTAATTCATGTCTGGGTTGTTTTTATTTTAAAAAATGTTTTTGAATTACTATTTTGTACTGTGAACTATAAAGACAATGTAAGAATTTGAAGTTTAAAGATTTCAAATATGCAAATTAGCCCATCAGCAAATTAGAGAAACTTGAAAATGAGAAAATATTATGCATTGTCCTACAATGTATGTATTATATTACATATTTAAAAAAAAACAGAAATATAGTCTGCTTTTCAATATAACTTATCTTAGCCTGCCACTGTATACTAAACAGAGATAGACACTAGTATAGTAGTATGGTCTCCAGATTTTTGTTTTTTGGTTGTTATTTATTAAATGATTAACACATTCAGAAGAGCATTTGCCAATGGTTTACCCTTCAACAACAGCAGCTTTTATGTCATATTGAGGTAATACAGATGATAATCTATGATTAAATATACCCGTAGTCAAGCAATATCTGTAGGATAAAACCGTATATTGGTTCTTTAAAAACTGCCTGGAATAGCATATAATTCATGCATATAAATATTAATTAAAACAGACTTTGAAAAAATATTCTTTAGTCAGGCTTTTGAAAATATATAATAATATAATATATATATATATATATATATATACACAATAAAATACATTACCTAAGAAAACTAAATATGGTATTTGCTTGTATTTAATGTATAATATTGTATTATTTGATTTTAGCTTGCACTGTACTTAAACTGTGCACAAAACTTACTGAACAAAACTATTCCAAATCTAATTTATTGAAATACCCTTACATATCACTTGTCTGTATTCAGTACAACACAATGGTGTATTAGGAAAAAAAATAGCACACTAACAATATATTCATCAAATTATATAAGATTATCTTCTTCTCAAATAATTTGCCAAAATTGCAAGCTTAATAAATACACAAAGATGTGGAACATTTGATGATTGACACCTCTGGTATAAATATTAAATATCAGTAATTTCAATGTAATATACATATTTAAAACAAGGTTTGTTGTACTCTAAAACATTTCATTTTCTAATTCTTTATTTCATTTAAAAACATAATAATATGGTTTTCAATTAAAAAAAAACTGATTGCAGAAATCTGATCGGAAAAAATGGTTCCAAAGTAATATCAATTTTTACAATCAGCACCAGTAAAAGTTCTTTCTAGTGGTGCAAATGGACCATACTTTCCACAGACACAATGAATCAGTGCCAGAGAACACATGCGTAATTGTCAGAAGAAAGTGCTCCTTGTACTGTTACCCTAGTGTCCAGCTTTATTAACCCATTAAGTAACACATTCATTTTTCTATGAATAAATCAGAACACAAGCTGTATTTATGTAATCTGATAAGTCTGTCATTTTGGCATTGCATGTACACTAGCAGGTAGTCCGCCAGTGCTCAATGTAATTGCTTTCAGCAGTGGACAGCTCCTAGTGCTGAATGGGAAAGTGAGGCAACCCAAGACACTGTGGTAACTAATTAAGCTTATAAGAAATCACAGCCAATGGACTGAAGTGGCAAGCCCATAGACCGGATAGCATAATGGCAGCTGGCTACAAATCCTTCTATAATCACACTAATGAGATTAATCAGTGAATTAGCAGCAGTCAAATGTCAGAGTGGTAGGGAGAAACCCGAGCTTGGTAATTATCGTTCGCAAATTTGGCTAAATCATCTCTGGTATCTAAAATTCATTGGATGTCCATAGTTTTGTTGTTTAATATGACATCATCATAAAAAACAAATCAGTAATGACCCAATGAAGTCCAGTAAAGTGGGACAAAATGTAAAGTAAGATATAAAACATTCCCAAAAGCAATCAAAAATAATAGTTACTATTGTTCTTAAAGATGATTTCAAACAAGGTTATGCACAAAACATACCTACCTGTTAGGCTTCACTCAGTAATATACTGCATGTATACTGTTCCCCCATAAAGGTCTGACATAACTACTGTTAACAAAGTAGAAGAGAAATACATCAGATATCCACCTACAGTTCCTATCAGCTACCCTACATGCAGCTGCATTTTTAAAGATGAGCCCAAACATACCTATTCACACAATTTCAAGACACTTCATTATTTCAGTTCAGTTCAATTGATTTTTTTTAGCAGAGATGAACCATCAAACTCAGAAAATGCAGGTAATACATAATATTATCTTATATGTCTATTATTATCTTAAAGTCGGTATTGGGGAAAAAAAAAGTTTAATTTCTCTATGAACTGTTTTTATTTTAGTTTCCCCATAAACTGCTTTATTTTATTATCTAGACATTTGTAACATTCGTGTTAAAGTTTTTTTTGTTTTTTTTTTACAATGTATCAAGGCAACTTTTACCATCTTTTAAATATTTGCAGAAACTCCTAATAACTAAAAGTCCTCCACACTCTGAAGTTAATCCAGAAAGCTGTGCAACTTAAGATGCAAGGTGATTTAAGAGCATTGTTCAAAAACCAGCACTGAAACAAAAAACAGGACAGACTTTATCCAGAGTTTAAAAAATGCAAACTGCAACATCACACTTCGACAAGCATCAAGCTTTGTGCTATAGTTTGGGCATTTGCAATAATAAATCAGGTTAATTTGGCTAAAGAAACAGCACATCCTGACTTGACCAGCACAGCAGCACATCCCCACTACAACGTTATAACTTTCCAATAGTAAATAAAGCAAATATAACGGCACTCACATCATCATAGAGAACACTGCAGATCCCACACAGTAAAAAAGGAGATACTGTTAAGAAAATGCTTACATATAGAATAAAAAAAATAACTTGCACCCACCAAAACTGAGATAAAATCGAGGGCTTCAAGCAGACTATGTAGTAAACACCTTTCTCTTCGCTATGCGGAGGCTGAGGGGGAAAATGTCTCCCTGGCTGGAATGACAAATGCAGCACGATAGGCTAGCAGGCCTAAGGGATCTGTTTTACTTCCACATACATCCTCTAACACACGCACTCCCACTCATCCTCTCCATACGATTTTTTTCCTCCACTTCTTTTTTTTTTATCACCAGCTCCAAATCCCTGGCATATGACCTTCTGTTAAATAGATACAAAAAATGCTTATCAGTCATGCAAATGAGCCTGAATTCATTTTCCACAACAGATGGCCTCATAGATAATGATGATGGAAGAGAGAAAATTAAATGTCTCTTGCACGGTGGTCATGGCAACGGAGAGCAGAATAATATCAATAATAAGTGCACTGCATAATAAGGTTGTCAGTTCTGCAAATCAAAGTCTCCAGCTAAATCAGGTAGTGCTGTCTGTTTAATAAGTATGTAATTGAAGCTTTTTCACTATTATTAGTGGTAATGCGTTTCCCACTGAAAAACAGAAATGCATTTTTTTCAACCTCTTATTTCTTTCTTTATGTATATAGCTCACTTTGCTAATAGATGTTTTTTTGTGGAGGGGGTAAAGCATTCCTCTGTTTTGATCAGGGTATGCGGTACTCTCCCTCCGTGATAAGAAATACTGCATTGATGCAATAGTAGCACGCCTCAGGCGTCCAAGCTGCCTCCCAGGGGGCCCTCCTGCGAAGTGAATTAGCAGCCGTCCTGATCAAACTGATTCAAATGAAAATGGCAAGGCATACGTCTGGGTGGAACTACAGCGCTTTCTCTGTCTGCCGTGGAACAGTGCTCTCAATATAGTCTTGCTAATAATGTCTTGATAGGTTTTCTGGGAGACAGGGATTTCGCAGTGCTGCGACTGTATTTATTTTACCATTTGTTTAATATAGAAGCCTGCCTAGGCTTCACCCACCTGACAGGCTGCATTATATGTAGTGGTTTTCCTGTTTATATTTTTTTTATAATATTGCAACACTTTTACTTCTTTTGTACAGAACACAATAGTATTGAAAGCAAAGACTCTGAAACTCAGCTTTTGTGTCCTATTTTTAACTGTCTGGGTTTGTGGTGGCTTGCTTATAAAAAATGCATTGACAACACTGTAGCATCTTTACAGGCAGACTGTGTACAGTAGTGTGACAGGATGGTTTGCCGTGCGCAGGTGTGGTGATGTCACAGACCAGGAACACAAACCAAAACAGGTAACGGCGGTGCAAAACTGGAGCGCAACGGCGCTCAGTGTTTTATTAAATAAAATAAAACAAAAGATTTAAACAGAACAAAAGACATACTAAACAAAAGGCGCGTTGGCCAAACAAACAGAAATAAACAAATAAGTATCGTGCTGGTGTACAAACCCGCACGCTTAGCAATTGTTTATATTTTAATAACTCTCTCCTTGCTCGCTCTCCCGTACTCTCCTCTGTACACTCTCCTCCTGAGCGCGGACAGCTGCAGGCTTTATATTCTGGCCGAGGGGTTAACTAGCTGTTAATTATCTTATTACCCCTCGGCCATAGTCTGCACGAGTTTAGTAAGGACGCGCGACTGTCAGCTAGTTAAATAATCAGTAGCTGATCAGTCACGCATCCTCACGAGGTTTAATAATCAAAAATACAAAACAATAACAAATAATATTTTCTCTCTGTCATATAAACATATAAATCATAATATAAAATAAATAATAAACAAAGGGGTGGGACACTCCGCCACAAGTAGGAAAAAAAATATATGTGGAAGCACCTGCAACGCACACAAAATAAGTTCTAAAATATATTATTAGAACATAAGAACATACAAACGAGAGGAGGCCATTCCGCCCATCTTGCTTGTTTGGTTGTTAGTAGCTTTTTGATCCAGCTTCTTGAAGGATCCCAGGGTGTCAGCTTCAACAACATTACTGGGGAGTTGGTTCCAGACCCACAATTCTCTGTGTAAAAAAAGTGCTTCTTATTTTCTATTCTGAACGCCCCTTTATCTAATCTCCATCTAATATCTTCCTTGCACTCTTTCTAGAGCAGCAATATCCTTTTTGTAGTGAGGTGACCAGAACTGAACACAATATTCTAGATGAGGTCTTACTAATGCATTCTAAAGTTTTAACATTACTTCCCTTGATTTAAATTCAACACTTTTCACTATACATCCGAGCATTTTGTTGGCCTTTTTCATAGATGCCTTCTTCAGTTTCAGTATCTCCCATATGGTATTTATAATGGACATTTGTATTTCCTGCGTGCAGTACCTTACACTTTTCTATATTAAATGTAATTTGCCATGTGTCTGCCCAGTTCTGAATGCTGTCTAGATAATTTTGAATGACCTTTACTGCTGCAACGGTGTTTGCCACTCCTATTTTTGTGTCGTCTGCAAATTTAACAAGTTTGCTTACTATACCAGAATCTAAGTCATTAATGTAGATTAGGAATAGCAGAGGACCTAATACTGATCCCTGTGGTACACCACTGGTTACCTCGCTCCATTTTGATGTTTCTTCTCTAATCAGTACTTTCTGTTTTCTACATGTTAACCACTCCCTAATCCATGTGCAAAATATCATGTCATATAATAATCAAAAAGAAAATGTGAGCTTTCTTGATTTGGCCTTGAAGGAAGAATTCTTCCTCTTAAAATCCTAGCCAGCTAGTAATCATTTTAGCTTGGGAGATCAGATTGATAACAGACCCTGGGCACAGTCTGTCATATTACGCCCCCTCTTTGACTGCAGTATTTTCCAGCTGAAACAAAACAGTACTATGAGTATAAGAGGACACGAGAAAGAAAACAATAAAAAAAGCAGTTTTAATTTTGTCTCCAGTTAATTGGCATTTCATAGGCTTGCTTTTCTTTCCAGAGCTCCTGCCCTGCTGGCGCAGTGTGAATAAGATCAATAGAGCCACTCTAATGGAGGCTCAGCTCGCTGAGCAGCTGCAGTCAGTCGTGCTCAAATAAACCCATACAGCTAATGACGTCTGTGCAGCTTCTCAGCTCATTGGACAGTGCATCGGATGTTCAGCGGACCAAGGGATAGGAAACTGTTTACAGCCTGTAAAAAAAATGGCTGTTTCTCGGTCTCCAGGATAGGGAGCCGTCACTGATGCCGGAGCTGTGCCATTAGTAGTTTAATTGTCAAAGGGCTGCACAGCCATCAGAAAGTGCAAGCTGTAGGCTGTGGAGGAGACTAGGTCACCTAGTTTATATATAGATATGTTTGCTGTTTTTGAATTCTCAGTCTATGTTGCCATGGAAACAGAACACTATATTGAAAATGTACATACATGTAGGTACATCATGATGCTCCATGGTTAGCAGATTAATTCAAGAACAAACCAATGCCATTATCACTCTCGCAACAACAAGCACAGTACAATGGAGAACAAATAATCAATTAATAACAGACACATTCAACCAAACAATGACAAGAACTCAGAAACAATGAGGTTCACACCAATAAAACATGATTTAAGGAGATGTTTTTAAAAGAGCAAGAAAATTTAAATACAAGGGAAAAAACACTTGCTGATATAAACCTCACAAAGCTAGATGTGTGTTCAGTGGGAGAAACAAGATAACTTCACCAGCTACCTGAAAGAGACTTGGACAAATGCCTTTCGAATTTCATCTTGACAGTAAAAAAGAAAAACAGGGAAGACTGAACAGCAGACTTTGTAGCAAGAGCGATGTTATTCACTTTTGTATTCTTTAAGAAACATTGAGTATATAAAATAACATAATACATGTCTGTGCCACTGCATTACTGCCCAAAACCAACTCTAGATATAGTATTGTGTGACTATATCTATATCTATCTATCTATATATATATATATATATATATATATATATATATATATATATATATATATATATATATATATATATATATATATATATCGATTCATGATTAATCACAACTGTGGGTTTCAATTAAAAAATAATTGATCGATTATCTTGCGGTATCAAAAAATGCTGCATGGAAAGTAAATCTTACATCAACATATTTTTTTTCAAATGGCATCAGCTATATCATACTTTACCTTTTTTAGTCTGAAACCTGAAAGCTTATGACATACCAAAAACGGATCTGTTGATGTATTTTTAATCTTTCCTTAGACATGGCATTTAGCTGAAGGAAACGCAAACGGGCAGTAGAGCTCAAAAGAAAATGTCAGATTACATCAGTAAAAGTTGTAATTGTCTTTCAATACAATTTCATATCACTAGCAAACATGTGTGATTAATCGATTAATCGATCGTAGATCGAATGATTAATCGATCAATAGAAAATGTCAAGATTAAAACCCCTGATATGTATATATACACCTAGAAACTCGAGAGTGAATGTTGGCAGAGTACAAAGGCCAGCCCTGCAGGTGCCTGCTTGATTTCATCATGTGCCTGGCCAGTAGGGTGCGCTGTAGTGTGATGAGGAGAGACAGTCCCTGACGGTTTTGCCTGCCTAACCTGCAGGAGCGCCAAGGGCTATGTGACTTTGCACAGCCAGGATGTGCAAACTGTACTCTCCTGAATGGTTGATGCACCTTGAACTAAACTTCGGCAATAAATAGTGATGATGAACATATGAACACAGTACCAGAATATATGTGAAAACGTCCACTCTCTTCAAGGCAACTTGTACTTCTTGGGTCATTTCAACTCAGCATTGCCTTAGGGGTCAAGCATTTTACTGGCTGGGCAAAACAGATTTTTTTTCCCAAACTACTCATTTGAGACCTGTATAGTGAATGGATATGCATGGTATTGAAAATGTATGGAATTATTTTGAAAGATGCAATCACTTTAAGTAATCTAATACTGAATACTGTACTCTCATAAATCCAGGATGCTAACCTTTAAATATCATATGAAAAAATTACCTTTTCTCCAAAACCCTATCCTTTTACATCACTAAATGCTAATGAACATCACTATCCAGTATGAAAAGACAAATATATTACTTTAACTGATAACTGTACAGTAAGCCATCCACCAGCAGGAACCCAAAACTCTTCTTGCAGAAGCAATATACAGAATTAGACAGAATCCAAAGTGGTAAAACCCCTTCAGTGGGTTCTGCAAAAACCTGCATTTCACACGGGTGGTGCACTGCAAATGTGTTTTCACACTCTCCGAATCTTGCTGTTTTGCAGCCTGGTTGCTGTGCCTATGAAAACAACTTTGAGAATTCTAAATTCTCTCTGATCCCCAAAGAGTTAGGTGACGCAGCTGGTGGAGCTGGTTCATTGCTCTTCACCTTGAGCGGACTGCTCCTGGTGAAAGAGATAAATGCTCTCCCTGGCTTTTGTTAAAGGTCACAGGAGAAAGAAAGTTCTATAAGTCTCAACCTGGTCAGCAAAAGACAGATCCTTCATCTGACTCCATTTTGCTGTTTTCTGATTTTTTACACCTAAATTGTAATAAGTTATGCTGTTAGGTACTTCCCATCAGCTATGTAAAACCAATGCTGTGAATTTGTCAGTAGATGGTACTATACTTGAGTTCAGATCTAAAATGAAATATTTGAGTGTGATTTTTGATCCTGGGTTAACCTTTGAACCGCATGTGTTGAATACTGTCAAGGTTTCATTTTTTCACCTCAGAAATATAGCTAGGCTTCGACCTATGTTCCCTGTATCTGCAGTTGAAAAATTGGTTCATGCGTTTGTTTTCTCTAGGATTGATTATTGTAATGCCTTGCTCACTGGTGTCTCTAATAGCATTCTCAATAAATTGCAATATGTTCAAAACTCTGCTGCTAGAATTTTGTCTAGGTCATGCGCTATGGATCACATTACACCTGTGTTGGAGGCCTTGCATTGGCTGCCTGTTAGGTTTTGAGTGGATTTTAAAATCCTTCTCCTGACCTACAAGGCTCTCCATGGGCTGGCTCTGCTTTATTTGTCAGATCTTTTAACTTTTTACACACCCACTCGCAACCTCTGCTCCACCGATCTCAGACTGTGGTGTGTCCCTTCTGCTCGCCTGCGCTCTATGGGCGACAGGGCCTTCTGTTGCGATGCCCCAAAACTGTGGAACTCTATTCCGTTAGAGATCAGGGATTCAGCAACTTTGAGTGTTTTTAAATCTAGCTTAAAAACGGATTTTAAGGAGCTGGAGCCTCCTGCAGTACCAACCCATTCCAGGTTTAATATGTCTAAATACATGATTATGTGCTTTATGACCTGGCCTAGGGGTTGGTTGGAACAGACTTGAACTGGAAGTGTCAAATTGCCCCTGGTTTAGATCAGTGGTATTCCCTTGTAGTTCTTAATGACATCATTGGATACCCAGGCCTATTAAGCAATTAAAATGCTTGGTGGAACAAAGCTCTGCACTGCTCAAGTCAATAGTTAAGGACAGTATGAGAACTTGTATCTTTCCAGCATCAATTATCATGGTTAACATGTAAATATGATTTTTAGCAACAAACAAACAAAAAAATGTTTGCACTTTTCCAGAATTAGAGGTCAGGATTCCGATACATTTAGTAATTTATTCAATGGACAGCAAATCATTTCAACCTTGCTGGTATTATCTTCCTCAGGCTGTTGTTGTAAGGGGTTTTAATTCCTCTGAAATGAGGATACAAAGGATCCACATCTCTTGGAAAATGTGTCAAGGTCAAGTGTGTATAAATGTAGCTTCGGTTTAACATTTAACAGCTTCTTCAGAGCCATGGCATGTCTATATACCGTAGAACTTTTTTTTTGTGAAAAACAAAGATGTGTTTCCTCTCGGAAGGTATGTTACAGTGTTGTTTGAAATAAACTAATATGACAGACGATAATCTTATCATTCTACTGAGTTTTCATTTTCAAATTAAAAAAAGTTAGTACACTATGCACAGGTGGAGGATAATACCATGCGCTTACTAGCTCAGATCTTATGGTAAGGAAATATCTGTGTTAGCAGTTTATTGTAGAAGAGAATTGGTCTTAAGGACAAATAATAAAAAAATATATATGTTTTAGCACTATGATTTTTGTATATCTTCAACAGGATTCAACAAAAATGTTACATTAACATATTTAATTACATACCGCTTTGCTGTTTGCCATATACTTAACAAAAAAAAAACTAACAAAAATAAAAACAAGGGAGTGGTTCCCTGAATATAGCATTTAAAAGCTAACCCAATCAGATGTCAGTATCATGATTTACTGCATACGGTAAAAACACACATTGGAGTGCAAATTCATTAGAGCACCCTGATGCTTTTGTAGTTTGGATTTGTTGTGCATATGAAATCAAACCACTGGAACTGAAAATCTTGGAAAAATATCAGAATCGGCAAATTAGTTCCACACATGCAATTTATTTAAAATAGGAGAAAAGGAGCACATAGCCACAAAAGTAAAATGCATGAGACTTTTTAAAAGTGATGCACTGCCATTACAGATTCTGTACTGTCGATGCGATAGAGATTAAAGGGTATATTCACAAATGCAGACGAGCCCAACTCTTAAAGACACTCATTCACGGTGTGGGGGTTGTGTGCTGCCTCAACCGTGTTACATAGATAACATACATATGTGCAAAATGATACTGCCTCTGCCCCTTAGAAATATGTATCTTAATAAAGCACTGAATATTAATTATTATTGTTCTTTGAATGTTGCTGCATAAATGGATCACAGTTAGATAATTGGTAGTTGTGGCTCCCTCTGTTCTCTCAGAACTGTTAGTAGAGACCCTTGGAGGGAAGCCACTGCATTGAAGCAATGCATTAACATATGCAAATTCTTCAAGAGTCTCAGATAAGCAGCAGACTACACAGTGGAATGACTGACTGCCAAAGAAACCTTCTATAAACCCACAGCTGGAGACCGCTGTTCGAAAAGGCAAGTAAAGTCAACCTTATCTATGCAGAATGCCCCTTCATCTGGAACTGTTTGAGATTGTTCTGTCACAAGTGTGCAGGAGGTCACTGATGACTATTAAGAAAGTACATATAACCTAAAGTTAGAATTCTTTTGGGTCATGAACTATATTTTTTCAAGGCCTTAATCATATGTGTTCATTTGTGAGCAGTATTTCTTAAGAATAGCATGCTGTGCTGACAAAGCTGCAAATTTGCGCATCTGGAAGCTCACTTGGAGTTTTAAATCGCAGAATTAAAAAATAACAAATAATTCACAAAACAATTCAAAAGCTTACAAAAGAGAACATTTCAGGTGCCATTCTACTTGTGAGATGTCTTGCTCATTAAAATATTTATCATACTTTACTTTTTAAAGAGGAGATGATTATCTTTTCAGGATACAAAGATATTTAGTAAGTAAAGGGACTGAGGGCCTGTGGCAAAGTGGTTAATAGTGTGCAGGTGCAGGTGATTAAAGAACAGACAGACAATTGTAATCCAGGTGCAAAGGTTTGTTTTCATTTCTTTTATGTCCAGTGCCTGACGGCAAAACAAATAATAATGCTGGTAAGTAATACAGCGACGTGTATTACTTACGTTTATAATCCCCAAGCTGGTCCTGAAATATTAGTCCTGTTATTGTATCCCAACATTAAACACAAAACACATACACAAGTCCCTTTAGTGCATGAATTAGTGATTGTGGTACAATACAAGTTACTGTGAAACACGTGAAGTGCTGTTCCGGGTTTGTGCCCCCGGTGACAGCTCCGGAACGTGTTAGCTGTCTAGTGATACAAGTAACAAATAGACAGTACAAAACAAAACATTCATGGTTATCTTCACAACAAACACAGGTCCTTCCGGGTCACTTTATAATAACCAAAACGAAGGAACAGATAACATTGCTTCGACCCCTATTTATACCGTCACTCATGACCCCTTGGTAAACGATTGCAGCTGCTTTTTATGATCTGCAGCTGCCACATCATTTCCCCTCCGGGTCAATGAGTTAGTGTACCAAAGCTCTGTCTCTTTTCTACGTGATCGACTTCCTTTTAACCCTCAGAACGAAGTGTCAGGCCACGTAGTCCAGAGTACTCTGTTCCCGTTACTTAGCCCCCTCAGAGGTCGAGAGGGAGATTTACCACCAAGAATCATTGTATGTCTGTCACATATCCCACCACTCAGAGTGGAGCCGAAGGAACACTCAACTGAATCTACCTTTCCCATTACTCCCCCCTCCCGGGAAAAATAATCCCTGCACGATGTACCATGTGGTACATGAAGGGCTGCAATGCCAGATACCACCGAGTTATCCAGGTAATGCTATCCTTAATTGTGCTTTACCACTTGAGTGGGGCGTGGTCTGTGACAAGATCAAATGAATGTCCCGGCAGGTAGTATCGTATGGAGTGAGTAGCCCATTTAATGGCCAAACACTCCTTTTCGACTACAGAGTAGTTGCGCTCCCGAGGGAGCATCTTTTTGCTGATGTACAATATCGGGTGTTCTACTCCGTCAACCTTTTGGGACAAGACTGCACCGAAACCCACATCCGACGCATCAGTGTGAAGGATGAATCTGATGACCAGGTCATCAATATAAGCTGCTGCATATTCATGATGTGGCACTACTAATATATGTGTATACCTGGAGTCAGAAGGTAGCAAAGGGCACACTACGTCCATTGCAATGCGTTAAAAAGGAGTGGAAATAATCAGCAGTGAAACCAAAGGGGCGGGGCGCACTCGACCCGGCGCTACTCACTGGCAGTCTGGGCATGTGGCTACATATCTCGACATATCAGTATGAAGACCTACCCAATAGAATCAAGCCATTATCCGTTCCCTTGTCTTGTCAGCTCCGAGGTGCCCTGCAAAAGGGATATCATGCGCCAGCCTCATGACCTTGGTCCGACAAGATGGGGGAACCAATAATTGTGTTACAGGCTGTCCTGTGCCTGCGGCTAGATTTACCCTATAAAGTAACTGCCCCTTGATACTGAAGTGTGGATATACTAGCGCCCCAGCGCCATCAACATCCGTACCTTCAATAGACCGGACCTGCCCCCAAGCATGCACTAGTGACGGGTCATTATGTTGGCCCCACACTATGTCCGCGCTTGAGTACCACATGTCCGGTATATTGAGAGGGGCTGGAGTAGCATCTGCCCTAGATGGCCCAGTAACCTCGCCTTCTCGGTCACACGCGTTCCGACTTCTTTTGACTGGCGTTTGTTACCATCCGAGTGCTCTCCCACCAGACCCCAGCCTTGTCTCAGTGATGCTCCCTCCCATTTTGTGGTCCTTCTCTCTTTATTCGTTTTCGAGAGAGGAGTGGCTCGGCTGCTCTGAATGGCGGGAACCGACAGTATTTTCGTTCTGGGCGGAGACTAGGGAGTCCTCAAAATCCTCAGCCAGTTTCATGGCGTCTTCTAGGGTGTCGGGGTTGTGACACCGTATCCAGGCTTGGTTGGTAGCCAGCTGCTCAAACGCAACCAGGTACACCTCTGGGTCATCCTCTGCCGTCATCTTCATAGCCCGAGCCTTCGGTGCCGACATTGCTGGTGTTCCTGTAGGGACTGGTGCTGTGGAAAGTGTCAGCCCTACCCGTTCAATGAGCGCAGTGTAACACGTAAATAACAATGGGTTGCAATCCCAAATAATAAACACAAATATATCTGCCCCACAATAATACTAACACGGTCACTAGTCCTGGGTGCGTGCAGCAGTGCTCGTGGTGGGTGATACAGTTTAGTACTGACAATCATGCAGTGCAGTTCCAGGTTGGTGCTGGCCCTTGGCGACAGCTCCGGAATCGTGTTAAACCAAACGAAGGTACAGATTGCGATTCTCTGTCCCTTTTTCTGCCGTCACACATGACCCCTTGGTAAACGAGTGCAACCGCCTCTCCAATCTGCGGCTGCCACGTCATTTCCCTTCCGAGTCAATGCGTTCTTGCAACGGAGTCTCGCCTTCATCCTGACTGGCTGACTTCCCGACCCTGGGAAAGAACTGTCAGACCAGCCCATCCTAAGAACTCTGTTCTCGCTGCTTAGCACCCTCACAGGTCAGGAGGGAGATTTACAACCAAGAATCATTGTATTTCTGTCACAATACTGTATATAAAACAGACCACAGAACAAGGCAAAGCACTTCTGTAAAAAAATGCTGAAGCCTGTAGATGAGATATTGGTATGCCAGCGATATAAACTACCCATAATAGTGGGTTTGAAGAGGCTTGAACAGGTATTGTTTGATGTAGCTAAATTCCAGGTCTCTGAATGGAAACATTAACAGTGATACACATCTGTTACTGAGAATGCTCAGCTTTGTGTGTCAGACTGCTCTACAGGAATTTATTATAAGTAAATTACCTATTTGTACAACCTGGTCTAACCCTGTTGTACTGTGTTTAAGGAATTTGTAGGAATTTTTACCAAATATTTCTGTATGAACAATGGTTTTTGAGCCAAGCTTGTCATCTTGCAGAAGCGAGCACTTCCTTGACTTCCCAAGCCCTGCTTTGTCAAAGAACACTAGTGTACCAATCAGCAAGGCTGTGTGTACCCAAATTCACATTCACATTGTTTAAAATAAATCAGTTTGCGGAGGGTTAATTCTGGTCCTCTTTTGGGAGACTTCAGAAGGGCTTCATCTTCAAGTATATCAATGCAAGTCCCAGGCTCAGAGGAAGCCTGTGTTCTTAGCTTAGCTTTGAAATTCTTTATTTTAGGAGGGGGGGTGGGTAGACGTACAGCAGGAGAAACAGACAAAAACGTCCTTTTCCTTGCTCGGCTTTTCAGTGTGTCTTTGACCTTATGTTGAATCTCGATTGAGCCTTCTGAGCTTGCCTGGGGGTGTGGGTACAGCTGATCACCTCCAAGCTTCTGTGTTCAGTGGAATGCTGGCCCAAATAGCCCCAGTGTTAACCAGAACAGCTTTAAAGGGACAGCAGTACAGAGGCCAACTGCAGATATATTTTTAAGAATTCCTCTTTGGTCATTTAAAACTAAAAATAAAGACTGATCGTGTTTTGAAGGGGTCATATTGAAATTAGTTGAGGACCTACATATCTATTGATTAGATATCCAATTTGTATTTATAGCGATCCGAGGTTAATTCAAATTAAATTAAAATACAAGGGAAAAGAAGTTTCTGTTGTTCATTGAGATCCATTCACCCCTCATTTTCTTTCTTACCTCATAAAGAAACAATGTAATATGAAATATGTTATTTAATCATAAAATACCTTCTGCAGTTGCTCTGGCAAGAATAAATATACATGACTGTATATTTAATTTCCAATGATAATTCCTGGCCCCCACAACTCGACTTATGAATGAGTCTGTATGTGGCATACCTGCACTAAAAAAAACTAATTATCCTATTCTGTTAAATGTGATCTCTACTTAGAATGCAATCTCTTTATCATTTTAACTTGAAAGCTGAGTCATTCTGACTTTTTCAGTTAATCAAATACAAATATTTACACAGAAGGTGGGTGGGGTGTTATTGGCTGCATATAGAGATGTTGTACTGTATAAATGATCATTAAAAACAAATCTGAGGTCTATGTATGTGATTATGTTCTGTGTAAACAGTCTCCATAGATCTACCCCAATACAGACCCATCTACTAATGACCAGTAAATCCAATGAAAGAGCATAACATACAGTAAGGAGGTCTTAACAACGGGCTGCAGACACACCCTGAATTTACTCATCTTTTCACTTTAAAGTTGTGGCTACTTGTAGCTGGAGGCAAACGGATAGATTCACTTTAGTCTGAGGACCCAAGACTGTGGTTTTTAAGGTTATGAATGAGAGAAGAAGAGCAAGGCGCTGTCATTATTAGCCACCTGGAACACATAGAAGGAAAACAATAAAATCCACAAGCAATAGCTGTTCACATCTACAGAACTGAGTGGCTTGGCACTAATCAAGGCTCCTGGGATACTGTGCAATGGAGTGACTGGCAATTTACCATATTCATCATCTGAATTGAGCAGACCATATCTATTGTATTGCATATTTGCCATATATATTTAGTAGCATGGACAAGTCCCTTAAAAATGCAGCAATATAAATGAATACATTACAGACAGGCAATTACTAAAATGTTGTCTGATGTAATAGTATCATGAAGTCTGCATCTGAATTTAAAGTATGAAAATTGAAGTGTCGAGCAAGAGGCTACCAAGAGTTTCAATCAGAGCAGCCTGACAATCAACTAATGGAAAAATACACATTTTCGGTGCTATCACCGTGCTAAAAATCCACAATTTTGCAATATTTGAAAAACAGTGCAATACCATCCTTGCAGTGTGGCATCACTTATATATGTGCCCTTCATTGAACCCATTCATTCCCACACCTCAATAAACACATTGACTCACTCAGTCCCAGTGGCGGCACTGGGTTGTTCTAGTTCAGATATTGGCTCACTCAGTCCCAGTGGCAGCACTGGGTTGTTCTAGTTCAGATATTGGCTCACTCAATCCCAGTGGGGTCACTGGGTTGCTCTAATTCAGATATTGACTCACTCAGTCCCAGTGGGGTCACTGGGTTGTTCTAGTTCAGATATTGGCTCTCTCAGTCCCAGTGGCGGCACTGGGTTGCTCTAGTTCAGATATTGGCTCACTCAGTCCCAGTGGGGTCACTGGGTTGCTCTAGTTCAGATATTGACTCACTCAGTCCCAGTGGGGTCACTGGGTTGCTCTAGTTCAGATATTGACTCACTCAGTCCCAGTGGGGTCACTGGGTTGTTCTAGTTCAGATATTGGCTCACTCAGTCCCAGTGGCGGCACAGGGTTGCTCTAGTTCAGAGGGAGTGTAGTTGTCTGCCTTTGCGCGTTGTTGCAGAAATAGTTCTAAAAACATGATCCTATGTACAGTATGAGTCATGTCCACTGATAGGATAAGGTTAACCACACCACTGATGATTTTTTAGTTTTTTTTAATAAACAATCTATTTTAGTGTCCATGGTGTACCGAGGTGTCTGACATGGGGGTGCAATGAGGTCACTTTATAATCCCCCTGCACTATACAAACATTTATGTTAGGAATGGGAATGGGTGTTTTGTGAACAAAAACAAAGCATTACTGGGGCATAATGTAGATACTGTACGTGATAGAAAAATCTGATACAGGCAGTTGGTAAAAACAGTGTGGCCATGTGGAACTGGCAGGGGCGGCAGAATGACAATTACCTGCAGTACTAGAAGCTTCCTAGTCCTTTAATTACTAAAAGCATGAAATAAGAATACAACTTGAACTGAGTAGTACATTTTCTGGGTGTGTATTAGGTTAGATTGTTACTGTCTGATTTTAGCTTTAAGAAGTATTACCTCATCAAAGCATTTGGCGTAGGTCCCACGATGTCTGTTGTGTATTGCCAGTATGTTCCTTATAAAACTGTACCTTTGTTTTTCTATTCATTTACTGTGTGCTTTACCATACTTACTACAAATCTCTAGGATTTAGCATGTGTGCCTATTCTTTATCATGCAATCGCTATTCTTTTATAATGCTTCATTACCCTTTGCTATACCTTTACCAAATTATACCACAAATATGCTAGGTATATTTAAGACAATATATTTAATCATATTTCCATCTCTTTAATAAGTTTGGTTGTCACTACAGAGCAACTATTAGGCAAACTCAAATTATTAATTTGCTTGAGACCTGTCAAAAACACGTCTGTTTTTCTCAGTATTGTGAATGTTGTGGATGCATAAGCACTCCATTTAAAAAACAGACTTTGTGAGCAATGAAACACCGGAGGAGTAGGTATGTCCTCTGGAACAGAAAGCAAACATGTGAATACTGTACAAAGGCAGAGAAAGATATTTATTCAGGTGCGGTGCATATATTTTTTGCATTAGAGAGTAGCTAATTTCTAACCACACACACAAATAAGCACACCATGCTTTAAAACAGCGGGGAAGGTATGCTTTGAATTGGAGCCTCAGCTGTCCCTGGAAAGGGTGTTGCTGCCGCTGCCATCCTTTACAGTAATAAGGAGAGCCTCCCGGGGGGAGGGACGACCACAACTGGAGGTCATTACCAGAGTCGCTCTGCTCTCTGCTGATCCCAGGGCAGACGTGGCAGGTGGCAGCTGCAGGGAAGCCTGCAGCTGTGCCACTCTGTATTTTCCAGCAGGGACACTACAAAGAAAATCTGCAGAAGACTACATGAAAACACTAAGAAAACAAACAAGGAAGATCTTCAGGACATTTCCAGTGACCAAAAATTAAAACCTACATGTAACTGGTCTCTGAGAAGAAGAAGAAGAAAATGTTAATACAAAATGACATTTTATTGTATTTTCAGTTCTCTCACTGGTAGTGCCTTGGTTTTAATATGGAAGCTTATGTGTTATTATAGTGTTTGGATATCTACATTAAGGATTTCTCCTTTAATGCAATGGGTAATTCAATGAGGTGCCAAAAATCATGCAAATAGTAAGTATTATGGGATCTTTACCACCACTCAAACTACAGACCTCTGGGAAATATAAGTCCACTCAAAACTGCAGACTTCTATAATATCCTAGGCCCATTTTTATTTATTTTTCACTGAAAGAGGTAAACCAAGGGTTTCATCTACACAAGTACAGTATACTATACATTTGTACCTGATGAACAGCAATCTGCAGTGTTGGAATGCACTCAAATGAGGATTCTTTTTATTTAGGTTAATAACTTGCATCCTGCATGTTGTAGTTTACCTATGCTGGGTTTACATCCTTTGCTAAAGGAGACATGGGTAGTGAATGCAGCAAAACAATGACAGGCAAAAAGGTTTGTTCAGCGAGACAAAAGATGATATCCCGTCGAGACAAATTACAGCGGCACGGTGCCTAAATGTGTGGAAGCAGTAAGTGCTATACAGCAGCCGTATCACAGGGAAGCTGTGTGCATCTCTCATACGCCCTCAGAATGTAAAGCAGGGGCACTGGGGACGTGATGCTGCTATTCAGGTCAGAAATTAGCCTCTTCCTGGAAGCTCATCACATGGCTAGCTCCAAGGCCCCCTGTAGGCCAGTGTGCTTATACGCAGCAAACACCCAGAAAGAAGTCATTTGAAGTGACAGGTAGCCACAAACCCGAGGCCAGTTTTATCCCTCTTGAGATTATTTTTTTCAGTCCGTCAATAGCGACCCGTACACCCTGCATCTCCTATAGGCATACACCTGTACAGCCTCCGCATCCACATTCTGTGAAGCAACCTTTTTACAAATCCTGATTAGTTTTATCTACAAAGCATTCTCCTGGATGGTTTAAGCCCTAGTTTAGAAATCTCTATTGTGTTTGTATTTTCAGAAACAGACACGCTGGATGGAGCCGGCAGATTTGCACCTAGTTTTTACGAATAAAGGTAAGATTTACCTGCCTCGGGTACATTGTTATGTAACTTTCAGCTAAGGAAGCACACAAATCTCTGTTTAATGCAGAGATAGAAACACTAAGCAGAGAAGAACATGCACTCCTCTCTACTCTCCCTATAGGCTTGTGCAACCACCACACAATATTTCATGCTGTCACCTCCTTTCTCCCTTGTTAGCAAAAGGACAATGCTAGCCTGAAAATACATGTAGGCCTCCTGTTTTACTACAATACAGTCTGAGCAATTGGGTCTTGTGCACCTTCAGCTACCGAAACACATTTTATTATCATTAATGACAAAATCCACTGCAATATCCTTAAAGGAAATAATGACCTGATAACATGACTTTGGAAAAGACCCTTGCTGAATATCTAAAAAATCGAATTCCTGTTCAATTATTAATTTAGTTTCTTACCAAGGATAGTGTACATTAACTCAGATGCTTCATCTTGAAGGTTTCTCTCTAACTAACAAGTTAACTGAATTGTTCCAAATTCAGTGACTGATTTGGCATTTGAACCTAGTATTTTTCTGTCTCGCAGTTTTCATCTCCAACTACCAGTACATACTGCCTCCTAGCTGACAATTAAAAAGAAAAAGCTGACAAAGGGTGTTTGGTTTCTTAGCAACCGACACAGGATGTCTCTTACTAAAACACAGAGGCAGAAATGTGCACTTTCATTACACAAGTATATTAATTTTAATAAATCATATCTAGTTCAGAACAACTGCACATCTAAAAAGACCAGCCCCTTAAACACCATCCATGTACCAAAATATATGTTTAAAAAATGTATTTTACAGTTTCTCTGCCTCACAATACCACCACCTACATTTCGGTCAGTCAGATTAAAACCCTGAATAATGTTCTGTTTGAAGTGCTTGAATTACTGTAATTCTATAAACACCTATTTATTATAATAATGTATGTGAGCTTTTGCTGAAATTCTTTTTCAGCTACGCGGTGGAGGGGTGAATGCTGCAGTGATCCAGGACAGAATTTTAAATAACCAGACAAAGAATTACATTTTCACAAGCACTGCGCCCTATTACACTAGCTTTTACAAACTGTAATGCTGCTAACCCCACCATTCCACTTTAACAATTTTCATGCACTGCCAATTTGGAAATAACAGTATGTGTTCATTCAAAATGCAGATACTGCTGGAAACAGAGAACTTCATACTTAATTAGTAGCAAATGCTTACATATTTATGGTATGTTATGCTTCTTCGTAAGAAATTGCATTTTAATATCTGTTTTAATGCAGGTAATTTTAACAACCTTGATATTGCTACCTTTAACTCATGCATAAACTCAAGAGTGGAGCTTCCACTGTACTGAATTGTAATACTTATAGGGGGGGCAGTAAATCACTGCTGTGGGAAAACAGTCAGGAGTATCACAGAAATGAACGGCTGCAGTATTGAGAACCGTTGCTGTTTAGATAATACAGTACTGCAGATCCACATCTTTTTTTTCTACAGACAAGAAGGCATATATTTAATATTTGATAATCGCCTCTTGACAAAACCTTGCAATGCTGCACACTAACAGAATGCAGTAGAGTATAGCGTGAGAGGCTAACTACAAGGACACAAATATAATATAAAGCTGAATTTTAAAAAAAAGTCAATGTCCAAGACAAACCAATTCCTCTGATTGGCCCATGAAATCTGATCTATTAATAATTGGATCATTTAACTGTTCGGCATACTGTATGTGACATAGTTATACAAGACAAGTCAACCCTCCTCTGCAATCCACAATTGCTCAATATAGAGTGTATTTGTACTGACTCATTGTGAGACCCTGAGCAAGTCAGTTAACCTCCTTGTGCTCCGTCTTTCGGGTGAGACGTAATTGTAAGTGACTCTGCAGCTGATGCATAGTTCACACACCCTAGTCTCTGTAAGTTGCCTTGGATAAAGGCGTCTGCTAAATAAACAAATAATAATAATAATAATAATAAATCATATTCAATACTCATATTTGGTATTCAAAAGTTTATCGTGTGAAAAAAGCAGGGTGTTGTCTTTTTGAGGGATGGTGGGATTTTAACCAGAAGGTTTGTGAGCGTGAATGTGTGACAGACCTCCAAAGTACCTGACATCATCAACTTAGATTGGGGGATAATTAGCAAACTTGTCAAACTTGCAGACGATAAAAAAGCTTGGGGGAGTGACGGACACACTTACAGCTACCCAGTAAATTTAGACAAAATTGGGCAGAAACATTGGCAAATTAAATTCAATGTCAAATGTTAAGTGTTACGTGCTGGTCACAAAAACATAAGATCTAAATACCAAATGGACGGTCTAGGAACAGGCTCGCCAAGAGAAGGACCTTGGTGTTTTAATAGACTCTTCTGCAACCAGAGAGTGCTATTAAAATGGCAAACAGAACGCTTGGGTATATAGCCAAAAGTACAAATCCAATGAGGTTATGATTGTTTAATGGACTGGCGAGACTGCGCTTAGGGTACTGTGTCAAATTCTGGTCACGACAGTATCAAAGGAACATTGTGGCCCTGGAGAAAGTCCAAATGAAGAGCAACTAGACTAATCCCAAGGCTTAAAGGACTGAGACTTTATGAGACTTTGAGAATTAATTTGGGCCACATTACGCACAGGTTTAGCTGGATGGGGGATTTTAACTCCATCCATGCTGTAAAACAACAATAACGAAAACATTGTGTAAAACAAACACAAAATTAAATTTAAACAATAATACAACAAAATAATACAAAATACACACAAGTGACGCACAGGGACAGGATGGCCTCTCATTTGAAGATTTTCTTATGTTCTCACCTGCATAGTCAGAGCCCTGTATTATGCATTATAACAGTTTCTCATCATATAAGCAGAATAATGTATACTTCTCAGAGAAAATGATAAATGATAAATAAGCTGAAGAGCGGAAACATGCCTCAAATAAATGTGACTTATAACTGCACCAGTATTCAAAACCACCACTTTCCACCACAGAAAGCAGAAACGCAAATGAAAGAGTAAAAACATAAACTAGAAAAAATACTGCAGTATCACAGTGAAACATTTTGTGTGTTAACATGATTAGTGAATTCCATTTAGATATGATGAGGACACGCAGTCAGTGTGAAATGAACACTCTCCTACACAGACTACAGTTTCAGAGTGGGAGACAGATATGTTACCTTTTGACACCCAATTAAGAGATGACTTAATTGCTGCTGGGCTTATGAGCATATACAGTAGAACATAAGAACATAAGAAAGTTTACAAACGAGAGGAGGCCATTCGGCCCATCTTGCTCATTTGGTTGTTTGTAGCTTATTGATCCCAGAATCTGATCAAGCAGCTTCTTGAAGGATCCCAGGATGTATCCTGGGAGACAGTCAGCATGGTTTTAGGAAAGGGAAATCGTGTCTAACTAACCTGCTTAATTTCTTTGAGGATGCAACATTGACAATGATAATTATAATGGAAAGTTACATAAACTCCTAAGTCTTTTTCATAGATTCCTTCTTCAATTTCAGTATCTCCCATATGGTATTTATATTGCACATTTTTATTGCCTGCATGCAGTACCTTCTTTCTATATTAAATGTCATTTACCATATGTCTGCCCAGTTCTGAATGCTGTCTAGATCATTTTGAATGACCTTTGCTGCTGCAACAGTGTTTGCCACTCCTCCTATATTTGTGTTGTCTGCAAATTGAACATGTTTGCTTACTATACCAGAATCTAAGTCATTAATGCAGATTAGGAATAGCAGAGGACCTAATACTGATCCCTGTGGTACACCACTGGATGTTCTTTTTTCATCTATAGAACATACTAGTTTCTGCTGAATGTTAAATGAATGTTCTCATAGTGTGTATTATTATATATATATTTTTAAAAACTTGTTTTTAATATATTTAGGGCAGTTAATAAATCATGCTTTTAATGTTAATGCTTTTTGTAGTTTTAATTTATAAACAGTACCATGGTTTGCTTTGAATTACATTGCTTTTGTGCAGTTTCTAAATCCCAGTAAATTGGTAACTGTAAAGACAAACTGAACTACAAATTTGATTGAATAGTTTGCAGACAAAGTAAAACGGAGAGGTGAAAAAGATCTGTGTCATTGAAATGGCCAGTGGTTAAAAAATGTGGCGGCGAAATGTTTCATTTTTACCCATCAACTCCCGTAATGGAACTTTATTTAAAAAAACATGTGATATAATTGTGTACCCAAGACCTTGATATGGTAGCCATATTAGGTCAGAGTTCAATGTCAAAGTCACCAACATATTTTGCATGCAGTTTTTAACCCTGCAAATATAAAGTCACTATGAAGATACAAAAGGGCTTATTTTTCTTGTAAGGTATAAGATATTGACCTAGAGCCAGTATCTCAAAGCATTGGCCCTATTGGGATATCAGCAGTAGACGTAGCAGCAGCTGGGTTGGCAGCAACTGGTTTGCTTACGAAATAAAGGATGTTAAAAAAAAAAGTAAAAGCAGACACTTTTTTTAAAGTATATGAAATGAAAAGAAACTAAAATGAAAACAATGCCACAAAAGTATGTACTGTGCATGTGCTGTAATTCAAATAGATTATTAAAACATAAATAAATACAATTTGCATAGACTGAAGTGTCAAAGTGCCACATATGGAAAAAAAAGTGACAGGATGGAGTAATTGCAGGTTTTAAAAGCGATATTCCACATTTTAATTAGCTCAAGAACTGCTGGGCTCCCTTACCAGTGTGTAGAGTGTTCTGGAAGGTTCTTCCAAATAGACTTATTTCACCCAGATTGTATTCTTTACAAAACACAACACTGGAAATAAAAACGGTATCTTCATAATGACTGAGAGTTAGCAGAATCAGTACTCAAATTTGCCAAAATTGAAAGTACTGTAGGAAATTGTTTATAGCACACCAGCAACATGTCATTTACGCCCTTATATTATGAAAGCACAAGAGAAAAAAGGCCTGGCTACTGAAATAGTTAGCAGGTCAACAAACATTTGCATTTGTCAGACAAGCATGGGGTTAAGGGATAGTTTTTCAATAAAAGATTAATAAAAAGATAGATAGCTTTGTAACAAATGCTACATTTAATAATTCCAATTAAGTAAGTATTATCTATCTATTTTGGTAAATTTAGACCCGAGGAAACTGTTTCACTTTAGAGAAAAGATAAAACTTATAGCCAGTGCTGGAGCCACTCATAAAAGGCTAATCATGAATATATATATATATATATATATATATATATATATATATATATATATATATATATATATATAATTCAGTGATAGAACAAGAAAAAACATCCCTTTTTATATTTCTAACAGATATCTTTAATCCAAATGTCGCTCCTGGTTGCCGTAAAATGTAAAAGGTTTTTCGGTTTCCATTAAGAATCAGACCATCATTTTTATTATACCAATGATATGCTTCTTAAATTCCACGACATACTTGTATCTAAATACAATATCTGTCTTTTGTTATTCAGTCCAGAATAGAGCTCTGCACCGCGCTCTTCAATGCAGGAGATGTGTGCTGCTAGGATGGCACTGATTCAAAGGTGCATCACAGCTCTGAGATTACCCATTTCTGACACTGTACTGCTGCTGCTCATGCGTTTATACTTGAGAACAAATATTTAAAAAATGCACTGCACCCAGGGGTGGCGGCAAAGGAGGGCTTGGGTAGGCTGAAGGCTCCCCAAACTGTACCTTATCCCCCCCAAGCAAAATTACATTTTTTAAGTAGACTGGAGCAAAATAGAGAAAACATCCACAGAAAAAGCAAGGCACAAAACAATTACATCCCAAAATAGGCAAATCAAAATCTAAAACAAAATGGCCAAAATGGTTTAATAGATCAGTTAAAAAAAATATCCAGAGAAAAGATACAAAGTGTTTAAAAGGGACCAAGAACAAAGTACACAGAAAGAGTACTTGGAACTGCAAGCACAAGTCAAAAAGGAAGTTAGAAAGGCCAAGAGAGAGATAGAAATTAACATTGCCAAGGGGGTTAAAACCAATTCCAAAAAGTTTTTCCAATACCCCATCACCGCGTATCCCAATACAGCGCGACCCCATCACCGCGGGACCCAATACAGCACGACCCCATCACCGCGGGACCCAATACAGCGCAACCCCATCACTGCGTGTCCCAATACAGCGCGACCCCATCACCGCGGGACCCAATACAGCATGACCCCATCACCGCGGGACCCAATACAGCGCGACCCCATCACCACGGGACCCAATACAGCGCGACCCCATCACTGCGTGTCCCAATACAGCGCGACCCCATCACTGCGTGTCCCAATACAGCGCAACCCCATCACCGCGTGTCCCAATACAGCGCGACCCCATCACCACGGGACCCAATACAGCGCGACCCCATCACTGCGTGTCCCAATACAGCGCAACCCCATCACCGCGTGTCCCAATACAGCGCGACCCCATCACCACGGGACCCAATACAGCATGACCCCATCACCGCGGGACCCAATACAGCGCGACCCCATCACCGCGTGTCCCAATACAGCGCAACCCCATCACCGCGTGTCCCAATACAGCGCGACCCCATCACCGCGTGTCCCAATACAGCGCGACCCCATCACCGCGTGTCCCAATACAACGCAACCCAATGACCGCGTGTCCCAATACAATGCAACCCCATCACCGCGTGTCCCAATACAGCGCGACCCCATCACCGCGTGTCCCAATACAACACGACCCCATCACCGCGTGTCCCAATACAACACGACCCCATCACCGCGTGTCCCAATACAGTGCGACCCAATACAGCACGACCCCATCACCGTGGGACCCAATACACTCAAAGAAATTAAATAAGTTATTTACAAACTGCTAACCAAGATCACGCAACAGTCTCTTGACACAGGGGGTTGTACAGACTGGAGAATTGCAAACGTAATACCGATCCACAAAATGGGAGACAAAACCGAACCAGATAACTACAGACCAATAAACCTGACTTCAATTATATGTAAACTTATGGACACTATAATAAGATCCAAAATGGAAAATTACCTGTATGGTAACAATATCCTGGGAGACAGTCAGCTTTAGGAAAGGGAGATCGTGTTTAACTAACCTGCTTGATTTTTTTGAGGATGCAATATCGAAAATGGATAATTGCAAAGCATATGACATGGTTTATGTAGATTTCCAGAAAGCTTTTGATAAAGTCTTGCATAAAAGATTAATTCTCAAACTGAACACAGTAGGGATTCAAGGAAATGCATGCACATGGATCAGGGAGTGGTTAAAATGGAGCGAGGTAACCAGTGGAGTTCCACAGGGATCAGTATTAGGTCCTCTACTATTCTCTAATATGACAGACTGTGCCCAGGGTCTGTTATCAATCTGATCTCCCAAGCTAAAATGATTACTAGCTGGCTAGGATTTTAAGAGGAAGAATTCTTCCTTCAAGGCCAAATCAAGAAAGCTCACATTTTCTTTTTGATTATTATATGACATGATATTTTGCACATGGATTATGGAGTGGTTAACATGTAGAAAACAGAAAGTACTGATTAGAGAAGAAACATCAAAATGGAGCGAGGTAACCAGTGGAGTTCCACAGGGATCAGTATTAGGTCCTCTACTATTCCTAATCTACATTAATGACTTAGATTCTGGTATAGTAAGCAAACATGTTAAATTTGCAAATGACACAAATATAGGAGGAGTGGCAAACACTGTTGCAGCAGCAAAGGTCATTCAAAATGACAGCATTCAGAACTGGGCAGACAAATGGCAAATGACATTTAATATAGAAAAAAGGTACTGCATACAGGCAATAAAAATGTGCATTATAAATATCATATGGGAGATACTGAAATTGAAGAAGGAACCTATGAAAAAGATCTAGGAGTTTATGTAACTTTCCATTGTAATTATCCATTGTCGATGTTGCATCCTCAAAGAAATCAAGCAGGTTAGTTAGACACAATTTCCCTTTCCTAAAACCATGCTGACTGTCTCCCAGGATATTGTTACCATATAGGTAATTTTCCATTTTGGATCTTATGCTCTTTCTATCGCTCTCTCTCTCTCTCTCTTGGCCTTTCTAACTTCCTTTTTGACTTGTGTTTGCAGTTCCAAGTACTCTTTCTGTGTACTTTGTTCTTGGTCCCTTTTAAACGTTCTGTAAAGAGCCTTTTTTCTCTGGATATTGATCTATTAAACCATTTTGGCCATTTTGTTTTAGATTTTGATTTGTCTATTTTGGGATGTAATTGTTTTGTGCCTCTAGTACTACATTTTTAAAAAAATAGCCATGCTTTTTCTGTGGATGTGTTCTCTATTTTGCTCCAGTCTACTTCTGTTAGTCTCTGCTTCATTCCCTCATAGTTGGCCTTTTTAAAATTGTAATGTATTTTATGCTTGCCGCACAAAGAGTGGTGTAGCCTCCTCAGTTTTTGTTTCTGACCATCTTAGCCCCTTATCAGGGAAAGTTTGGTGTCGCCACTGACTGCACCCAGTAAATATGCAACCAAATAAATATCTATCTGTAGATGTATTGTATTTGACATAATTAATCAAATTTAAATGCTGTTTAAAAATGGCTCTTCCTCCATTAATTTGAATGTTGTTTTCTTTTCTGCCCTGAAAACACTTAAGAAATAGTATTGTCAGTCTCATTTACACTGCTTCTTGGGTAATGTTTTTTATTCTATTTAGCAGCCTTTTATTGCCACAACGGCATTCTACCCAGTGTTGCCTAAAAAATAAACAACCTAACAGCACAGAGGGTTCTTGAAACTTACTGCTGCATTTGTAACCATGTTATCTACCTCACTGTCGGGATCCTCAGGGATATTTTGCAGGCTATAATTGACTTCCTGCCATGGAACCAAAGCTGGAGGCAAAGGTTTAATCCACTTGTGTCTGCTTTCTCGAAGATAAAACAATTAAGCAACACTCTTACAGAACCCAAACAGGATCTAATACGTTTTTCATGCAATGCAATTAGATAACTCATGTTAATATTGGGACTGCTTGCACTTGTAGACTAAATGGGAGGTTCAAAGCATCTTGGTGAGCGCAGCTCACTCAACCAATAAACTTGACCCTTGTCCATACTGTTCCAGGTGTCCGCTCTCACCAACCGCATCTTCAACCACCAGAACTTTCAAACTGTGGTCTTTTTATTAATCTGCTCAATCAGTCACAGCTGATAAGCATTTTCTCATTATCCTTAATTAAATAATAAATTAACCAATATAGGAGGCCTTTCGCAATATGGCCTCCCGGTGACTTCAGTTTTCACCAAGATGGTGTCCTCTCCTCAGGCCTTATTGACAAAGCTGACTTAAGTCTAAGACTGGTCATAAGTCGTCAATTTGGACTTAAGTCTTATTCATGAACGAGTCTTAACGGAATTTTGGTGTTAACCAAGGTCTTAACTTTAAGACTACCCTGAAGGAGGCTTAAGTCCATATCGGCCATTGAAACTTTTTTTTTCTGCAATGGCTCGACATTATATAGTATAATGATTTATTTGATGATCATCCAGATGAGAATTGCCCTAAGCAATTCTACCCTTCGAGCTTTCCACAGCTATAAAACACATCTACAACCTGTGTACCCTTTTTCGTGTGTCCTACTACTATTCCTTCCCCTGTTTTTCCCACGGCCTGGTTACTCCATTACCATGCTTGCATCTCATTAAAAACCAAGAATGTCTTTCTTAAAGGGATACACATCTTAAAGCAAATAGAAAGATAGAGAGATAAACAAATATATATTTTTATATACTTTATTAACAAATATTCCATTAAATACAATACACATAAACATTACATAACATTTTGCATTGTTTTTATTCCACTGTAATTCCATTTGATTATATATATATATATATTTGCTGCAGAGATATTAAAGAGCAAAGGGTAGAAGTTTTAAATGACAAACTTAGTTATTCAGCAAAGGTTGTTTTGCATTGTAATGATGTTACATGTATGATCTACAGCCAAGTTAATGAACTGATGGTATAGTCTTTCTCTCATTTCACGCCTATCCATCACATATTATTGTTAACACGCTTGTTGCTTTGAAAATCTAACTGTAATTTTCATCAATATTCCATCAAAACAAATCAGTATAGATTACTATATCACAGCCAGTACAGCACCTGAATAAAATAATTAATTCTAAACAAAAAGCTCTTATGTCTATTCTATTTCATTGATGTGCCCTTATATATGTTTAAGGGTGCTTTGCGTCTGGCAGACCATGTTACTGTTAAGTACTCTTTAGCTCATGTCCCCAAGATACCCAAACACCCTGAATGCACTGAAGTATGCATAATTAGATATCTTTTGATTAAGAGATGCAGGTATTATACACACAAGTGCTCGTTTTGTGTAGACCACTTAATCTGAAACACTAACTGAGTCATTTCCATATGTATTGTAGTGAGGAAAAGGGTAAGGTTTTGCTTTCCAACCCAAAATAGTTGCAGTTTAAATTACAGATTGGTTCTTCATTTTAGACATGATCATGGCTTCCCTTCTATTTAAAGGGGATCCCTGCCATAATAATTTAAAAATGGCAGATTTCCTGTAAGACATTCCTGATCTGTTCAAACGTCTCAACACACCTTTATGTAATGGGTCCTCACTCAATACATTTCAAAGAAATATTCTACATATTCAGACATTTTGAAGCAATCATGGTAATGGCAAAACTGTGAAGTTTAAAAAAAAAAATTCCTTGTGGGTGATTGTAATAAGTTTAAAGAAGAATACAACATACAGTCCCAGAGATCCAACCTAAATGTTAGAAAATAATAAATATACTATTCACACATGATAATTCTATCATGTGTTAAACTGCTATCTAATGTGAACTATGCCACCCTTTGATGGTTAATATACTCAGCACATATACTGTAATTCTTGCACTCCTCAAAACCACATTAACCACATTACTACACTTCAGGATTGGTATTGTAAGCGTGGAGGGAGTGTGTGATGAGCTTCCTCTCTGGTGGTGACGTCTTCAGTAAGTGTAACTTTTGGACTTTCAAGAGGCGACATGCATCTGTGCTGGAGATTCCATGGCCTCTGGATCGAATTCACTGCTGCGAAAGTACAGCAGTGAAATAGCTAATTGTATTATTTTAGGCTCTGCTCACTGTTACCACCCCCCGCTGACTTGGGAGTGGCTAAGACGACCACACGCTGCCCCCCGAAATGTGTGCCGTCAGCCAACCGCTTTTTTTCACTCTGCAGGACCACCATGCAGCCACCTCAGAGCTACAGCGTCGGAGGAAAATGGAGCCCTGGGCAGTTTTCAGGCAAGACCGCAGGCGCCCTGCCAGTCTACAGGGGTCACTGGTGCACTCATCTTGACCGGAGGGTCGTGGGTTCAATCCCCAGTGGGGGACACTGCTGCTGTACCCTTGAGCAAGGTACTTTACCTAGATTGCTTCAGTAAAAACCCAACTGTATAAATGGGTAATTGTATGTAAAAATAATGTGATATCTTGTAACAATTGTAAGTCGCCCTGGATAAGGGCGTCTGCTAAGAAATAAATAATAAAAATAATAAAATAATAATTGGGACATAGAAACTAAAACACAAAACAAACTGGAAGAATACCTTGTCAGGGTGAAAGACACAAAGCAGAGGCAGATCCTGACCAAGTACAGACTCAGTGACCACCACCTGGCCATCGAAACAGGGCGACACAGACGGTCCTGGCTGCCCAGAGACAGGAGGCTATGTGGTCACTGTGAACTGGGAGAAGTCGAGACAGAGATGCACTTCCTCCTACACTGCAGTAAATACAGCCAAACAAGGGACACATTCTTTAAAACATTGTAATTTCTCTCCTGCAATTCCCACACGAGCAGTCCAGAGAGAGTGGCAGTCCAAGTGGGCGAGGGACTCACAGCCCCACTGGCTGCCCACACAGTGAACGCTCCACACAGGGGCACTGACAGGGAAGGGAGGGAGGGAGGGTGTTTGATTATTTATCAGTGTACCGTTTTACCTTCTTACCTCTTTATTTAGTTATTCCTTTTCATTATTTACTTTTGATATTGATGTTCATAATGTTTATGTAATGTTATATTATATACTGTACTTTGTAACTGCTTGGGCAATACCGCTGATGTTGTCATGCCAATAAAGCACCTTTGAATTTGAATTTGAGAGAGAGAGAGAGTCAGAGAGAGAGAGAGAGAGAGAGAGAGAGAGAGAGAGAATTAAGTAAATTGTTTTGATGTAAACAGTTTTAGCCTGTCCCCAAGGCGGGTTCGGTTTTGTTTTGATTATTTTGTTTTGAAATTGTTTCAGAAAAATAAAAACACGCAGCAGCATTTCAATCAATCCTGGTGCTTGCTTTTATTATTTAAAGAAAGAAGACAGTGTTGGTAAAGGCTGCCACTTTCAGCACTACAAAAGAGGCAACTTCATTACAATATATATATTAAATATGGACTAGAAAGGCGGGCTATAGTGGATAATTATTGACCCGAGGGAAGACTATTGTTACCGACAGGGGGCTATAATACCCAAGCCGCAGGCTGAGGGCATTGCACCCTGGAGGTAACAATAGTGTTCACAAGGGGCATTTAATTTTCCACTATAAACTGAGTCTGCAGTACATATTTAATATATGAGTCAGTCAAAATAATAAGAGAGGCAAAGTTGGATAGTAAATATCAATCAATCAATCTTTCTTTTATATAGCGCCTTTCATAGTGGACCACCATCACAAAGCGCTTTACAAGATACAGTAAAAAAAACAATGAACTTTACAGGTAGCCAGTACAGCTGGGCAAGAGGGGGTGATGTGTTCACATTCTGAACTAGCTGCAGTCGGTTGATGGCACGTGCCAGAAGACCACCATAGAGAGAGTTGTAGTAGTTAAGTCGAGAGGAGACAAATGCATGACAGAGTATCTCCGCATCCGGGAGGGAAAGGTACGGATGGACTTTGGAGATGCTTCGAAGGTGGTAGAAGGAAGATTTGACCATGGAGGAGATGTGGGCATTAAAGGAAGGCTTCGTACAGTGGGGGAAGGTAGCAGCAGACAGTTTCCAAAGTTCAGTTCAGCTATATTGAGATTCATAAGTTGAGTTTTAGATCCTGCTAGAAGGAGTTCTGATTTGCTAGTGTTGAACTGAAGAAAATTGGCAGACATCCAGGCCTCGATGTCTTGAATGCAAGCTGAGAGCCGGACCATGTCAGAGGGACATCTAGGGTCGAGTTTTAAGTAGAGCTGGGTGTCGTCAGCTTAGGAGTGAAACATGAGGCTATGTTGGTGGATGAGGTGACCCTAGGGAAGCATGTAGATGTTGAAGAGAAGAGGCCCAAGAACAGACCCTTGAGGGACTGGGTTTGCGACACCACTGCATCCAGCATAGAAAACAGACTGCATGCGTCCAGATAAGTAAGAGGACATCCAGGAGAGACTGGTTCCCGAGATCCCAGCATACTTTTGAAGGCGGTCAAGAAGAATGCTATGATCTATGGTGTCAAAAGCAGCTGTTAGGTCAAAGAGGACAAGCACAGAGATCAGCATTAAGCAGGAGATCATTTACAATCTGGAGCAGAGCAGATTCAGTACTGTGATGCGGCTGGAAGCCAGACTGCAGAGATTCAAGCAGATTGTTAACTGTGAGATGTTTCATCAGCTGACTGGCTACAGCCCTTTCAAGAGTCTTGGAGAGAAAAGGGAGATTGGAGATGAGATGGAAATTAAATAAGACAGCCGGGTCGAGGGAGGAATTTTTGAGTACCAGCGTAACTCGGGCAAGCTTGAGGGCAGCAGGAACCGAACCTGAATCCAGGTACAGGTTGAGAGTGTACGTAATGGAAGGAGCAAGATCAGAAGCACAGAGATAGACATGATTAGTTGGCCAGGGGTCCAAGGGCATGTGACAGTAGTTGATTTCAACAGTAGGCCGGAGACATCAGTAATGGAGAGAGGAGAGAAGGAGGAGAGAGCAGGAGGGGCAACCAGAGGCAAGTCAAGGTTGTCAAGTAGTAAACTGGGTTTGTGTCAGGGGAGCGTAGAATAAATGTTGTCAATTTTATTCCAAAATAAAGAGGAGAAATCATGACAGGTAAGAGAGGATGATGAACCAGAGATGGATCTATCGGTGGCTGATGTAGGATTTGGTCAATGGTTTTAAAGAGAACATTGGGTTTACCGTGTCCCATAGTTATGATTTCAGAGAAGTACTTCACCCTGGCAGCAGCAAGCGCATGCCTGTAGCCACCGACATGGTCGGTCCAGATCTCTCTGTGAACCGTTAGTCCAGACGACCTCCACTTGCGCTCAAGATTGCGGCAGGCAGACTTTAGCACTCGAAGTTCGAGGGTGTACCATGGGCAGTTTCGATCTTTTTTGACCGTTCTGATTGTAAGCGGGGCAACGGTGTCAATGATCTAAGTAAGGGTGGCGGTGTAGAGGGTCACCGCAACGTCAATCAAAGACGGGAGAGTACCAGTTAGAGGGGATGCAGAGACACATTCCAAGAGTTTCAGAGGATTTAGCAGATTCTTGGGATGATTTTCAAATTTGTAGCAGGCAGTGGAGGGGGAAAAGGAGGTAGTAGCGGTATCTGGAGCAAGTACTTACCAGTGTTCAAGAATATGACTTTATATACTGTAAAGCCATAAATATTTGCAAGCCTTTTATTATGTGTAATTTAAAAAAAAACTATCTTAGTACTGTACATATAATTAAGTAATATAGTACTACCAGTGCAACAGGTCGCCAACATTTCTGGAGCAAAATAGGTTTTATGGGTGTGACAGCGAGAGTGACAGCGAGTGAGACAACGAGTGAGACAGCAAGATGAAATGTCCTGCCTATTCCATTTTTTGGTACCAATCAATGATTATGAGAAAGAGTCTTCTGAGAATCTAAATTAGATAACTATGCATTTTACGAAGGCTAATTTCTTTGCTGATCTTCGCTGGAGTTTATTTTCAACAGTCAACAGTATAGGCTGAGACATGGATCAAGGTGTAGTAAGATTAAATCGTATTCCTTTTCTGATCAAATGAAATGTTGTCACTTCTTTACTTACGAAAGGAATACAATTTAATCTTCCTTAATATAAGCATTAGCCTTTGTAAAATGAGCAGAGAAGCTTTCAGATTGCCAGGAGATGCTTTCTAATTATTATTGATTGGTACTGAAAAACTGCATAAACAAAGCAGGAAATGTCATCATACGATCAACACATTTTTAACAGGTTCCTTTCTGTTTTAAGTGATACCTGTCAGCTTAAAACATGTTAAAAAGGAAATCTGGAAATAAAACTATTTAGAGAAACTTAAAGGGATCGAGCCAACCCCAGCCCCCGAGTAATTCAAGCCTGGACATTTTGCCTCTTTTGCTGAAGGAAAAAACATGTTTTTATCAATTTGTTGTTTTTCTTCTATTAAACTAATAGCTGTGATAAAATAAAATACTTATAAAATATCTTATATAGCTATCACACGTATGCAGTAGATAGCATTAATCTTTATCTATTTTTTCTTAAATTTTTCAGGATAAAATATACTTCTTCTATAATACATTTAATACAGAAATAAAAATAACAGCTCACCAAATTAAAAAGAGATTTATCCTGCCCCTAAGGCAGCTTATTTAGATATGTTTTAAAGAAGGTAATATGAAACAAGGACATGGTTCTTCTTTCAAGTTAGTAGAAACAATTGGGGCAACCTTGACCCCCACTGCTTTCACAGTTGAGCCTATTTGCTTGGTGCTGGCCAAGGTTCCCCCAATGGTTTCTTGAAACTTAGCTTGTGTTTTTGATATCTCTACTTTAAATGGCTGGGCACTTTTGATAACTTGGCATTTCCAATGTGTTTTTGTTTCAGATCCTGTACAGAACAGCTAAAGCACTTTATCTTCTGAGAAATTCTGATAAATAAGCTGCTTATGACATACTGTACTTGGTCTGAGAGGTTTTTGTCACTAAAACTTATTCTCCATGTGTCTTACATCCTTACTTCAAAGGCTCTGGTCTGTAATTTTAACATTCAGTTTATTTTTGTGACTATTTTAAAAATAAGTCTGTGGTGCTTAACATTTCCTCAGAAGATATACATTAGGTATTTCACTCTAGAAGTAAAATTGTGAAATGTTATTCACTAAGAAATCCTAAAAATACAATAGAATATGTTGGTAGTAAAACCCCAACAAACAAATAGTATTTGGGTGCATAAAACATCTACAGTAGATACTACACTTAACCATTAAATACCAAACACAGGCTAAGACTATTGAATAGCACTAAATGAGCTGTTACTGTTGGATCAACTACCCAATAAAGAGGTAAATATCTTGTAATACATGCCAGATAAGAGAGCCGAGTATTTAAAATATACAGTATCTGCATGGACATAAACAAACACAATCATTCGTCATCAATCCTGCTGTATTTTAACTACTGTCACTTGTGTCCTAGCCATGGAGGTAGAGGTAACACCATATTACCAATAAATGTCACATTTTCAGCTGATGGTTTAGTCTTAATCATAAGGTATTCGTCGTGATCACAATATACATTGGCAATAGGAAACCCTACTAAAATTGCTCTAGTCTGTGTCAAGGATGACACTCAGACTCCTGACTTCAGGTTTGACAACCAAAATTATACCCAAAGAGAATCCTGAAAGAGGGTGGTTTACCCAAGAGTTTGGGTGAACCAATAATAATGAGCCTCTACCTCTTACAGCACAAAAATACAACAAAGATTCTTTCATAATGATTTATGAATACATAATATGTTTTCCTTTGCATGGAACCCTGTGGTGCGGTAGTGTCACAGCCCAGATGGTATTTGCAGGGAGAGAGACTCAGACACAGAAAGCTGCAAGTTAAATGCACTAAAGCACAGTTTATTGAAATAGAACGGATAAAACACTAAACAAAAAACTTGACAAAACAAATGGCGCTAGGGCCAAAACAAAAAGGTTTACAAAAACTCACAAATGTAAACATTAGATGGGACAACACAGCATGGAACACGCAACACGGACCTCCACCTCTATCACCAACATTAATTCTTCAATTCTAAACTAACACCCGTGAGCACCTATTTTATACACCTGTGGCTGGAGCCTAATTAATAATTTAATCATTTATTCAATTGTCGGCTCTAGCCACATTCCCATGTGTTTTGACAGGGAGAAATGTAACCTTCTCCCTGCCAATCCAATATTCCTCACACCAACACATACACTCAATTCAGCAGGGCTTTCACTCTGCCACAAATCCCCTTCTCTGCTTGTATGATCATTGAGTTCAACCTTATTTGTATTCTGAAAACAAAATGCATGAAAATGCAGTGTGAGTGGAAGCAACGATAGCTAATTGTCTTGTTTTACAGCCATATTCTTAATGTGAAACACATTTCCAATTGAAATTAAAGTATTGGACTGAATTAAAGTGAATGGAAGTCATTATTTCTAGTTCAAACATTTTTATTGAATCTCTTCCAAATCCATTTTTAGATACATATCTTATTTCAAGTGTTTCCAAAATAGTACCTCAAAACCTCACTGCTGCTCAGCCTGAGTACATGACAACAACCTCAGCCATCATTCTAACACAGTACTTGTCACAAAGACGGCCGGAGTGGGTGGCGTCAGACCAGAAGCAGGAAATAAACAGACAGAGAGGTGTGGTTTGGTGAAGCTGAGCGAATGCTTTCGCTCAGCATTTAATAAACAGAACAGAAAATAAAAGGTTTTAAACACAAAACAGGACACGGCACTTGCGCCAAAATAAATAGACAAACAAAACGTACTAAACACTTAACAAGGTGCACGGAGAGACAAACAAACACGGTGAGTACAAACACTTACAGATTATTCACTTTAACGTTTCTCCTTCTCTTTCTCACCCGTTCCCCACTCTCGAACACCCAACCCCGACTGAATGAAATATATACTATCTATATATACTGTTGTGCTGGGATTCAATTACTAATTAATTATTCACTTGAATCCCAGCACGTGAATTAATTCTGTGCAACCCCGTGCTCACATATTACATTTAACCAGCACGTGAAGTGATTTGTGCCCTCCTCGTGCCTAAATACAAATCTACACTTTTTAAATCACACGTGAAACACAGACCCGTTTATATCCCGTGTACCAATCTATACACCAACATTAACACACGCACGCAACATACAACACATAATATACACACAGGGGCGGGGCACATTGCCACAGTACTGTATAACAAAAAGTGAATAAAACACATTGAGTAATTGCAAGAATTCCTCAAAAAATGTAAGGGCATAGTAAACACCAGGTATTTCATATTATACTGTAAATAACAAGTGCATTTAGAACCGATCATACAATGTCAAGGATTTACTATTATTATTATTGTATAATAATAAAGTATATTTACACATGTGAGCATGCACTTAGTTTATTTTAAAGGGATGCTTAAACTAGATGGAATGCTGATTAGAATTTGTATTATGCTGCGGTCCCTTTCTGTTTTCCAGAAGATTAGAAGCTACAGCATACATGTGAAGTAACTCTGCAACTACAAATATATACAGTACCTACAACTGCCAGTAGCTTTTGTTTTTTGCTCTTTAAAGACATTTGTTGTTTCCTATGTATGGTTATGTGCACCCAGATGGCAACAAAGGTAAGACATACTGTACTGTAGAACATTATGCTGTGCAACTTATATATCATGTAGAAAATTAAACCTGGAATATAGGTTATAATACATTATGTTTCAAATATTTGAATGACGAGCCTTGGTTCCTTTCAGCAGCTCCCAGCACGTCTCTCAATGGGGCTTTCCACTTGCCAAATTAAAATGGACAACAATAGCATACTGTACATTCATACGAAATGTAATGATATCATTCATTTCTAACAGCTCTGTTCAGCTGAAAAGTTCATAATTATACTAATAATAAAAATAATATTAAGGTTACTATTTTTTGCTTAATATAACTGGCTTGTTATTCATATAAACATGGACTGCTATTGTCATAAAACGTATGACTGAATACGATGTAGATATACAGTAGTGTCACACAGAGTGCTGTCCGTTAATACCGTTGCTGTAGTCAGTCTGTAAAAAATCTGTTTTAGATCAATATACATTTACTGGAGTTTCCCAATATATGCGTATTTGTGATATCGTATGTATTCTGCAAGTAAATTTCAGTTCTGACAGACTTTTGTATTAGATTGGACTGACAGTAGTAGCTCCATTGACAGCTGCTTCTACATTCAAGACTGCAAAAAAACAGATTTACACTCCCTAACTTTAGTAGTTTACCCACAAAAGATTTTCCTAGGTGTTGTTGTTTGTTGGTGGTATTCAGAAGTACACTTCAGTGGGGATGACACACAGGAAGATGAAGTGACGTGCCCCAAGCAAGGCTGAGCATGGATTTTAGGCTATAACAACTAAACCACGCTGCCTTTTACACTTTGCAACTAAACTGTCAGAGATGCATTTGTTTTCTTTTTAAATATGGCAAGGTAACTTTACAGAACCAGGTATGAAAATGATTAGTGTTTAATTGTTTAACATACTTATAATTTCACCATTGAAAAAATGTAACATAAGTCATTAATATCAGACTATGGCTTTACTTCTAGGAATCGATGCAGACCAACCCCCACTAAAATCTTGGGCTTGCAATTAGTCTGATAACAATGATTTCAGGGTACAAACCTACCATTTTTATGGAATGCCCCCCAACTTTCAAACTGCAGAGTATTAAAATGCCAATACAGATGCATTCAAATTTCGATTCCACATTGTTATAACAAGATTTGGTATTTCAGTGCCCTTGGCACTCTGTTTATGACAAGTCTTCCATCGTAACTTAAAGACGCAAAGAGCCAAGGGTCTGCAGATGACCACTCCACAGCATACACGCTGTCCTCATGTTCTTCATAGGTGGCAATTATGCTATCCTGAAGTGGTTCTTTCCTCCTACAACAAGAATTGAAATACTCCTGTAAGAACGTCTAGTGCTCATTAACATTTAAGGATTTAATCTTTGCCCACAAAACAGACAATAGTTCTGCATCCTGCAACCCTTATTGAAGCTCAATTTACTAGGAAACACATCATTATTTGAGTTTATTTTTATATACTGTTGCAAACAACTTTATTGTCTTGTTTAGTAGCAACATTTAATTGCAGCTAAGAATCAATTGACAGCATTTGGTCAAGGTTTTTAAATCAATTTCTAGACTCTTCTGTACTGTTATCTTCAGTAAACATGTGCTGTACCATCCCAATGTTTTGAAATTAATAAAACGTATAAGTAATGAAAAATGTGATATATTTGATAGTACTGCAGAGAGCTTGCCAACACTGAGTGTTGAGCCATTACCCAGTTTGAATACTCTGAGTATTATAACTGTATCACGTACTTATCCTCCTGGGGATTGTCTTCTTGGTCACTCAGGTCATCTTCATCCACCAGATGACCAAAGGGCTCTGAAGAGATGGACACCATGTTGGAGAGGATGACTCTGCTGTCACTACTGCCTGTCAGTACCAGCTGATCATGAGATTGATTGTACCTCACACTCCACACCCTGTGAAACAATGCAAAAGACAAGCCACAAGGCAATTCAATGCACAACCTTATTTCAGTGACATACATTCCCCGCTATGGGTGTGAATACTAAATTAGAGCTAACTTGTGCTGAAGAATGTCCTGAGCAAGATTCATCACAATTGCATAAGTGGTTCTATTGATATACGGTATCTCTACTAAGTGTAACATGCAGAGGGAACAAACAGACAGACTGAGCACAACCATGTACCCCCGGATTCTGATGGTTTCAATAACTTGTGTTAAAGAATGCCATTAGCAAGTTTTATAGAAATTGGATGAGCAGTTCTACAAATAGACATAAAACAAGTGTGACATATAGCCTCTACATGCAGGTATAAGGAAGCTGTGTAACTTGTGATTCCATGTGTTATCAAATAGTATGCATTGAGATTATACTGTAAGTGAAAGGCTTTGAACATGTGATCTTTTGTCACAGAAAAAAGCATGTCACGTACTGATCCTATAATGCAAGGCACCAGTTTATTTAGCAGACGCCTTTATCCAAGGCAACTTACAGAGACTAGGGTGTGTGAACTATGCATCAGCTGCAGAGTCACTTACAATTACGTCTCACCCGAAAGACGGAGCACAAGGAGGTTAAGTGACTTGCTCAGGGCCACACAGTGAGTCAGTGGCCGAGGTGGGAGTTGTGTAAATCCCTGTAAGCATACTACTGTGGGTACTGTAGCACAGATCACACAGCTCTCATACTACTGTGGGTACTGCAGCACAGATCACACAGCTCTCTCATACTACTGTGGGTACTGCAGCACAGATCACTCAGCTCTCATACTACTGTGGGTACTGCAGCACAGATCACACAGCTCTCATACTACTGTGGGTACTGCAGCACAGATCACTCAGCTCTCTCACACTACTGTGGGTACTGCAGCACAGATCACACAGCTCTCTCACACTACGGTGGGTACTGCAGCACAGATCACACAGCTCTCATACTACTGTGGGTACTGCAGCACAGATCACACAGCTCTCTCACCAATGGGAGTGGTCTTCCAGACTCTTGACAGGTTCATTGATGTTCCGGACATCCCAGAACTTGACCTTGCAGTCATCTCCGCAACTGGCCAGATAGTACTGCTTATTTGGGTTGAAGTCCAGGTCTCTCACCAGTTGGCCGTGTGCATTTTCTATACAGTATATCTGACTGCGTCACAAGGGAAGAAAACATTTGCATTGATCTCCAAAGTAACTCAACAACATTTACATTAGTTCTTTGCCCCCGAAAGTGGGGGACTGGATTTGTTTTATTTATATGGTGTTGGTAGTGTTGGTGTTAGGGGGGTACTTTGACTGATGCATACTGATCAGCAGTCAACAGCATAAAGGGTGGGCTTTTAACACTGAAATGGAAACAAATCGATCTCTCTCTTAAATCTATTTTACACCACTGGGTAGAAAACAAAATACTGCTGTGATACCTGGACTACTCTTGACTTTACTGTAAGTCACAGAGACAGTAAATCTCCAGATTTTACTAAACGGGAACTGGAAAAATGGAGCAGGAAATGATGTTTGTTTAAGGATCCAGGCACATTTAGATTTTTTCCTTCTAAAAATTAAATCTGGATTCCACAAAGCTGGATGTAACACACTTGACAAAGTTATTGGGATTTAGTCTTCCTTCCCTAAGCCGGTGGACCTTGTGAAACCAAATTTAAAGTCTTCTCTCCTTTAAGGCAACAGAAGTTATTACAAGACATCCGTCTCCCCGGTTTAGTGATAAATCACTTTGTGCTGAGGGGATAAACTGTATCTTTTAAAAGCTTGCACAGGCCTGTTTCTATGGCAACCGCTGTGCACAAAATTACTTCATTGCTTATCAAAATCAAACCAGAGCTGGAGAAAAAAAAATCTCTTCTATGGTTTATTAGAAACACAATCCTATGGATTAGGTTCAATTAGCGTGCTCCTGGAATTAAGAAATACATTGGAAGAAGCAGGTAATGTCACTTCATTTACTAGTAAAGTTAATACATTTACTGGTAAAGCTATATTTTCCATTATATTATCCAACATATTATGTAACATACATGTTTACCTAGCATGTGAATCTAATATTATATCTATCTATCTATCTATCTATCTATATATATATATATATATATATATATATATATATATATATATATATATATATATATATATATATATATATATAGATATATATAGATATATATTTACTAATTCAAATATGAGATTTCATGTCTCATTTACAGGTTGTAATTTGACTGGCCACAATTTGGTATTACTTGTACTTATAAAAATACGATCTATACAGTAATATCGCCTGAGCGATATGCTGATTACGGTAGTGGATTCTGTAAAATACAGAAAAGGCTATGAGACAGAGAAAGAGCAAACACCATTAACAACGACTGCAGAAGTCTACATAACAGAAACAGCCAAAGACCTGCTGTTTCAAATGAAAAGAAAACAAAAGCTGAATTGCAGCAATCAGAAAAAATTACCAACTGCTAAATACATGTTAGATGCTACAATAAATACTATGACAGACACAGGGGTAAAAGAAACCCCAAAGCTGGCTTTCATTTCTAAAAGAAATGGGCCAGTCCTTCTTAATGAGAAATATGGAGTGGAGCAGCCAACCATCTTGAAGCACGCCTCAGCAGCGACTCTGTTTGTGTTTGTTTTCACTCTCTGCGCACAAGTCCAAGTATGAATTCTGAGTGATTCACAGAAAGAACATCCTTTATGACAGGCGTAGCTAATGTCTGAAACAAACAATAGCACCCAACCACACACACACACACACACAATTTATTTCTTAGCAGACGCCCTTATCCAGGGCGACTTACATATATATATATATATATATACACACACACACACACACACACACACACATACTGTATGTATCTATATGATATTAAGCAAGACTTACATTCAATTCAAAACATGAAAGAATTTGTTGTTGATGAGTCAATATTTTAACAATCTGTCTTCATTATCACTTGGCCATTTTAAGAAGAACTAAGCTAAAGCATACAAGACTGCCCTCTAAAGTGCGTTAGTGGAGTAGGTGAGAAATGTATCCTTGAGTGCTTTCATAGCTTTAGGGAAGCGCATACTGTCAAGCATACTTGAATTCTGTATTGAAATCAGATGTTGCCACGGCACTAAATGCTAGAGGCGAGGGTCCAGCCTGGGAATTGTCTGCCAGGGCTCTTCAGGTGTCTGACCAGTAGCGGTTGCTAGAATGCAAGGAGGTGAACAAGCTCTATTCGGATCTTCCACCCCCAGCAAAGATTGGCATCTTGCAAATGGTATTCAAGTTTGTGCATAGTTTTACAATAAATCCCCTGAAACCTGCTTATAGAATGTCTTCAGTTTACAACTTGATTCCACAACACAGATTCATTTAAACATCAGTAAATAAACGATGTTAGTCCTTTTGGAAAAGCTGTAGTAGTATAGTCATTGTGATTTTGCTGTGCTGTGTTCCATGTGAGAACTGGAACCACTCAGGAATTATTTTAGCATGCCACAGGAATATCATTAGTCCTTAATTGTAACTGGAATGCTGTTTATGTTATATCTGATTGAGCACAGTAAGCTACACCTGAGAGATGTAATTTGGCTTACTCCAAAGAAATATACAAACACACACATGTATTCCTTAGGTACCCAAATATCTGGACTACAAACTAAGTCTTCTAATACTTCTCTCCTCTTACCTGGACCCTCATCCTGCCGCAGCGGCCACTCTCCAAGCACCATTCCAACTCTATTGCTTTTCTGGCTTTTTATTTAGGTTTATACATTGCTGGTAAAACCACACTGTTACTAACAACACTGGTGTCCAGATTGTTTAAAGCAAAGTGTGGAACATTAAGGAGATCAGTAACAATCCACCAGACAATCCTGGTGGATGAAACATTTGGGAATAGTTCTGTAATCAGCCATCTCTGCTACAGACGAAGAAAGTGCCCCATTCCGAGAGCAGAAAGTAATTCACAACAGGCACAAACAAGCTGATGAAATGAATCGTTAAAGACTCTACATTAAAGATTTAAAATCGACATGTTAAGCTAATTCAAGAATTTTAACCGCTGGATGCAAATTACCAAGCCCTAGTTCACTCAAGTATGAGGTCTATATAAATTTCTTTAAACAGTTTGAAGCACAACATCTTGTATTATGTCTTAATCACAACATAATCTGATAATCATACCATTCGCATGCCGATGTGTAGAGACAAATAGCGTGTTGCGACTTTGATGATGTACACAAAAGACAATCTGCAATCTGTGGCATACACTTTAATGTAAGTAGCTGTCCCCCACATGGCTCATTTGTTTGTCTGTCAAAAGGGAATTATTATTATTATTATTTGTTTATTTAGCAGACGCCTTTATCCAAGGCGACTTACAGAGACTCGCCATCTATTCTGTAATATATAAAAGCTGCATCTCCCTATTGATGAATCACTGGTTTAGTAACAATGGGCAGACCAGCAGGTAGGTCAAGCAAACATTACTAGAGGGCAGATTGTAAGTTCTCGGTTGGCAGTTGATTCTTTCCCGTGCGGATTAGATCACTTCAAGATACAGCTGTGGAGAAAAATATTTACTAGAGAGCACAAGAAAACCAGACAGATGCAGGTATCAGACAATTGCCAACAGGCTTCCTAATGGTGTTATTTGTACTTTTATCTTATGTTATCCCAGACAAATGGTGGGTTTAGTGAGCAGAAAGTAAATGTTTTCCCAGCTCAATGTAGGATATTGTAGCATGAATGCAGACTGATACTGTTCAAAAACGATGTTGAAATCACTGACGAGTATGAAGAAAAGCGCTAGTATTAACTGTAAAACGCTCCTCATATTACGACGGCTCCTTCCAACAAGCTGTTAATCTTCCTTTGTTCATGAAAAGGTCTCTGTTGTCGGTCCAGCCTGAAAATGTCATCACATTAAGCTGAGCCACTGTGGTCAATATTTGGCTGCATTTGGCTGGTAAACAACTTGAAGGCACCATACTGCAGTGAAAGACCTGTGCTAGTGCTTGCCAGCAAGCTGCTTTGTTTCAATTACCTCATGCTCCTGATGTCCCAGCCTCGTATGGCCGTGTCATTGGCAGTCGCAACCTGTGTGCAGTTGTGATGGGGACTCCATCGGCCAGATGTCAATTTTAACTGCCCCTTTCCTTCCAGTGTTGCAGAGCTGGAAATCTATTGAAAACAAAGACAGATGTTAAAAATGTATGATTTGTCAAAACTAAAATCAGAAACAGAATATAATTATATAAAACACATACATTTTTTAAATTTAAACAGGATAAGAATGTTTTTTTCTTTTATAACTTTATGATATACTACATACTGCTGCACATACAAAAGGTCTTCTTGTCACCATTGACATTATCTAAACATATTTTCTAGACAAGGTTTTCCAATTACCTCACTTACTGTAATCACCTTTTTTGCCATTTGTGTGCCATTCAATTTAATATAATGTTGTGCTGTCAATTTACATGCTAACTTAGTAGTAAAGGCATGCCTCTGTTTGCCCTTCATTGCTGAAATTTATGGCATTTCAGGAGACCCAAAGATCCAGTGGGTGTCCGATCCCACGACCAAGCCAGCTTCCTTTTTCAGCCAGGAACTCAAGAGCGGATGTCAGCGAGCTAACGACCTCTGGAAGACAAAGGCCAGCCCTGCAGGTGTCCTGCAGCTCACTGGGCACCTGGCCAGCAGGGTTCGCTGTAGAGCGATGAGGAGAAACAGTCCCTGCCGGTTTTACCTCCCTAACCCACGGGAGCGCCAGAGCCAATGCAACACTCCCTTCGGAGTCCCAGTGAAGACCGGCCTACTTTGCACAGCCAGGACGCGACGCTGCGCTGTATGACTCTACCTTGCGCACTACGTGGCTGGGCTTCTAGCAGGTGAGCCACTCGGGGACCCCTCACCCACCTTTCTTAAGCCTGGTTTATTCTATCTCATCCTCAGTTTCTGAATTAATGCAGGATCATTTTGTATTTTTGTGCATCTCTAAAATTTCAGTCCCTAGCTTCAAGACAAGTGTTTGCTCAAGTTAACCAGACAAAGCAAACTGTTTAGGATTTACTTGAACAGTTAAAAGGGGATTGAGCATGTTGGAAATTGCGCCACTGTGAAGTTACAATCTCGCCATGTTGCAAGCTGCTCCTCTTCTAACCTCATTTCACATTTAATGGGCTCTGTTCAGACAGCAAGGCGCACCACTGGATAGCTCCTACCCACATGCCTATATGACATTAGCATTATAGTGCTGTTGCCCATGTCACAATCACTGCATAAAAACAGAAAGGATGGTGCATGGGCAAGTTTCTCCAAAACAATGTGATATCAGTTGTGAAGGCCATCCATCTATCTTGTAGCCAAAGTAAACAAGAAATGAACTACACACATTGTGAGTGTTACAGTTAGATTTGGCTACTAACCTGCTTGGCCTAGTGGCTACTGCCTATCACATAGACCTAGTGGAAGCTTCAAGGGAAAGATGGAGGAGACAGTGTTTTTGTTATTTGCCAAATCCATACTAATCGTGTAAAACAGCTCACGTCATCTCTTTATATTAATAAAAAAGAATTATGTCTTACCACTGCCTTGTTGGAACTTCCCTGCAAGTCCCATAGCTGCACATGGTTATCTGCAAGTGAAACCAGTCTTTTGCCATCACCCATGGGCTCCCACAGAACACTATAACACATTAAAAAGGTTAATGCCTAGTGATTTGTTTGACAAACAAGCCACCACAGCTACAGTTATGGAATGGTGGTAGATTTGTGATGTCTCAGGAATTCGGGGGAAATCCCGGATAATTGACAGAGGAAAAAAAATACTGTATGTGATAATAAAGTGCGAGATATTAATTATCAAATGTATTTTTCATCAATTAAACAGTAATCACAAAAAGTACCTTTAAAAGTATCATTAATTTCCACGCCTAGTTTGATTTTTGCCATGTATTTTTTTTTTTTTTATTTCTTGCTGTTGAAGATAGGACAAATACTGAAATACTGTATGTGAACAAACATTGATTGCTTGTATCGAATGTAAAGTATACCTAATTATACAAAAAAACATATTATTCATAGACAACAAAAGCATATTATTTTATAGTGATGTAATAACGTATGTCTGGTATTAAAAAAAAAAAAAAAAAAAAACCAACATTATATTGTACTAGAGTATATGGCAGACACAGTTCCTCTTCTTGCTTAGGATATCTGATGGTGTACTGTGTTTAGTTTGACTTTACTTCATTCGTTACACTATAATTCAGTGCTATTTTATCATTTAAAACAAAAATACAGTGAAGTAAATATTTTGAAATGATAACCAAACATTCAAATGCAATGTTAATCTCAATATTTAACATTTCTTCCTATAGCTAGGGCTAAGAATTTGCTATGAAGGAGGATAAATGTGATGCATACAGTATGTTAACTGTGATAGAAATATTATTATTTTATTTCATTCAGTCAATGATAAACAATCAAATGAAACATGTTTAACTAAATAAATAATTATTTCCTAAAAAATATTTTTCATGTTGAATCTTTGCTGTGCAGACAAGACATATACCCTTCACTAGAACCAAGGTATCTAGGTCAGTCAATAGCTTGTCTTTAAAAACAAAATGTGGAAAAAACTATCGAATAACACATTCAACCCTGGATACTCTACTGTAGGTAAAAAGGTTTGAATCAATTGGGTTCCTACCAAGCCATATTGCCATGGGCTGTGTTGTCAAGGTGACAGAGCAGCTCTAGGGTCTGAGGGTTGCTTGATGAATCATCGGGGGATTCTTGATTGCCTGATTCCAATTCCTTCGGCATCCTCCACACAGCTGCACATGTTACCACTTTACTGTCTGAAGCTAGGCAACAGAGACCAGTTTTAGAGGATCACCTCATACATGACAGACACACTTCAGTGCTCAGCAATTAAACAAAAAAAAAGAGGAAAAATTACAACAAAATCAGCGGATAATTGTGGTCAGGGTACCCTTATCCACCACTGTTTCCCTTTCACTTCCTCGAATGTAACTTGAATAATGATCAGAAATGACTATTGTTCTGAATAATGACAGTCCTAGCTGGGTTTAACAGGGATTTGTGTTACTGAATACAAATGTGCACCCCTACCCGAGACACAAAACAGTTTGGATGTTAAAGATCTTTTATATATTGTGTGATTGTATTTCAATACTTGGCACAGTTTGAATTTATTCATTGCAGTAGACAAACACATTTAAAATATATTGAATTGTTTTCAAAATATTGTTGTCGCAACATACAGTATGTGACATATTGAACTTGTTCAACACGGCTGACCGGCAAACAGGTCTCGGAAAGATAACTCCACTACAAACAGCAGACCAGCACACTAGCACACTCATTCATGTACTGATTTGTATGTATTTATGTCCATTTTAATTTAGCTCAACTATTTTACCTATTTGTCCTTTGGTAGTTTTCCTGTAAAGGAAAAACATTACTGAGCTTCACCTGACAACCGCATTTTGTACAAGCCACAATTAGGGCCCACTGAATAAACTGGAGGTAGGCAACAAAAACTGGTCTTGACTACTACTGTAGATTTATACCAGACATATTCTATTGTTTAAAAGCTGCCCTTGAAGGCTCTTAGTTTTGTACCATTACTGTTCTTTGTTTCATAAAAAAAATCTGTGCATATTGCAGTTGAAGTAAACAGTTTTGATTAAAAATGGTAATTTACAAGCAACACTGGTCTACTTAGCGTGCGGGACCTGTGCCATGATGAAGCAACATAAAGAAATGTATTGCTTGAAAATCTGCATTTAGATAATGTGGGTTACACCATTAGAGAAGTCTCTCTCATATTCTGATACAATAAACCTAGGACTATTGGCAAAAAACTTTCAGAAATCCATACTGTTGTAGTGGCACAGATATATTATGTGTAAATGTTTCAAAGCTTCTTGAGTGTAACATCATCATGTATTCATGTTAATTCCTGTTTATTTACATTGCCAATATAAACAGTGGTGAAAGTTATAATAACCTCCCAAGGCTTGACAAGGAAACTAGTTAATGATCTGCCACTTTATAAAACACTATTTATTATCTAATTCATTTTATGCTTTATTGGCAATACGCAAGTACTGACCACCTGCAAAATAAATTAATCGAAACGTATTAAATATTAATTTGACGGCCCTAGCTGTATTTCCCACATTACAGCAACTGTTATTTCAAACACCAATAAGACATTACCTTTGCTTCTTTGTTTGTATCCAAACCTTTGCTAGTGCTACACTGTATAATTGACCATCTGTACCTCACTTACTTTTACTGTAACATGTTGTCAGCACACTTTTATCTGCAGGACTTGCACTGAGGTGCCATATCTCTCCAACTTGGTGCAGCAGTACATTTTTATTAATGATGTTATTTTCATCATCAAAGTCAACAATGTGTATCTGAAAAAATAAAGAAAAAAGATGGAGTAAGGAGCTGAATTTTGCAACCCTCAAATGGCACGGAATGTAGATCCCAGTGTCCTTTATTGCTTAATTCACTCTAGTCTTGCACCCAGTCCTGCGTCTCAGAACCTGTTTGCATAACATTGAAATGACCTGGAATTCCAGGAATTCAAGCAATCAGGCCCCTGCTAAATAATCTGCTCTGGACTGATTGCACTTTTCACAGCTTGAATGTATCAGCTGTGTCTGTTCAGCAGGTTTACTACTAGAAGTCCTGTTTGCTGAAACTACTGACTCATGATCATTTAAATATAATTAAGGGTACTTAAATGTACACTGTATTCTGAAAGGTAGTTGTTTACTACATGGGTAAAGGTAAAGACTTAAGCCCAGCATACACAAGGAAACGTGTTTCCAGGCGCAATGTTTCCTTGTGTATGCCGGATGTTTCCGTGTGTCCAGAAGCCAGGAAACATGTTTCCCGGAATAGACCTGGGTTCTACTTTGAGAAACATTTTTAGGAAACATTTTGCCTTTCGCCAATCAGGAGAGACTCTGTGAGCGTGAGTTCATCGGTCATGTGACCTTGCAAGATGGCGACTTCAACAGACTTCTGCAGTCTACGGATGTCTACATTAGTGCAATGTCAATGTTGCAGTAATTTCTGTTTAGCCTAGCAGTAGTTAATATAATGTTATGTAACATAAAAGTGTAGTTTATTTTAAATATTTAAGTTATACTTAATGATACATTTCATTCGTGCTGTATTTACCTGTCACACATTTATTTAAAAACTTTAGGCAGGGGCTGATGAGTCCGGTGCTGTTTGTTTACGTTTGGTTAATAAACCTTTTTCTTTTCAAGTTTTAATGCAATTATAAGTGCAGCACCACTCTGCAATAAGGCTTTGTGACAGAGAAAGAATGAAATTTGGTTATAAATCTCCCTCCCGACCTGTGAGGGTACTGTGTAAAGGGAACAGAGTGCCCCGGAATAGATGGTCTGACAATTCATTCTAAGGGAAAGGTGGAAGTCGGCCATCTAGAAAGGGGGAGGAGCTACGGTACACCAAGTCACCGAAGGGAAGCGTTGTGGCAACCACGGATTGGAGGAGAAACGGTTGCACTCACTAACCAAGGGGGCGTGACTGACGGTACAAAAGGGGACGTGGCTAAGGGATCTGTTCCTTTTGTTATGGTTAAAAGCGAACCGCTGAAGGAGAACTGTAAACTAACTGTGTGTGTTTTAATTATACTTGTTTGTTTTTGTTAGACGGCTAACACGATCCGGAACTGTCGCTTGAGGCCAGCACCAAGGAGCAGAGGTTTTCTGCTCCTTGAAGACACATGATCTAGTCTTCCTTCATATACAGGGGTGGAAATAAGACTCATATTGTGATAGTTGCTATACAGTAATTTGTACCAAGAGGGAACCAAACAAGTAGAGAATTGTGTCCTTAATAAACTGGATGGGATCCTTTACATGACTTCAATCTCCCGTTTGGGTAGAACATTTCTTCAAATAAACTATAATTATTACACTAATGCTAAAAGTGTATTTGTGTGCAAGTTTCAAACAGCACGGAAAGTAAGGCTAATTTTGATTTTAATACAAAAAGAAGTACCAGAGACATCTGAAAATGAGAGACAAAGAAACAGGTAATGCGAATATAATGTGAAATACTGCAGTATTATTATTATTATTATTATTATTATTATTATTATTATTATTATTATTATTATTATTATTATTAGTTTATTTAGCAGACACCTTTATCCAAGGTGACTTACAGAAACTAGGGTGTGTGAACTATGCATCAGCTGCAGAGTCACTTACAACAATGTCTCACCCGAAAGACAGAGCAGAAGGAGCTTAAGTGACTTGCTCAGGGTCATACACAGTGAGTGAGCAGGGATTTGAACCGGGGAGCTCCTGGTTACAAGCCCTTTTCTTTAACCACCGGACCACACATCGGGCCTTCTAGCAAGGTAGTAGAGGTTAATAATAATGACGATCGAACAGTGGTGACTGTAATATAAACAGGAAAAGTTTTCAATGGCAAGCAATTAATAGATGCTGTATTTAATTACAGTATACAGTACCTCATATCAACGTGAGGCAAATAGTTACAACTGGCCAAGAGTTTATCCATGAACAATAAAGGTTATTTTATACTACAAGCTGTTTCTTAGTGATCGAGAGAAGCGAGACCATTAACCTTGTGATGAACCCTATCTGATTAAAATGATAACGCCTACTGATTCTTTTATGGAGGAGAGCAGAACACAAAGGAGAAAATCCTTAATCAGTCTAATTTTAGAAAATATAGCTGAGCAGTTGGGTAACTGCACCTCGGGCAAGTAAACACTCTGTAATCCAATAGACATGGGGTCGGTCAACACATTGTTCTGGCCAGGCCAGGCAAACCTTCAAATTTTTTTAATTCTTTGTATATGCAACAGGATAGAGTTGTGTGTTATGAAGACCATATCTAAAAGGCCTTTATCAGCCTTACAGTAGATCACATATCAAAGTGAAGGGCAGTGTTAGAAGTTGTCAAAGAAGTTTCCATAAAATTGAAAATATAACGTAGGCACATCAAGTGGTTTATGATACAGTATCTCAGCTATTTAAAAAGTGGTGGTTTCACAAAAACATGTTAGCTCACCCACACGGTTCCAGATATGTTTTCTTTTTAATGGAATTAATGTTTTCTAAAAATGTGTTTCTTTTAAATCTGCACATGCGAGACCTACAGCTATGGCCAAAGGTTTTGAATCAGCCTATAGAATGAACTAATATGTTAACGTCAATAATGTTACGCTAACATATTAAATGACATACCACTTTGTTGTTTTCCATATACTTAAAGTAAAACTGACAACAATTTAAAAATGTGACATTTCAGAATCTAACATGAAATACTGTACAACGGATATGGTTTCCGGTAGACTTTTGCGATATCATTTTGTAGTTTCTTTGAATACACAATGTTAAATAAAAGATCTAAATTATGTTCATATTGTTATTTTTTTTTTTTTAATTATGTGTCAAACCTAAAATTCTAGGTGATGCAAAACCTTTGGCCATAGCTGTACATAACTATAACAGTATGCAATGTATCAAAATATTAAATTATCTATAATCTTATTATCAAACATCTCATTTTCATTTATGGCAGTTCAGCGGTTTTCACAAACAAACACATTGGCACAGGTGTCAACATGGGTGCCCTGTGCAGAAATAGGCATTGCTTTATTCCCAAAACCCTGGAAACTGGTGTTTGCCCAAAACTGGTGTAATTTATATACAGATATGCAAGAGAAGATGTACTGGAGAAGCAATGTTATATAATGAGATTGCTTGTTTAGTGTTAGACTGTCGTTGTAATAGACATCATTCTACCACACTACCACATATGCACAGGGTATCAGCAGATGCAAGATGGGAGGTAAACTGATCTGGTACAGTCTATGAAAGTGTGACTAATAGTACTGCGACATACCTGTCAAATCTGCATGTGTTATATGATGTTGGTTATAGCCTAAGGGATGTTAAGCACAGGGTGTCACAGCTCTCATGTGAAGTACACTACGTATTAATACAGTGCTGATTTTTTACTTACACTGGCTATTGTTATACTGGATTCCTGCCAACAGGGTGCACCCCGAAGAAGGAGGTTTTAAAATGTTGCCTCACAGAGAAGCTTGTTTCGAGATCAATACATTATGATAAATGCTTTCATGATTCTGACTGAAATCTCAACCAATTTGAAAGTTTAAGATACTGAGATAATTTATCTTCAACAAAACATTTTGAAATCTATTCCAAAAAAAGGGTCAGAGATAGATTTTAAATTCAATGTGAGGGTAATGGACCATTCATTAATGGTCATTTCTAATTCCTTCAGTGTATTCTCTAGAACAGTCCACAGACTGAGAACCAAGGTGTTAAACACAGCCATTTGATGATCCTGTGTCCAGATTTGATGCTCCTTGCACCCCTGGACACACAAACATGCCATGACATCTGGACAGGTGGAGTTACCTTTGTAGTTTCAACACAACTGGGTGCTGTTGCCTGATAGTAAACTCTGAAAACACTGATTGCAGTTGTCTCCTCTATTTTTTCAGGATCACCCAGCATGCTCTTGTTGTACTAAATAAATTATGTTTATAGCTAAAGCATCATCACTTTTGAGACTGCTCCTCATGGAAGATAATTAAGTTCTGCAGTCTTTAATATAGAAGCACCTGCCAACGAACCCTCTATTAAAGTTGGACAGATCTGCTTTTTTGCCCATTGTTACTGAAACAGGTATATTCTCCCTTTATATTTTGTAGAATACATAGATGCAGTTTGCAAAACATGTTAATCAGTCACGTAAAGGGCAGCCCATTATTGCTATGAGTGTGTGTGCTATTGTTCGAAGATTCTGTTTTATTTGCCTAACCCCCGCTGTAGATCTTTTTACTTTTTTTCAACAATAAAAAGTACAATTAAAATTACACATGCATAACTACAAATAATATTCTGAAGCTGAGTTCGTGCTCTGCTTTTCTAAGCCATCTGAAGTTGAAAATGTTGTTAGAATTCCTGCTATGACTGTGCAGTGCCTAGTACTTTGTGAATCATCTACAGACACAACTGGAAAGATGTTTATATGCAGTTAAATGTCCAGTAAAACTTTATAGATGTCATGAATGTCATGGAAAACCATTAACATGGCACACACTTCTTTGGGGGTCTACTGCAGTCATGAGTCATCACAGATGTAGTGCTACTTTCTAATGATTATTTATTTATTTATATTGTTTTTCAACACATTTGTTATCTATTGTAAAATAGTACCTGATTGTCGTATTTGAGAGATTGTGTGCCAACAAGAAACCGTATGGACTCTGTTTCTGCAGTTTGGGCTGTCAAAGCACGTGCCTAAAAACAATCAAACAAAAAAAGTTATTGAAAACACAGGCCCATTTTAACCCCTTAAGGTACACAAGGAATTGAGCAGCTATTCAAATGGTTTCTTCTTAAAATACATTTGAGAGTGTCTCAAGTATCATGATCTGGATGACCAGATCCAACCTGTTAGCAAAATGTAAACCCTGTTTCCTGCACCTTGTTTCAAAAATAAGAAAGTTAGCATAATTGTACTTGTGGGACACATATGTCCCTTGTACCTCAAAGGGTTAAGACAGGGGAGCACTGCATTTTTTTAAATGTAGACCATTATTGTTTAGCAATTCCATCAATTACAAAGATGTCACAGATGTGCATTTAGTAATATGGCACAGTCAGCACATACATTAAGAGACTATTCAATGCAGACAGTTTTTCCACACTGTTGTTAATTATCTTTAGTCTAACTGTCTGTACTCTTATACTGAGCCACACAGTGTTGTTCAAGCAGTGTCTGTTTCTGCTGGTGATAGAAAATGTTAATTCATAATGCTCAGTAAGATCCCATTATCTGTCTGTGCAGGCAGCGCAGCAGGGTTCTGTAGTGGTTGTTGCTGGAGGGGAGTGCACCATATGGGATTCAATGAAAAGAAATCAGCAGTGGGTCTTCTTGTGGTTCCACTGATCAGTTTGACAATCCAAGTAATGTATTCTACCAAGCTGGCAGCATCTTGAATGCTGAAGAACAAAACTCCAGACCAACAAGGTGGAGGTCTGCACCATAGATCAATGCAAAACACAGCAACTTTTTGACGAATTGTAAAATTGTGTATCTGGTTTGAGTTGATGCTTCATCAAATGCAGAGCACATAAGCAAAACTGTTCAAGTTTGTTCACTAAAAAACTGTAAACCATTGCAAATGAGTCTATGTCTGGGTTATACAGTATGCCTAATTATGATAAAACTCAACATCTCCCTGTAAATAAAGGAAATAAATCGCACTCACACACACGGCACTGTATGAAGGCAACAATGGTAGTTATATCACAAACCTAATTCCAACTAGCTGAGTGATAAGAATGTCAATGTTTTTTCCAGTATTAATGCCTTGCATATTATATTCACATAGTTTCTCACAGATCCTACCACGAAAAAAGGGATGTGTTTCCAGCTTTAGAGTCCTACCTTATACTTATCAGGCAGCAAAGTCTTAAATCAGAGCTAGTATCCAACAGAAGGCTCTACAATCGTTTACTTATATATTTAAAGAGGAGTCGATTAGCTATTCAGTTATAACAATATATTTAGTACCGGAAGTATGGTGTCTAAGTGTGTCAAGGCTGCTAAGGCTCTTTCTTCCCCCAGAAGACTCTAAATGTAGGCTATGCTAACAACTGCATCTTGCAACACCTGAATTACAATATGATGCCTGAGTTCAATTCAAGTAATGGGATCATACTTGTACTGTAGTTTCAATGTACTTCAGGGTAAGCTGTCTACATAACTGTATGTGGGGTTACGATTTTAATTTTAATTTATATTACAAACTGCAATGTGCAACTTAAATATAAGACGTTTCGATTTAAAAAAACAAACATTTTGACAGTTTGGTACAACAATTTTACATTTTACTATGAATGTTCGTAAAACATCAACATCTCGTTTTGTCTTGGATCGTGTGAAACACCTGAGTTGACATGAAAAGAGCTTTTTGGTACACAGTGTAACTTTATTGTTTAGTAATTACAGTGCTTGTGTTCTTGATGTAATGCAGTACTAAGCTATTGTCAGCTGACTCATATTTACGTAACGTATATCGGCCTTTTTTTTCGAAATCGAATATTATTTCACATAATTGATTTATATTATTTCTGATTGATAAATGTGTGTCATACAGACTAATACAATTATGACAATGTACTTAAAAAAAATAGACCTGCACTGCACGTACCTGGAATTCAATGCCATATATAACAGGGGCATCATCTTCCATATTTCTAAATATGTGCACTCGCTCTCCTTTCGTTTATTCAGCAGGTTCAATGATAAATGCAAGCTTCATTCATGCGTTTAATACTTCCTGGTGCCTGTTATATTGAAAACTGGATACGATTACACGATTTTCTTTCGTAATCCACATGCAATGAATGGATGTATTTCCATTTTAATCGCAAAGCTTTTCGTGAATACACTCTTGCGGTCCAGCCTGACACCTGACACAAATCGGCTTCCGTCGTTTTCTCTTCGTTCTTCTTGCGCATGCTCACAGTTGTATTTTGCTATCAAAAGAGCGACAAGGTAAGCGGCTGGTGTTTACATTTTAGAAATGCAACTAATAGTCATTATAAACATATACTTTACACAATCAGTAGGTTAGGTAATTATTTTTTAAAGTAAAAAGTTTGACATCGTAATTCTGCTTGGATGTACATGGTACATGCGTGTTTTGAACTTAAGGTATCATATCATCAGATTCAATATATTGTTTTTGAGTTTTTCACAGGTATTCGATATTTTGAACCCCGATACAGGCATTGCATCCAGTACTGTAGGCACCTGGGGAGGCTATATTGGTTCAGAGCGGGCAAAGTCTGGCGACTTTTTTTAATTATTATTTGTTTATTTTTTTAATATATTCTATGGTTTTCTGAAATGATCAAGCCAAGTAAAAACACTGATCATGCCATTTTAAAATATTGTATTTGTTATTTATGTATTAATGTTGACCAACCCAAGTGTCAACAGAATGTGATATAACAAAGCCTTCGTATACTACATGAATAGAGACTAGTACAGTTAGGTTGTGAGCAGTTCATCTTAAATTGAAGATCTTCCTAATCCATATTCGCCACAGTTTACCATGTTGTTGTAGTTTAGCTTTCCAAACTTGAAGCCAATGTATCCTGCCCCCACCATTTTTTTTATTTTTGTGCAATATGCATTGAGACTTTGGGGGATACAGTGGGAAACACAGATTACACTGAACAGCAGTTTTAAACCCGGAGAGGCTTGACAATGACACATTGGAATCCGGACGGGCATTCCATAACTCCAAGGCTGTGCCAAAGAAAGAATAACAACACAACTGAAGGCGGAAAGGACTAATGGTCAGAGCAGCTCTGTGGAGACCTCTCAGCCCTGGTCTCGAGCACAGACTGACATAGAGGGAGAACACAGTGAGTGCAGAACCATAGAAATGAACGAGAAAAAATAGGACCTTCTGCCACTTAATGGTTTAAGAGAAGAGCGACTAAGAAGGCTGGCATGAGTTGAACACCAATTCCAGTCATTCAATACAATCCTACAAGCAAATGTTTGCACCGACTCCTTAATATTGTGTTTTTGAAGAGGTTTACTCGGCTTTTGTTTGTTGCATCATAAAGGGTGTTTGTTGGCAGGTAACAGCATTATTATTTACAAGCAGTTTTGCTGGAAACCTATGCTAAAATGTATAATGTTTTATATGTTGCAATTTTGATTGACGTAGCTTTTTGTTGATCTTATAATACACATACATTTATTTTTACACTTCTCATAGGTATAACCAATACATTAAAATATATGCATTTTAAAGAAGTGAACTGAAAGTATTCACTTCCTGTTTTAGATTAACTTAACATTTGCCATTGTACCTGTAATTTATCAATGATGAACATTATATTCACTTGTAAGGTGTTAAAAATGATTTTTTTTTTTTTCAAAGTACAAAGCGCTATGGATTGTTCCAACTCAGAAGCTAAAGATGCAAAACCTGTATCTCTTGACATCACTGGAAAAAGAGAAAGTCAACAAAGGGACCAAACATCTCACCAAGCGACGTCAAGCCAGCATCCAGAAGTGCTTTTCCAAGAAGAAAACATTGACCTTGATGGGGAAGCATTTGTTACGCCGCAAGAGGATATTTCAGAGAGCTTTATGGATAAACTCAATGACCAAATGATGGAAAGCGTCTTGATATCAGATTCGCCCAGTAACAGTGAAGATGACCTTGGTCAGATGGAGAGTCTGCAGGATATTTTGGAGCAGGATGAAGAAAGGGAAAACTTTGGGATAAAAGAAACTGAGAATAAAGAAAACCACGAGGCTACTGGTGAGAAGACAAAGCTTGAAAGTTTGGAAAAACCTGAAGAAATCACAAAGATAACCTTAACACATGATGAGAAACAGGACGAGCCAAAAGAAGAGTCAAAAGTGGTTGAAACCCCTAGCCAACCAACAGTGGATGATTATGATTTAGTTAAGACTGAGCAACAAGAATCAACAGAATCTACGAGTTCAGGTAAACAGTCACCAAAGGAGGAAACCATCCCGGTGTGTACTATCTTCAGTCAAAGTAATTTGCCTAAAATCCAAGCCCAGTCTTTGATGCCTGCTGGGTTTGAACCTGCAATGGTTAAGTCACCTAGTTTTGGCAGCGGCATTGAAACCCCTAACAAACTCCTTCCATTAGTATGTCAGCCAAGTCCGAGTCTCAGCAAGTTTTTTGTAGACAACGGCAATTCTAACCCAGCAGCAGACTTCTTTGATTCATTTACAACCTCATCTTCTTTCATTTCAGTTAGCAATCCTAACGCAAACACCCCCGATTCCTCAATACCAGAAGGACTGTCATCTTTGTCCTCTCCAACTGGGGTTGCTCCCCAAGAACCTGCTACTCCTACCTTTTTCTTTGGGGGTGCCCCCCCTGAGTCACCTGTTAAGCCATCCTCTGCTGAAATTACACCTCAGTTTTCACAGATACAGGCTGCATTTGCAGGCAGCGATGATCCCTTTGCCACAGCCCTTAACATTAGTGAAATAGACAGAAGATATGATGCTTGGCTCCCATCAGAAGAAACAAGGAAGATTTTGATTTCTGTTGCCACTCAGCAGTACAACACAGTGTTTATTGAGAAAAAGCAGCTGACCATGCCCGGATTGAGGTTTGACAACATTCAGGTAAATCTAGCATGTAGGTCTCACGTGAAATTTTAAAGGAAAAACATTTTATAGAAAACATGTATTATCCACTGTTTCAATGGAAGTCCATGAATAGGTATGATTTATTAAATTGTTTATATATATATATATATATGTGTATATATATATATATATATATATATATATATATATATATATATATATATATGTATATATATATGTATGTGTGTGTGTGTGTGTATATTGGGGCTGTCAATTAATTGTAGTTAACTAGTCTGCGGTTAACGCATTAATTTTTTTGACGCAAGTTAATCGCACTCCACTGTCTTGACCCTCTTAGCATACTGTAATTAATTTCCTGCAGCACCATTTTAATACACTCGAGTGCATGCCAGGATGTAATGAGTGTAGTCATCGTTTGATTATAAAATTAGTCATAGAACTGCATTATGTAGCAAAGCACTTAAGGACTTGTGAATGGGAAGTTTATTTAAAAAAAAAAAAAAAAAAAAAAAAACTTTCTGATGGTTCATTGATAGAAAGAGGGTTACTACTCTCAAAGTGAATTCCAGTAACACAGAAGTGCATCTAGTCTGCTGTACCACCTGCGTGCTAAACAGGCCTTCACTTCTGAAAATACGCTTTCTGTTGTTGTTCTGCTGCAGACAACAACAAACGAAACCTGCCAGTTTCGACAGAGTACTCCTTTAGAAATTCAGGATCGCTGCAAACCCATGAATCAAGCCAAGTATGATACTGTAACCAGTGCTGTTGCAAAGCGGATAGATACCGATTGTAGACCTGTTAACATTGCAGCGTTCGTTTATTTCAATAACCACATTTATTTTAAATGACTTTATTTACAATTATAGAGGATACAAGTGTTACTCAGTAAATGTTTTGTCTTATTTAGGCAATAAGCAAGTTATTAATAAGATTATTATTATTATTATTATTATTATTATTATTATTATTATTATTATGTTGTTGTTTTTTTTTTTAAACGGCAATGAAAAACATCATTTCATGAGTAAAAGAAACTGTAAAAGGACAGTAAATGCAGTAAGGTAAGTAATAAACTGACTCCATTGTGATTTAGCAGTTGGTTCAAACAATTTAACAACAAATGCTGGATTGTAAATAAATATAAAACTATAAAGAGAATCCAGAAATAGGAAAACAGGGTTTTTATGAGCTTGTTTATAATGTCACAGAACTCAATGAAATGCAGCCTGTATATTATTTTATATATATATGTGTGTGTACAAATATTGTAATACAACTATTGTATATACATATAAAAGAGCAGGTGGCATAAATAAGCAATTAACAACTATTAGCAGATCAACAAAATATAAATTACATGCATAGGATGCTAATACTTTCATCTGACTGTGTTTATATAAACAGTCTCAGACAAAAGTACTTGGGGGGAAAAAAACACAAAGAAAGTAATTTCTAATTGTTCTATTGAAAGATATAAATTAAAGTAGATATTCAGATTTATAATAAAACAACAAATTAGTATGTAACATGCATAAAATGAAAAATAACGCAAAAACTAATTTAATACTTTGACAAGTATTTGGGCAATCAACATATTTCGTATGAAACCCATTCGTTGATAATTATTGACAATTATCATGATTGAAAACCAACGGCTGATGATAATTATAGAATAAATAAATACTTAATCATCAATTGCTGAAAAATAAATTGGAAATCTGTTATTGAAAAAAGCAACAAAAATGGTAAAACTTAAGAGTACAGCAACAAGGAAAAAGGAGAAACTACCAGAAAGATAGTAGAAAGACTATGAAAAGCACTGTGTGGGCTATTATTGACAAACACAGGAAAACAGGAACTAGTGCAACTAGCTCCAGGTGTGGAAGACCAAGAAATATTTCTGCTAAATCTGGAAGAAGAATCGTTAGAGCAGTCCGGCAAAATCCTCAGAATACTGCAAAATATTTGACACAAGAATTGAGAGAAGATGGTCAAGAAATTCACGAGCGAACAATTCAACGATACCTTGACAAGATGAATTTCCAGGGGAGAAAACCAAGATGCAAACCTTTGTCAAAAACAATACACAAAAGAAAATGATTGGAGTTTTCCACTGAATACTTGAAGAAGCCTGATGATTTCTTCAACCACATTTTATGGTCAGACGAATCCAAAATGTAACTTTTTTTTTTTTACCAAGAAAGCAACAATATGTTTGGAGGAAGAGGGCAGAGGAATTTAAAGAAAAGTTCATCATGCCTAGTGTTAAACATGGTGGAGGTTGTGTGATGGTATGGGCTTGTTTTTCTTCCTCATCCACTGGCGACCTTTGTATTGTAGAAGGATCAATGAATGCTGCAAAATATCAAGAAATGTTGCACTCTCATTTGTTACCCAGTGCTAGAAGTCTTATTGGACAGAAGTTTGTATTCCAGCAGGATAATGACTCTAAGCATTCTACGAAGTCTACAAAGGAATTTCTGAAAAAAAGGAAGATTACAGTTATGGGGTGGCCATCTCAGTCTCCAGACTTGAATCCCATCGAGATGTTGTGGATTGACTTGAAGCCTGCTGCTGCAAAATGGAAACCAAAGTAAATTGCAGAACTCAAAGCTGTATGTGTTGAAGAATGGGCAAAATATCTCCAGAAAGATGCCAGGAACTGGTTTCAAAATACAAAAAAAGACTGCAAGCTGTAAAGGAAGCAAAGGATGGGCACACAAAATACTACTGTAGGGTGCCCAAATACTTTTGTCAAAGTATGAAATTAGTTTTTGCATGTTATTTTGCAAATATTTCTAATTTATTTTTCAGCAATTGATGATTATGTATTTATTTATTCAATAATTATCATCAGGTGTTGGGTTTCAATCATGATAATTTTATGCATGTTATGTAATGATTTGTTATTTTATTATAAAGCTGAATCTCTCATTTATATCTTTTTAATAGAACAATTAAAAATTATAATTTCTTTATGGTTTTTCTCTTTTTTTTTTAACTGCCCAAATATTTTGTCTGTGACTATATATATATATATATATATATATATATATATATATATATATATATATATATATATATATAAATTACTCTCTTTCAGGGTGATGCCGTCAGGGATTTAATGGTGCGTTTTTTGGGGGAGCAGGCTGCAATGAAGAGGCAGGTTTTAACAGTTAACTCTGTGGAGCAATCCTTTGTGGGACTAAGGCAGTTAATTGTAAGTAATGCATATTTTATCCAGCTGTTTCTAGAGATAGTTCCAGGGCCAGTCTCAGCGAAGTTGACTAAATGCAGCACTAACATGGTACAGTAAACAGGTTCCTCATTTTGCTGAACCTGTCCTGCACCTTTTTATGTTGTTTAGAACTAAGATAGCCAGTTATCTTCTTATTGCCGCTCAGTTGAAATGACTGTGTCCACTTTTTGATTGGCTTTAGCTATTGCATTTTTTATTCATGACTAGTCTGCTAGGTGTTGAAATGTTCTTGATGAATACAGGAAAATATGTCTGTGATTACTGCCACTTATTACTTCAGGAAAATTTAGGAATGAGTATCTGAAGTACAGTCTTCCTTTTGAGGTTGTTCCTCGTGAAGCAGCAGTAATTTGTGTAGTCTTGGATTCAGTTTACAGAAGATCAGCCTTCTAAGAAAGTTTGTCTTATCTGCTATCATTCCCATCAAGAAGGAATCAGATTTGCAACAGAAAGCTGTAGCCTTTTATATTACAGAATATGTCAAGGATTTCATTTGCATAAAAGGTTAATCAGTCATGTAAGGGAAGTTTGTTTTGACATGTATAATAAACTAGTAACTAGGTTATACTTGATGCATCTTTTACATCTTTTAGCAATAACATAAAAAAGGTCACATTGTAATGGAATTTGCAATGGAGTCAGAATAATCGTACAACTCTGTTGAAATGTCTGGTGGCTGGGGTTCTCAAGCAGAAATAACATGTTTGTGTCATAGCCTTAGGGTCCTACAAGCTTATTTTCTGGGATATGAGTTGGCAGCACAGGAACTCTGCAGCGCTTCTGTCTCTGTGTTGAGTTCCAGACCTGCCTGCTGTGATCAGATCTCTTCCATAAGAATATCACTGGTACAGTACTGAATAGTGAACAGCAGTCACCGCAGTGCCTTCCCCTCACCTAGAAGGTTGAGAGAAGTGCTGTCAAAGACAAGCACTACTTCAGAAAAAAATAAAATAAAAATAGCTTCAATGATTTAAGTTATTTAAATGATCTGAAGGCAGGAGTCTGAAATAAATTGTTCCTACATTATACTGTAGCTGCAACCCTATAGATTAATGATGCTATAAATAAGCCCAAGGCCCTATTTCAGATTGTCTCAAACTAAGCAAAACAGACAACAATCTTTATATTCCTGAAGGTTCCCCAGAATTATGTGAATCTATACAAGATTTCTTTATTGAGAATGTTATAAAGATCCATGCTACTATATCAGGTGACACTTCCTGTTTTTTACTAATAGAAAAACCGAGATTTAAAGATGCCCTGTCAAATTGGTCATTGATGACAGCCGCAACCTTGGAACCTTTTTTAGCTGCTACTAACCCTTCGTATTGTAACCTGCAAAATCTGTTTTGTTGCCACTTTTCACTGATTTAATAAATAAATCTATCACTGAAGGAATGGTTAAATATGGGGTTCCTCAAGGATCCACTCTTTCTCCCATTGTATTCAAGCTTTATATAGAGCCCCTGGGGGAGATCATTGAGGCATGTGGACTCCAGTACCACCAGTATGGTGATGACACACAGCTATATGTGCGTGTCTCGGGCAATGTTGAGGAGTTGAGGGCTGGGTTAACCTTGGAAGAGTGATAAATAATTCACCAATTTACATTATATGGTGGGTGGTGTAGGTGTATTTATTACTTTAACATTGTCACCCGTGAGGCAAATCACTGCATCTGCATTGGATTCTGTGCCAGCTATGTTGTGTATTGATTCTCTTGTAAAACTGTTATTTTTCTTTCTCTCAAATATACACAAACATTACTTGCATGCAAAATGAAAGCAGATTGTATAACTGCGAGAGACAGGTATAGAATAAACAGTAATTTATTGTTGGTGTACTGTACTTCATACGCACCTACTGTGTAAATTATCTTTAAATAATGAAGAAAAAAAAAAATCTGCAAACTTTCTAAACGATGAGTTTGTTCTTGTCCAGGTCAGGGGGCTGCGTGAAAGTGATTACTGACTGTTTTGTAACTCTCATTTTGTTCTATCTTAACTTCTGATCATTTATTTTCCTGTCCTTCTTGATAATAACATTGCATTGTAGCTTGATGTGTGAGCCTTACAGTCTATGCCTGCAGTTTTTTTTTTCATTCATTCATTCATTTATTAGATAAATATAGAATCAATTGTGACTCATAGTTGTGACTCATGCTGCAGACACAGTGCCAAACGGGGATGTCTCGCACTGTACTCTGTATGGGGCTAAGATCAGTTTTTTTCAAAGCCTTATTCAGCAGTATCATGTGTAGGTTTATATCCTAACCTTATGTTTGTCCAATGCACCAGTCCTTGTTTTTTCATTCTGTTTTCCTCCTTCTCTATCTACCTCCCTGCGACAACAAAAATGATCTAGACAGCATTCAGAACTGTGCAGACACATGGCAAATTAAGTCTAATAGAGAAAAGTGTAAAGTATTGCATGCAGGCAATAAAAATGTGCATTATAAATATCATATGGGAGATACTGAAATTGAAGAATGAAACTATGAAAAAGATCTAGGGGTTTATGTTGACTTAGAAATGTCTTCATCTAGACAATGTGGGGAAGCTATAAAAAAGATCAACAAGATGCTCGGCTATATTGTGAGAAGTGTTGAATTTAAATTAAGGGAAGTAATGTTGAAACTTTACAATGCATTAGTAAGACTTCACCTAGAATATTGTGTTCAGTTCTGGTCACCTCGCTATAAAAAGGATATTGCTGCTCTAGAAAGAGTGCAAAGAAGAACAACCAGAATTATCCCAGGTTTAAAAGGCATGTCGTATGCAGACAGGCTAAAAGAGTTGAATCTGTTCAGTCTTGAACAAAGAAGACTACGCGGTGATCTGATTCAAGCATTCAAAATCCTAAAAGGTATAGACAATGTTGACCCAGGGGACTTCTTTAACCTGAAAAAAGAAACAAGGACCAGGGGTCACAAATGGAGATTAGATAAAGGGGCATTCAGAACAGAAAATAGGAGGCACTTTTTTACACAGAGAATTGTGAGGGTCTGGAACCAACTCCCCAGTAATGTTGTTGAAGCTGACACCCTGGGATCCTTCAGTTAGCTGCTTGATGAGATTCTGGGATCAATAAGCTACTAACAACCAAACGAGCAAGATGGGCTGAATGGCCTCCTCTCGTTTGTAAACGTTCTTATGTTCTTATGTTCTTAACACAAAGGCCAGTGCGGTGGTCCTTGCAGTTGCAAAATCGTCAGCTTAGCATGAGCTGCCATGATCAGATACTCCTGAATATTATTTTATATTTCACACATGTTTCTGACTTCTTTGTTTTGTGGGTGGTTAGCGATTGGAATTACCCATTTCCAAAGACATTGTCTTGATCAGAAATTGATAGCCTGCTAACAAAAAATGTCAAAGAACCTTGGGTACTAATCAACAAAACTAATTGTACAAAACCATAATGTAAAGTATATTTTAAAAAATGGTTTGCCGTTGATTTATACATTAATGGTATGTTAGTGTTTTTAGTAAAGCAGTAAGTAAGTTTGAAATAAGTTTTTGTTTTTTTGTTTTTTATCCGGTGAACTAATTTTATTAAATTATTTAAAAGTGGTGATTTTCAAAATGTCTAACACTATAAAATTGTAAAATGAATGGGTTAAGTGCAGGATTAAATACAGTAAAATAGGGAGCAGATAAGTGCAAATTAAAGTGCATTAAAGGCAGAGTGCTATATAGTCCAGAATGGAAGAGCTGAGTTTTACAGGTGTTGTCTGAAGAGGTGTGCTTGAGGAGGCGCTGGAAGGTGCTCAGGGACTGGGCAGTCCTGACATCCATAGGAAGGTCATTCCACCACTGTGGGGTGAGGGTGGAGAAGGAGCGGGTCCGCGTAGAGGAGGTATAGCCAGTCTTCTAGTGCAGGCGGAGCGGAGAGGTCGGGTGGGGGTGTAGGGAGAGATGAGAGTCTGGAGGTAGCTGGGTGCAGTCTGGTTAAGGCATCGGTAGGCGAGTACAAGAGGAATGGAGATAGAGAGATCAGAGGAGGGGGAAGATGAGGGAAGAAAAGGAGGTGAGATTTAGAGAGGTTGAGTTTGAGGTGATACGAGTGCATCCAGGAGGAGATAGCAGACATACAGGAGGCTGTGTGGTCCAGTGGTTAAAGAAAAGGGCTTGTAACCAGGAGGTCCCTGGTTCAAATCCCACCTCAGCCACTGACTCATTGTGTGACCCTGAGCAAGTCACTTAACCTCCTTGTGCTCCGTCTTTCGAGTGAGACATAATTGTAAGTGACTCTGCAGCTGATGCATAGTTCACACACCCAAGTCTCTGTAAGTCGCCTTGGATAAAGGCGTATGCTAAATAAACAAATAATAATAATACAGGTAGAGATACAGGAGGGGATGGTGGGGTCAGAGGGGGGGGGAGGAGAGGAAGATCTGAGAAATGGTATGAGAAACAAGAAAGAACAATACTTGAAGATAATATCCTTAAGGAATAGAAAGAAGATGAGCGTTGAATTGACAACAGAACTGGCAGAAGGCACAGGTGTTCTTGTCCATCAAATCAACAGTACGAAGGTCAGAACTTAAAGGATATGTTGCAGTAAGAATACCTCTGTTAAGAAAGGGGAACAAGGGGAACAAGACTAAAAGACTAAAATATGCACAAAAACACAGAAACTGGACTATGGGACAATGGACTGTTGATGGATGGACAATGACACTTGTGCCTTCTGCCAGTTCTGTTGTCAATTCAACGCTTGTCTTCTTTCTATTCTTTAAAAACTTGTAAAATTGATCCCAGAGTGAATTCCATAGCCACAATCATCATTGCACCTTGAATAGTATCCAAGCTGACTGAGCCCATGATGAAGATGTTTCTTTTGCAAGTATGTATTATACCCTGCCATTCTCCCATAAGAATCGGTGTTACAAGCCCAAGATTAGATGTAGTGTGGTCAGCATTGTGCAACAACTCTAACTACTTGACCTCACTTTTCCCAATGGAATAGAGAGACTTTTTTTAGAGAGATTTCTTTCTTTGAAGAAATATTAGAATTTCTTTGGAGCCTCTAATTTTGTTTATTTTTTTTAACTTTCTGGCATAAAACAAAAATTGTAAAGGTTCAAAATTTATGGTCCAAGTTGACTTTATCTGTTCTGATTCAGTAGTTGCAGCTGCCTTTGTCCATTTTCTTGCCAGTTATTTTAAGCTTCATTTCCCTTCCTAATGAAGATTTAGAAGTGAGAGATCTGGTGATATGAAGTCTGCTGTGTGTCGGAGACATTAGCATGCTGCTGGAATGTATCGGAGGAGTGCAGGAGCTGATAACAGCAGCCTTAACAGCATAGCCATCTTAACTGTTTAAAAAGGTTTTCTGTTTGTTCAATTACATTTTATGCTTGGTTTAAATTGTTGCCTAATTACACATAGCTTTGATAAATGACATTGCAGTTAAATCTGAATAGCTAAACTGACCTTGTCATTATTACTGATGGGTAGCTCAGCTGTACCTGCTTGCAGCCAAACAAGCAGCTGTTCGTTTAATGGGTTCATTTATTCTTCACCTTGTCCACTCCATAATAGAACACAAAGAACTGGAGGGCTGCTGTTGACCTGACTGGAAGACTACTGACTGCTCACGGTCAAGGGTATGGGAAGAGTGGGCAGCCTACCAGCCACACTACAGATTCCCTGCAGGTAGGTTTTCCACTTACATCTAGTGTTGTCAAACCAAATTCAATCTATACATTTTTCTTTTTGTTGTTAGTGAATTTTACTGCTTTTTTTTGTTTTTATAGTCAAACCTAAAGTGGCCACCCTGCTGAGTCCCTGTGTATACACATATTCCCCCATTTTCTATCTTCAAACACCAGTATATAAAATGGCAACTGTGTTTTAGGAAGTGCCTTCATTGGTCAGTAAGCAGGTCTGTTTTATACTAAAACTATTTTGAAATTTATAATACCCACAGATCAATGTGTAAAAGAGAACAAATTAACCAAAAACTTCAATGCATGAACTGTTTTTATGGCTGGCTGTGTTCAAAATATGCTGTATTTATTATAATGGTTTCTTGGTTACACTTTGATAAACAAATTAACTTGAATATCTATTTGCAAGGACCTTTGACCGACAGTGGAGGAAAATGAGAAACAAGCAAAAATCCTTTGACCGTTGATTTCAATGGGTATACTGAATGTACTGTATTGTGATAATTAATCACAGTTAACCTGGTTTCTCTTTATTTTTTACCCTTATTTATTTTAAATATATTCTTTAAACATAGTTTATTATGTTGTGAAATCATTGCACCTCAAATTCACATTGTGGAAATAGGGTATAAGAATTAAGAGCCGGGGCACAACTCTGCCGCAAGACTTTTTAAAAACAACTCCCAGTCGCCTCCTCCTGGGCCAGGGCATAGGAGCATCCTGCCCAATTGTGGCCATAGACCTCGCAGCGCCCACACCAGTCTGCTGGTGGCACCTCTGGGCAGGGTCTCCAGCGATGGTCCTCCTTCCCGCACCAGGAGCACAGGCTGGCTGGGTCCTCCAGCTGGGGTGGCAGCAGCTTTTGATGCTGCTGTCGCTGCCTGCTTCTTCTGCCTTTTTTTTTTTTTTTTAAATTCACAAAACTAAAAAAACACACAAAAAAAATACTGCCCTGAGCCTCCAGGTGACGCTATCCCACTCTGACACCAAATGTGACAGGATGACAGAGGTTGAGACTCAGAGACAGTGTGAAAAGTTCAAAAATAAAGCTTTT